>NW_020897689.1:29795097-30264177 GCF_003984885.1 Neopelma chrysocephalum | reverse complement strand
CTTCTTAATTAGTGACTAATAGAAGAGAAAGAAAATGGGTTTTTTTACAGATTACAGTGTATTTTTTAATGCTGCAGTCCAAAAAATGTGACTGAGCAAGAGACATAAAAATGGGCCCTCAGTAACAAATGCTGCTGACTTGGTAAATGTTTGTAGCAGACTGGTATGTCTGATAGTCATCACTGGTTTCCTTTCCTAGGTTTAATGGTTGTTGTTCCTTAGAAAACAGTGACAAGTGTGGTCTGTTGTGAACAGCTTAATGCCAGCATTCAACGAACATTTTTTTTCAACTTTGGAAAAGAGCAAAATGCTCCAATAGAGAATTAACTCTAGGTTTCCTAGTAAGATGAAGTAGATTTGTAGGAAGCATCTGTAAATCAGTCCAGAAAAATTAGCTGTGGTCAATTGGCAAATATCACACATGCTCTAAGAATATTAAGGCTTGCCTTCTGTTAAAAATTCCTCAGGAATTGTTACCATCTGTATCTGTGATGGCTGCTGGCCATCCCGCCTATCACAGATTTCATGTAGTATTCCCATATGAGCAGCAGCTACTGAAGTCCCTGCTTGCTGGAAGAAGTTTCTCCCTGAGGCCATGTTTTCCAGTGAGTAGTAGTCCACATTATGAGGTGTACCTTATGCATAAGGAAAAAAACAATGATTTTTTTTTTTGGTACAGGTTTCTAGGTCAGACACTTACATAGTCCCACTGGTTGGTCAGTTCATGGGATATGTGTTTTAGCTGGGAGTTGTGTTAAAATTATTATAAACATAATTCATTCCCTCAGTTTGACCATCTAAAAATAGAGAGCTTTCTAGGCCAGAGAAAAGCTTAATTTCTTCTGATAGAATACTTGTATTAGCTTAATTAGATAAGGGCAGTGAGCAGGGAAGGTTGTGTTTCCAGTCTGCTTGTTCCTTTGCACCTGGGCTTTGCTGGAATGTCATATATTACTCCATAAAAACACCTTCGAGTGTAATGGAAAAACCCTTGGAAACTTGATTTTAAGGGGGTTTGTTTAATTTGGTTTTAAAAAAAAATCTAAAATAACACACTGGAGCATTTTGCTCCACTTCGAAATCTTATTAACATTATTGGAGTTCTCTTACTAATGAGTCTTAGCTTAAAATAATGTTATAATTTGAGTTAGACATAAAATACATTTTTTTTTTTAAATCTTAACTATACAAAGGAAAACCTCCTAGCTTTCCCCCATCAGAGCTCTAACTGGCATAACAAGTATTGGTAAAAATCAATGTTCATAGGTTAAAACTGGAGATTAGGGATGACAACATATTGTAAAAAAGATAGAAAAATTGTCAGATAAAGGATTATATTTACACCAAGCATTTTATCAAAATATATGAAATAATTATGGCAAACAATCATGCAGTCACTCCTTGTTAAGGCTAATTTTAGCTCTTCCAGTTAAAATAGACATTTCTTTTATGGGTAAGAATAACTTTGATGTTTCTGCTGTGCTGTGCTTTCTTTTGGCCTAAAGCCAGCGCTGATGTATGGTAGCACAGTGAGTGCATATGCATGTACATAGAGAGTCTATATGGTAGCACAGAGAGTTGGGGTTTGGCTTTGTTGGGTTTTTTTGATTGTGTTTTTTTTTCCTAAGCTGGTCAGGAAAATGTGACTTCTCCCAGCTAAGTCAGTTTTCTGAGCTGGCAGACCACGCTGCAACACGAACCCTGTGATGTTAGCACGGGGTGGGTGGGGCGACGGGGATGACACCCATCCACTCCTCTGGTTTGGCAAATAATAGTCATTCCTTACAACCAGTGTTCTCTGAAGTGGTGTCATTGCAGTTTGTCTGACACTTACTTGTGGTCCCGATCCTTAGGAAAGAATCCCCTCCTTTGTGAGGTGTTTCCTTCACACAAGCTAACGTTTACATGTCACTGCCTGTTTGGTAGTTTACATGAGAACACACAGCTTAGTGAAGTATAATATGACTGGACAAAGGAGAAAAATAATCTGTGAGAAGAAAATAAAACCAGATTCTGCTCTCGCTCTCTGCTACAGAATTTACAGATATAAATTGTTCAGTGGCACTTGAAATACTAAGTATTTGAGTCCCTGGAGGTAGTTGACTGTATGCTCTTTCAAACTGATTTAATTGAAGATTTTTGACTCCTTGAAGAGTATTGATGACTGCTCATTTAGTCAAAGAAATCTAGGCATATGTTTGTAATACAGTGGTAGTTTTCTTTTATTTTTAATTTCTTAAAATTTTGGGGGGCTAAAAAATAAGAAAACAAGGATAAAAGATTCTCTGATGGAATCAAATGGATATCTCTCCAGTCTAAGGAGATTACTTTCAAGTAACTTGTTTCTTGGATAGGCAGGAATGTCTTTTGTTATTCCAAAACTGGGGTTCCTATGAAAATCTGGCAGAATTTAGTGTTCCATCTGTAATAGACCTTCTGACTATTACACTGTGGGGAGAGGGAGGGTGTTTGGGTTGGGGTTTTTTTGTTTGTTTTGTTGTTGTTGCTGTTGTTGGTTTTGTTTTTAAATTTATTATTTTTTATTCCTTCTAGGAAAATTATTTCACTTGTTAGAGAACTGTCTGAAGAAACAACCTTTTTCCATTTTGATTGGTCTAATAATTACCAGACAATTTCTTTTTGAGCTGTGATGAGAACTGTCATGCTGTGTGTATTACAAAACATCTTCTCAAAAGGGTGTGTGAATATGGTAGAATTTGTAAAATGCTACAGTCTTAAAGGATGTTACAAATAATTTGGGGTACTTAGTTAAACTTAAGGATACAAATTTAAAGCCATGGTGTCAAGACTCATAAAAACCTTGCCTTTTTCCCTATTTCTTAAACTTCAGGACATTCGTTCTCTAGGGTGTAGACTGGTAGGTGTAACAAAACAAAGGGATGATGCTGTCAGAATTTATGTCATGTGAAGTTTAGAACAATATGGTAGTCCGACCTTAATAGCTGTTTTCTCTGGCTACCTGTGCTACTTACATTTAAATAAATCACTTGCATCTTGCTTTTTATTCTCAAGAAAAGCAGTTTTATGTGTTGCATTGCGCTTAGTGACAAGCCTAACCATTAGCCTCAGGCATGTACTTTTCTTCATTTCCCCTTCCCCTCGTTTATAGGGAACAAAACTCTTAGGGAAAACTGGATGATTAGAGACACTTCCAGCTGAGTTTAAGCCTTTGTACATGTCACACAGAAGTATAATTTAGACTTGCACAGCATTTCTCATCCAAGGCTTTGAAAATGGGTCAATATCCTCATATAACGGGTGGTAAAACTGTTATAGGAGAGGGGAAATGATCAGTGTGAGGTTTCACAAGGAAAGACCGATGAGGAAGACCCCACAGGATGGACTTTCAGCCCCATACTGTTCCTACATTTGAAACTGGCTCAAGTATTGGATAGAAGAGGTAATACCTGTGTTTTGCAATGTGATTAGGAAGGGCAGTGTAGCTTATTTTGCTGGGAGGTTCGGGGTGTAAAGATGAGACTAAATTTAGGATTTGAATTCTTTAGCTGTTTTGTGTTCAGAAAATTGTAGAGACAACCATATTCTGACTTAGAGGTGCTGTGACAACACTTATCTGGACATTGTAAACCCTTAATTTTTGTTGATATTTTACCCCAAAAGTGTGATGTGTTCAAAAAGTCAGGAAACTCACCACAGTATGAACATACTGTCTTGACTTTCTTTTTCCAGGTAAAGATCCCTTTCTGTCATTTAAAGGACGATAACATGGTTAGAAAGGCAGGGTAATATTGCAATGTTATTTTTGTTTCCAAAGCATAAGAAGTCCAAAGGGATTTATAATCCCTGTACACCCAAGTTCAGAATTTCATTATAGATTTTGAGGCAGTAAATCTATTTAATTGGTATGCATATACCTTTTTTTTGGTTTTGGTTTTGTTCCCAAGTACCTGTGCAGCTTTCATAGATGGAAGTGTTGGAATTAATCCCTCTCCACCAATGGCTGGATATTTAGTAACTCAACTGCTACCTAAGCAGCTAAATGAATTACCTGGATAATACCTCTATTCTATTAGAAGATCAAGTGCTGAGCATTGTAGAAAATCTGGCTGTGTGATAGAGGTTTCTGCAGACAGTCAGGAATGCTTTGGTTTTGTTGTGGTTTTTGGAGGGGTTTTGTTTGTGTTTGTTTTTTTTTTAATCAAAACATGAAATAAGTATGATTTTTTTTTTTTAATATCGTAACACTTTTGACCTGTGACTGTAAGCAAATCTTTGTTATCATTGCTGTACTAGAATAAATGAATATTGTTGTTATTGGCAGAGAGCAGTAAAACAATGCTCAGCAATTCATAATCCAGGAATATGGCTATTCCATTAAGGACAATAAACTGTCACAGTTCAGCTCTTTGATGACTTTGAGAGCTGGCAGGTGCTGGAATATCTTGTGCTGAGGTACTTCATGCCTGAGGTTATAAACCGTATCCTTTATATATCAAAATCTTTTATCTGTGATAGAGGTATGTCTTCATATGGATTTCTTCTGTGGGGATTCCATTGTTCAGAAGGAAATAGAAATAGAAATCTGTGAGTGACATTTCATAAATGCATTCTCTGGGGTTTTGCAGCCCAGAGAGTAGGTGATAAGCTTTTTACTGAGTTTTGGCCACATGTTCTATTGCTCTTTGTTTTAGGGTGAGTCAGCCTCCCATGCCATGACTGTATCTGAATTTCAGACCTAAAAAGTAATGCCAGGTTTACATCTTCTTATAGGTAGAAAACTTGTCAACAAGGCCTACTGGTGCTTTCTTGAATTATTCTAGCAAATACCAGTCTTTCCAACAAGTCCATTATGAGAGCTCAAAGGTAATTGTGCAGTAACACCCCTTGCTTGTTACTAAAATATTTTATGTTCGTTTGGACGTTCAGTTTTTGAGGAATATTTGTTTGAATGCCAGTGATCCAAATGCCTGTATCCAATGTTGCTGGTTATAGGGAAGAAGACATGGAATAATATTCATAAAATCTGGAGCTTTGCAGAGCTCTATCAGCCTGCAGTATTATGTTTGCATGACGTACTTACAGATCGTACGTGACCTAAATGAATAATGTGTCTGGCACACTAGTAACTCCTTGTACTATCATGATAGTCCGTGTGAATATTCACATATTTCATAATCAAGTTATGTCCTTATGTCAAGCTCAAGTTTTCTTGCACATATGTCTAAAAAAAAAATCTTAGTAAGAGTCTCAGACTTTTTGGCTTTCTGTTCACAGACCGTATGTGTGAATTCCCATCAGTTTCTTTAGGAAAGAAGACTAGGTATGACTGAGTGATCTTCCACAAGATAGTGGAACTAACTGTGCATGGTTTGTCTTAAGTGGCTGTATAATAAGTGCAACATCCTATAGACATCTTTGAAGTTTCTCCTTCAGCAGGGATGAAAAGGCCAACCTTCTTATGGGTGGTTACTTGTCTTGCCATCAATATTCAGTACCTCTAAGACAGGCAGCATTAAATTAGTATTGCTTTGTGTGTGGTTAATGAATACTCCAGTCAGTAGAAAGGAGCAGCATATACCAGCCTTCTTTTGTGGCACATCACTTTGAAAAGGACCTGTTGAGGGGTTACATTTGGGCTTCTTTCTTGACCTAATTGATTTTAGGTATGAAACTTTGGAATTATGACAATTTGACTGACAAGAGAACTCTATTAGGAGGCAGAAGGTCATACTTTTTCAGGAATGGAAGAAGATGGATTTGAGGAAAGCTACAGTCAAACTAGAAGACTTGTTATGTTCCCAGCTCTGTGTAAACTTCTTCAGGTGCTTCATCCGTCTCTGTGAAGTGCATCATCTGTTACACGCTTGAAATGCAGACATATCTGACAAGTATGGTGAAACCAGCCTAACTTTTATAAAGTCCGTTGTGAGATGCTGCTGGAAAGCTTATAAGACGTACATGCAAATGTAAAACTTTAACTAATCGTGAATTTGTATTTAAAAGAATAACTGTCATTGTACCGGTACTTTGTTTGCTTGGCTTTTGTAGTTGTTAATTTTGGGGAAAATAGGTGTGAGAAAGTTCTTGACTCACAGGGGCACAAATGGTTTATATTGCAGCAGGTGTTTACTCACTTTAATTTTTGGATTCATTAAATGGCGGACAAGCCTGTAGCAGGCAACTGTAGTGGTTTTAATGAAAGCCATGTGGGAAGGCTGAGAAGTTCATGTAAACTGACTCTTTGAGTAGAGTAGTTGTACTATGTAGATATTTTGAATAAAAGTTGCATTGATTTTGCATTGCTTCCTGACTACCGTAAATTGAACTGAATCAAAGCTCCTGTAAGCTTTTTATTATCTTTCTTCTATCCCTTGTCTGACAAACCATAGGCAGGTATGCAATGTCAGCCAAATTTAAACCAGTCGCACACAAGTTCTCAGGATCAGAGCTACTGAACTAGTCTTACTCCCCTTTATACCAGTTTTTCTTGAGCTGGTTACTTCTCTCTCTCACTACAAAATCTTTTGCTGATGTGATACTGTCATGTAATCTAGAAAAAGCTTTATTCAAAAGGCTGATGTAAAAAGTGGCAATTTCTGTCTCTTACACGATTTGACCCCATTGGCATTTCTGGGGCCTGATTATGTTTTTGGTAGTCAGCTGAAGTCTTTGCTCCTTCTGTGGCTTTACCTGGGGAGTTCATCTGATTGCTTTCTATTTCTATAAAAAACTATATGTATATATATGTTTAACTATATTTCATCAATTAAAATTAAAAAAAAAAAAAGAAAGACAACAGAACTAGAACAGAAGTTTGTGACATGGTTGAATTTTCTATCTTTAACTTATGGTAAAAAACATACTCTTCTTATTTAAATGGGATCAGGATAACATGACCTGTATTTGAAACCAGGGTATGAATAGAGGTGTATTTAAGAACTTTCAAATGACTTTCACCACCTGTGTTACTTAATTATTGCACCTAATTCTTTTACTGAAGCTTCAACCATTACTGGAGTCTCCACAGTTAAATCAGGGAATTTAATTTTGTTTTTCTCTGGGGGACGAACTGTCACTTTGGTTAAATTCCTTCAGGTTGAATAAATTCCTTAGTAACAGTAATAATTTGTCATGATCTTGGGGATTATAAGGCATGAACAGAAACTAGAAGAAAATTGACAGTTTTGTTTCAATGCAGCAGATAAAATGTAAGTTGAGACTGATACAATAGAATAAGTCCTGCTTTCATTTATGCTAATAAATTATAGTTCTCCTTAGATACTATCTGTAGTGAAACTTGAATAACTGAGAAACGTGTATAATTATCAGAATCTTTGAATAAATTGGGGAGTTGTATTACACTTGATCCTTAATAGACTTACAGTTACATTACTGCTACTTTCTTAGAGGCAACGGTGTCCAACAACATTGAACTGTTTCAATTTTCACAAATTCACTTTGGGAGGAACAACACAAAACCCAAAAAAGCCAGCATCCCCTTTGTACGTTTTAAGGCTTGTTCTGTGTCTTTGATCAAAAGTTCTTGCACTGAATCTATTTAATGTACACCTGAATAGTACAAAGAATTCAGTAAGTAGGTCTCTCTGCCCACTTAGTGCATTCAAAGACTCAGAATGTAAAACCATTTTGAGAAAGATCGCTGAATACAGTAATTTTCCTAGCTCTGAACATATCTAAACCAGACTGAATCCTGTTAAAAGGGTTTATTTAATTCTGTCTCATGTTAATTTTCTATGAGACCTGACATACTCTGATTTTTTTTCTTTGCTTTCATTACTGCTTTGACTTAAATAGCAAGGCTCTTTATATTGCAGAAAGCAGTATGTTGTTATTTCAGCAGCAAACCAACATCACCCGGAAGTTAAATAATGCTGTATCTTATGTCTTTATTCTTTGGAAATGAGTAATTTCTCTGATTCATTGGAAATAGTCCAAATCCTTGCTGCTTACCTGGAAGCACTTGGAAGTTTTTTCACTGTTCTCATTTGAGAGTCTGTTGCAAGTTGCTCTAATTTAGTGAAGGTCATATTTAAATTTAGACATGTCCCCAGCCATTAAAACCTGGGTAATGCTACCCTGTTTCCACTGGGGAATGCTGTGGTGAAAACTACATTAGTATACCCGAGGTATGCACTGACAGCAACACATCTCTCAAAACGTCCTATTTAGACATGCTCTTCCATGAGATGCTGTTGAGAGTTATGCAGGGCATCTCAGGATGAGGTAAATAACCAAAAAACGTACTCTGGGTTATCCTAACCCCTTTATTTGTTCACCTTTCTTAAAAGCATGATCTTTTTCACTTCCACAACTGGACACCCAAGAAAGAACAAATTACTTTGTTAACAAATGGAAATGAGACGAGAGCAAAAGCTTTCTCCCTCTGTCATCTAGCTAGAGAGGAACAAGTTGGGTTTACATAACATTTTAACATGCCAGTCTTTTGGACCATATTACAGAATTTGATCACAAAAACTTGTATGTTTGTATGTCTTCTCCTTATGTGTCATAGAAAATTTAAGATATATAACTCTTGGCTTCAAGGGTGTCTATGCATATGTTTATGGCGCATGTTATGATTTCAGAAGCACAACATGGAGCTCCTGACAGGCTAATTTAAAGTCAGCAGTAGGACAGGTTAGTCTTTGCAGATTGACTAAGTGCTGCCTAATACCAGGAGTGATGGCAGAGTTGGTGGTGGAGAGGAGCTCTGCCCTAAGGAGTGCCTAGGCTAACACCAGCCCCGGACTTCTCAGCATTCTTACTGTGAGGCAGAGTGATTCTCTTTCATGAAGTGTGTTGGAGATCTGCTGGTAAAAACTGAGCACACTTAAAATAGTAATTGTAGTATACATTTTTAATAAAAAATATTGGAATCCCTAAAAGACAGTGCAGTAGTAGTGCAAATATTGTTGTGGCTGCTGGCCATATCTGACGTCCATGTGGAAAAGTTCAAAGTTATTTGATTCACCTTAGTAACTGGAGTTTTACGGTGTCTTTAATCCAAATTTAGGGACACAAAACCTGAGTGCCTTTTGGAGGAAGGGATAATTTTAGGGAGGGACAGGCATTTGAGCTGGAAAAAAACCCACCTTTGCTGCTGTAAGTACAAGCCTATCCTTAGTCTTTGTTGGTTTGTTTAAAAATTGAGGCAAGCCTAGGAAGGGGATGAAAGCTCAGACAGAGCCCTGTTGTGTGTGCTGTGAGGGGGGGGAATGGCATGTGGATTTTGCCTGCTCTCATCTACGCTTCAGCAAGAGTCAGGGAGACACATATGTTGAGGGAAAAAAAGGATTTTTCTCAAAGTGTAGTACTCGTGATAATTTCACCTTTGCAAGACTCAAACTGTTTGGTTCCTGTACAAAGGCAGCATATTTGAAGAGGTTTTGAGAATGTTAACTTGGAGGTGTTCAATGGAACAGCATAATGTGGGTCATATAAAAGATTAAAACCCTGATGAACCCCTTTCCAGGAGGTATGCCTTAATGTGTTGGAGGAAGGTATGTGGAATGGAAAGTTCCAGGCAGTATTTGTGTATGAAAATAATCTAATTGATTTGGGTTTTGGTTTTGCTGCGTGTGTAAAAGGAGTGTGAGGATATTGCTTTTACATCATGTTTGAAGTCAAAGTGTTCCAGCAACTTTATCACAATTTATTATAAAAGAACAGTATAACACGAGTCCAGAGTGGTGTAGAAACTGAAGGAATACTCACAGTGGGACAAAATTCCCCTTTCACTAATGATTGCAGCACAGGAAAGTACAAGTTCAATCTGTGGGAAATGTTAGTGTGTTTGGTTGGGTTTATTTTTGGTCTGAAGCCATGACTTTCAAAAGAACTTGGTGAGAAGGTGTAAAGCATAATAATGCTTCCTTGTTTATTTTTTAAGTTTATTTAGTCACTGATTGATTTGCAAAGGTCAGGTCCTTTGCCAAAATTTAAATCAGTCAGGAACAAATGTGTTCTAAAATTCAAGGTGCAGATATTGCTTTATTTTTTTTTCACCTGAATTGAGGAGCATAATTTATTATTAGTGCTGATACTTATTTCAGTGTCATACAGTTGTTTTGGTAAGTCAATGTACAACTCTGGTTTAAAAAAGCTTTGCTAAGTCCGTTCTTACTCTTGCTTTTTCTACTATAGCTCTGTTTTCAGATATAATTGAAAACTGTGCTGGTACTTGTCACTTGTTAGGTGCCAGAAGTTTTTATTTTGTGTGAAATTAGCCAACAGTGCAGTTTAGAACCTGTGATTTCTTTGTAAATAATTGATGGTCTAAAAAAAAAAATGGAAGCGGTGTCCCTGATTATGCAACTCAAAAAACCCTGCTTATTTATCAGTTCATCCATTGAGCTGTGAAAAGCTTTTCCTTTTTTTGTTTGCATTTGATTTCTATTACAGACAAAGTGACAGCACTCATTTGTAAACATCAATGAGTTGACTTGTATATTATGCTTCTAGTTATATAGACGTAAAAGTTTTATTTATGTAAAGTTGCATTAGTAGTTTTGTTCATGGGAAGAAGTGCTGACAATTCTGTGACTTTTGTTTGATATTCATATGGCAATTGGGTGGTTTTACAAGATCCTTGGGAAACCAGTATTACTGAAAGCGCTGAATATTTGCAGTTTTAATGCAAGTCAAAGCAAAGTTATTTAGTTAATATGTTTGCTGCTTTGTCTTTCAGCAAGAAAAATCTGTGATACTGACAGACATTGAGGAAATATGGTTTTGATCACATGTCCTAAATAAGGAGTTGAGAGACTGAACTATAGCTCTGAATTGGTGCCATTGCAGGCTTTTGTGTTGTGTGAGTTTAGCATGTATTATGAAATCTGTTCATAGTACATAAAAATGTACAAACCATATTACTGAACTGCAAAAGCTCCACTGCTGATACATCAAAGAAAGCAGCAGCTGTCATCCAGTTTTAACCACGGTGCTTTTGAATGCCTTAATCCTCTTCCCAAACAGAAGGAGGCAGAGAGAGTGCACTTTCTTTATCCACCCCCCTTCTATTTTTTTGAAGTGTTGGTGGCAAAATCCAGCAGCCATCACTGCATGGCACCAGACATAATTTTCTTTGCATCTAATTTGGACATTTCAGTCCTCCTCATGTATGCTAAGCTCTTTCAAATATATATTTTGTTGAAGTTAGAAATTACTCACGTTGTGCTTACTCCCAGGTGCTGAAAATATCAAGGTGATTATTCAGTTGTACTTCATTTTAATTTTGGTGTCCTTCAAATTGGAATCAACTCAGTATTCTTCTTTTAGTTGCTGAAGGGGTGTATATTGGGATTGTACTCATATACATCTGAGTACACATCTACCAGTAGAATCGATTTTATTTTGTGAAACTTTCATATTTTCAGATTATTTTTAAAACAATGCAAGTTTTACAAGACAGTGATTACAAAATAGCTTCCCTAAGAAGTATACGAGATATACTGCAAACATGTTTGATCTGTTACAGCTGGTTTTAAGGTCTGTATGGTGCAGTGTCCTGTCTCCAAAGTGGGTCATGGCAGAAGTCTGGGGAAGGGTATGAGAACTGTGCAAGAATGCAGTGATGCTTCCCTGGTATACTTTGCTGTCTCACTAGCATTTCCCAAGTCAGAAGCTGTTCTTTGAGCTGAAAAAATCCTTTGCTAACCTCCAGCCTCTCAGCCCAAAAATACTTTGCTGTGCTGAAATAAGTAAGCTGCTAGTGTAAAATTTAATATTTAAAGAATCCATTTATGTTGTCCTATTTACCCCAAAAGAATTTCAGAATCTGCAGTAAAAAGCATGTTGACCAGGATAGTACTGAAAGCCAGATGAGAGAAAAAGGCATTTGATGACAAGGTTTGGTATGTTTAGAAATGCTTTTATTATTAAAGTCGCTCCCTACTAGTAGTGCCAACTACTCCTACGTAGGAGTCTGCTAATTAATGTGACATGCTAGCCATCACAACACACAAGGAAGATCAGAGTTTACATGCAATTACTCCAGTCCTACTTCCGTTGTCAGACAAGGATCTCCCAGCAGTGACATTACCTTCTTGTGGCTTACTGTTGCAATCCCATTTTCCCTTCCCTCTTCATTAATACCCATTTTCAAACTTCTCAGTTTGAAATGCCATCTCTTTACATCTTTAAAATTCTAGAAGCTTCAATATTGCTCATAAGGAAAATAATTAATGCTAAGAGAGAAATATGTGCATTTAGCATTTTGGGATATTCCTGACAATTTTTTGCTAGCTTACTATGAGTAAGAGGTCATTGGTTGGCTTTGCTCTTGACAGAGCACAAATAAGGAGCCTTGATTCAATGAAAAATTGAGGTACTACCTCATTACTAGGGAATACAGTTGTTGGTAGTTTCAGTGGAATATGCATGTCTCCACCAGTTGTGCAACAGACAAAGGAGTTCTTATGGCTGATGTCCCAATGCTCATAGAGTTAATATTGGGATGGCCACAGCTGTGTCCAGACACCTCTCAGGTCAGTAAAGAGATGCAGAAACTGAAGGGCAGTTTCCAAGTGTCATCAAGTAGTGGAGGAGGGAGGCATCTCGTGTTAGTTTATTCTTTCTTTTAATTTCTTCCCACCTACCCCACAAAAAAAAGGTATTATGCATGCAATATAGTCTTACAAAGTGTAGAGTAATGTTACTTTGAGGTTTGTCATATTAGAAGAAAAAAAGGAAAATAATCTAAAAAGGTCCTGCTTTGTTTTTAAATTATGACTTTTTGTTTCAAACATTAAAAAAAGAAAGTGGTAGGTATGTGGTATGACCTGCTCTTGCATAGTCTGTGCTGTATTACTAAAGTGCTGCTGTAGGTATTAGAGTAATTTTATTAGGTAATTTTTTTCTTTGATTTTGATGTTTATTGCCCTCTCAATTGCTGAGTTTGTTATGCAAACACCAGAAAAGTGTGTTCATAGACTGACCTATTTGTCCATGTAAATGGTACTAATAAATATTTCTTTTTTTTGCTTTTATAGGTTATTGAATCACTAGGGATTATTATATATAAAGCCCTTGACTATGGTTTGAAGGACAATGAAGAGCGGGAATTAAGTCCTCCACTGGAGCAGCTTATTGACTACATGACTAATACTACAGAAACAGATGGGAGTAGGGATGAAGGATATGATGCTCTGGATGAAGGAGTGGAGGATGACAATGAGGACGACAAAGAGGAAGTTGAGGCCATTCATTCCTATAAAGATGTCATGAAGGTACAGTAATGGGCAGTTTATATGATAGTTCACTGGTTTTGTCAATAAGAAAAAAGAAGTCAGTATTCCATGTTATTGTCCAGTGTGATACTGGCTGCATCATTTTCTGATTTTCCTGGTCCCTCTGTAAGGTTTGCTTGTGAAAATGAGATGCAGTAGTACTTCATGTCTGACAGTAAGCCACAGAAAATCCATTATGAACTTTAGCATTGGATGTGCCATTAATATCACAGTCTGATTTCATCTCTGCACTGGATAGTCAGCCTTTCAGTGTAAACACCTGTTGAATTTCTTTGTGTACACTTGGATACTTCATGGTCTGTTTCAATTAATACACCTTTTCATTAGCACATAATTAGTTTAATTATTTCTTATCAGTTTCTTCCCTTGCCACCCTCCCCTGCAGAAGCAGAGGAGTACTTTTATAAGCATAGCCTATTTATATGGAGTGAGTCAGGGCACATTATTTCATTGGTAATCATTATGGTTGTAGTTCTTTACCTGAGTTGTGAGATTTGGAACTATAGCTTATGAATTTTAATTGCAACAGGTTCTTTAATGTTATCTGGGCTACTGTGTATAATCATTTAAAAATATTAGCCCTCTGTTTTCTACAGAGTAGTCTTCTGTGCAAGTTTTAGAGCCCAATGAGCTCTTAGCACGGACAAAGTTATTAGTAAGCAGGGATTTTGAAAAAAAAATTTATAACTGGTTTACCTTGTAGGTAATCTGAGAATTGAATACAGGAAAATGTTATGCTGATTTATACCAAGGGATTGAACCCTTTATAGTGCTTCTTCATAAATGCTAGTTGTATCTAAGAACCAGAAGCTTAGTGTGTGCCACAGAAATTAAGAGTGTAGTGGTGGAAGCTGAGACTAGAAGAATCTCCCAGATAGTCCATGAGATGCATAAGCACACTGAAACAATACCCCATTAAAACCCTCCTCTTCTGATGGATTGACAGTAAAGAGTGGAGCTCTTAGGAGACTGGAGAAGGAGTAACTTTTGTTTAAGATGCTTTTGCATCCTCCTTGCATCAGAAATAATGCTAAACACTCTATGCCTTTGTTTTTCTCCCTCCTTCAGAGAAGCAGAGGTTGGAGGGAGAAATTAATAAAATGGCTTTTCACTCCCCTATGATGGGGAGGGCCTGGCTGGCTGAAGTGTTCTCCCCTTCAAGCCCCTGCCACTCCCAGCCTTGCTGAGTCTGTGCCCTTGCTGCACGCAGGTGCTTTGCTCTCTCCTCCCTCTGCCGCTCCCTGTCACCCAGTCACCTTCTCTAGAAGGGGCCAGCAGCACCCTGCTAAGCCCCCATGCAAACTGCTCCAGACAGTGTAGAAGAAATGGTGAAGATTGATGGAATACATCCTCTTCTAGCCCAGTTTGGTAAAATGCTGTGGGTTGGTGTGACAATCAAAGTTGGATTGCTAAGAGGAAGTTTCACTCAGTGCAGAGGCAGACGAGACCTTTGTACACGCAGAGCTGAGAGCAGTGGCTTTGTGGAAGTGATTATTTTGCAAGTTCTTTGTTGATTTCTGCAAACAAGAAAAGATAAGTTTGAAAAACTTTGCTGAGCTCCTTTAGGTACACTGGTACACATCCCTGAAATACAAACGTGATAAAAAAATGTTAGGTCAGATTTCAACTGTTAAGGTCGTTAAATGCCATCCTTCTCATTTGGCTTTGTGAATTTCTCTGCTAGTCTGAGGTACCTGCCTGTTTGTATGTTTTAAAATCAGCAACTTACTTTTTATTTTTTCATCATGTTTTGCTAAGGATTTTTTATCATTCTGGACATGTACTGCTTTTGTGACTTCTTCTTAGTGAACTGAAGTTCAGCTGTCATTTTTACATCATCCTAACTTTTACTCCTCCATCCTTTGGAATGAATTCTCTTTTCTTGCTGTTGTTGCTTGTGCCTAAATTATGTGCTGCAGGCATAACTGTGTAAATTGCTTTTATTCCCTACTCTGTGTCGCTACTGCATTGACAGCACTAGAATAGCAGCATTGTTCTGCCGCATTTTTGACATGAGTGTGGATTTGCAAGATCCTTTTTGCTTGCATTCATATCTTTTTAGGGGTAAGACCATCTTTTGCATGGGGCTTTTTCTGTTTCTTTTCCCCCAGCAGTGGTAAAATGTTACAAGATACACCCTTATTTACCCAGTGACTGTTTCACAACAGTAGTGTGTGGTCTTGTGACCATGAGGCTCAATTATTGTAATTCCTTCTTGGCAAGACTCACTGTGAAGCTTTTTCCTCCTCAGTTTGTAGTGAATGCTGAAGCAGGTTTGCTCATTGAATTGAGCAACTGTTATTCTTGCCTACCCTGCATTCTCTAAATTACAAGTCTGGAAAATTGCAGAGATGAGCTGTGTGCTACAAATACTGATTTTTAGGGTTTTAAACTATGTAGTCTCCAGTCTGGACATGATTTTGTCCTTGAAATGTGATTATATGGTTCTTGCTTCTGCAGAAAATGTTATTGTCTGGTCCAAGGCCCGCCTGCCAGTAAGACTGAATTTTTCACCATTAATCACTAACGTGGGTGAGCCTATTTTGTGATTAAAACAGAGATTGGTTAGGTATGTGTCAGGTTTTTCTGTGCTGTGAAGCAGACATGGTCATTCCTGAATCCTCTCCTGACCTGGAAAATGCTGAGCAATGTGCTGGACACCTATTCCTGAGAACTGGGAAAAGGGTAAGTGCTAAATGGTACTGCCAAGATCATCATTGGAAAAGCTCCTATTTGGAGAAGACACAGACAAGCTTTTGTGCTGCTTCTTGGTATATTTGGCTGATTTAGCTTTTGATTTCCTTGGCAGGACCAACCGACTGCCCAGACCTGACCTCCTGGTTTTAAAAATGCATCTATGAAGAGAGGAGACATTGGCTGCCAGACGCTTTTAGTCTTTGATGTATTTCTGATATGGCAGCCCTACTGCAAGTGAAGGGAGAAATGGAGACAGTAAAGATGGGAGGTTTTCAGACAGATGCTTTTCCCTGTTTGTTTCCTCTTCCCTGCCCGATCCCCTGTGTGTATACATCGTATAGGAAATCTGTACATCTTGGGAGTGCCAGGTTCTCTGTGCATGTACACAGTGACACAAGTATACATATACAGTAATCCTGAGGGATCAGGAATGCGTCATGTTGACAGCACATGTGCATGTGCAGCTTCGGAAGCCTCGGTCAACAGAAGATATAGACAGAGAAGGCCTGGCATGCTGGGCAGTGTTGGGCTTGCTAAGGGTGTGTGAAGTCCTGTCATGTGGCACCTTTATCATGGCGTGGGGCCCTCCCTGATAGTGAAACAAGATGATGCAGTTTATCAGTCTCTTCCAGAGTATGCTCAAACCCTAATTCCACTCCTAATCTTATCTCACTGCTTATCACACAGATCTCTGCAGTCAGATGTTTTAAGCGAACACTACTTTTCATATTAACCTGGAGGCACTTTCTATGCTGCAGTTTATCAATATCTGCTGGCCTGAGTCCCACCCTAAACCCAGATCCAGTATTATACTTTGTTCTAGGTCAACACCCTCTTCTAATTCTAGATGTAAGTGTAGCTCCATAATGCTTTGATAGCCAGTTTTATTATTTGCTGATGTTTTCTGGGCTGAACTACCATCTTAGCCCTAGCCCTGTCATTTCTTCCAGCTTTGAACATCATCGTAGCCAAATCGCTACTGCCAGTACTAACTAGACTTCACCTCAACTCTTCTTCAGAGCAGAGGTGTTGTGGAGGCGTTGTCAGAAGTACCTGCAAGTCATGACACTAATTTTCCTTATTGCCTCTGCTACCTTCTTCTGCAGGTCTCATAGAAGGTTAGTAAGGAGGCAGTGCTCTTCATGAACCAGTATCTTGCTCTTACTTACGTTCACCTTTTGTCCTGGAAGTTAACTCAACTTTAACAGGAATCTGATCTGTAGCCAAGCCACACCTTCTTGTCTAAGATACAAATACAGGTGGATGGTCTCTGGCGCTCGGTGGCCTCAGGTCCCAGGTCTTACGTAACTAATCACTTTTAGGTAGTTCAGTAATGTTTGTTGATTCTGACCTAAAATTAACTGTCATGCAACTGCTGCTTCACAAAGGCTGAAGAATGGCCCAGGTCCCATCGTAAACAAAACTCTTACCTAGAAATCTCCATGACTTAATTGGCATGAAAATTATTTTCAGAGCAGCATGTTCAGTATTGTGTTATCTCACTATAAGAAATGTAAACAAGGTTACAGTTTGCAATACTTTTATTGGTAGAAAATGATGTTTGTGCTTTGCAGAGAGGAAGAATAAATTGTTTCTGTCAACCCCACCCCCCTATTTCAGACATTTTAATCATTGGCACGGTCATAAGATGAGAAACTTGCAAATCTAGGTGACTCGTGTCTTGGTAGATCAAGTATATGACTGACTCCTTTCAGCTGGAAAGAACTGAGATTTACAGTGGTGATATTGATCTGCTTCTGTTTTGTTTTGAATACTGTGATAGTAGTACAGAACAACCATCTATGGTATGTGTAGAGTTTTAGAGGAAAAGAAAAGTATGTCCTGTCTCAATGCAACTATGGGCAGGATAAGAAGATCTGCATTTAGATCTAAGTGTTTTGGAGACTCCCTTCTGAGTTTGAGGACATGCATAATTATCATACAGATGGTATGACTCCATGTAAGTATAATATGGGAACCTGTCAAAGAGGAACCAGAAAATGCAGTTAAAAACAAGTCAGGGTATTTTTTTATGGGAGACGGTTAAAGAGTTCATGTTACTGGAATTCAAAGGCTTATAATTTTTCCTAGTCCATGAGATTAAGTTTAGTAAAGTGCAGCTTTCTGTGAGTGTAATTCTGTTTAAGGCTGGATGGGCTTTAGCATTTTTGTATTAGCCTGCAGAACAGCATTTATGTTTCATTTCAGAACAAGCAACTTGCACTGTATGCTGTAACTCTGTGTGAAGCCAGTGAAGATTTGGAAACTTGCTGAGATGGTAACCAATGCCCCAGATGTTGTCAGTTCATTTTATATTAAAAAGGAATGTAACATCATTGGCCATTTGTAAAAATTCACACACTCAAAAAAGAAAACAATTGATCCTCTCTCTTCTCTTGTTCGTAGTGTACTCAAATGTTTACGTGCTAGTCTTTGTCTTGGTGGATCTTATTTTAGAAAAAAACATGATCTATGCCTCCGTATGTTGAGGCAGGGAGAGAAACTGAAATTCCAGTGGGTTGGAATTCTTCGGTTCTGTGCACTTTTACTGCCACAGTACTTGCTGTCTTGACTAAAAATTTATCATCTTCTACCCATTTATCTTCAGTTGTCCACACAGACCTGCTGTCTGAGACCCCTTTTGTAATGTTGGGAAATATCCTGTCCCAACCCTTTGGGTCCCTGAAAGTGCAACCCTCTAGATCTTGTATCTCTTAAGTTCTGAGGAAGGCAGGTTCTCCTTTGAATGTTGCTTTTTTTCCAGTTTAACTCTTTGTAAGCTAGAAAGAAACCCAAAAATCTCCCAAAGTGATTTTGTAAACACAGCCCCATATCATACTGCTGTGACAGGACATCCCCAGGTGGATGCCTCTGGGCAGTTTGGGTTGCTGAAGGTGGAGTTGTATGGTACTGCTCTGAACAGGTAGACAGCTTGTGTTGGCACACTCCCTGGACACCCTTTCTCTCTGCTGCATTGACAAAGTGGGATCTCTGACTTCAGCAGTGAAGTCCCAGAGACTCGCTCAGGGTCTTAAAATCATTCCCTCAACAGTTGTTGAGTTTGGGTTAGCACAGGAATATATAGATTTTAACTGAATGGAACGCAGACATTTTCTTATTCCTTCACCATTCTTTGAGTTAATTTTGAGTTGTCTTAGAAATGCAGTAAACCTGTTATTTTTCTCTTGTCCAGGCAAGCCTTGTACATCATGGTTCCTAATTCAAACCACAGTGTTTCTTCTCTCTGTGCTGTCACCTTGGCTGGGATCTGTGTCACCTATATTTAGTTCAAAGCATCCCAAAAGTTATTTGTCTTGCTTTGTTCTTTAACTCCGTCAGTTCCTTCATCTGTGTTGCTGCAAGACCCCTCAAACAATAGTGCAGGTGCAACTGAAGGACTGACAGAGTAAACTGTGCTGCTGGCTGAGCCATGGAAGGAGTCAGTGTTTGAAGCTTCTGTACTGTGCAGGCCCATGGAGCTGAGCTGAGGACAGACTGTGCAAAACAGTGGAAGTGTCTCCATGCATGTTTGAGTCTTTGTAACATTTGAGCAATATCTCCATGTTTTTGGTTTTAAAATAAAAGTATTTAATTATAGTAGTAGGGTTTTGATATGAAGGGCTTATACCAAATGTACTTGCAAGGAAGTTGTCCCTTGTGACTTTGGTCTTTCCATTTAAAAAGAAAGGCTTTTGTTTTCCTTACTTTAATTATTCTTGGAAACATTCCTTCCATCAGTGTGGGCTTAGATTGGAGTGTCTTATTCCAGGCTAGGAGGCAAAACCGAATCACCTTTTCTGAGTGATTTATGGCTCACAGTAGCACATCTACGTTGGTTAAAAACCCCTGTACCCATAATTCACATAATTATACTGGTATAACCTGTCTAAGGTCTAAAATAGTCTGAGGAATCCAAGGAGTTGTCCAACAAAAACAGGAAACACAGATGGGGTGTTCAGATTATTTTTGTGTATGGGGAGATTAGAGAACACCTGAAATTTGTGTGTGGCCTTTATGCATGTAAAAGTTGTACAATAGGGCAGGGACTTTTTTCCCTGTCTATTTTATGCTGTAATTATTATAAATAATTTATACAGGGGTAAAAATAAAGTTCCATTTTTTAGTGGAGGTAGAAGGAGTCTTTGGAGGTAATGATGTCCTTTAATGCATAAAATGCAGAATTTTTCATGACAGAGTTCCAGTTACCCCTTAAAAAATACAAATGTCTAAAATGTGCAAAGCAGTTTGTTAGAAATAACACATCTGAAATATCAAAGTACCTGTGTGAGCCTGCACTGCCTAAAATAGACCCTGGAGACTGAAGTAGATCAATGAGTGTTTATTTTCACAAGGTATGTTCTGTTTGATCAGATTAATTTGAAATTCTAACTAATGACTGGAAATCAGGGTAATGGTCAATTAACACAGTAAAGCTGTAGTGACCCTTAATAAAATGAGAAAAGAGCGGAGCCACCATTGCAAAAGGAACCCATATCTTCTCTGCCCTACTGATTAACTCCAGTGCTTAACCAGGCAATGCAGGCTGACTTGACCAAAGCTGAAGGGATCTGCCTGAGAGTCTCTCTCTCCAACTCTGAACCTCTTCCCCTCTCCAGGTGTTAAAAACTAATAAGTGCACAGAAGGCCGTGATGGGTTTTTCAGATTCACTGTCATCCCAGTAAAGGCTGTAGATCTGCTCAGAAAAATTAGCCAGGACAGCAGCTTGTCTTACGTTAGGATTTGGCAAAGGTTCAACTTGTCAGAATCATTTCCACCCATGTAGACTTTGCCGCCTTGGATGTTTGTGGTGTTGTCAATTGCTTTTTAGCTCTTTGGGCTCCTTTTGCTACTTTTAAAAATGCAGACCATTCTTATACAGATTCACATGATATATTCTATTGTGTCTGTAAGGCGCAAGTGTTCTTTGACTTCCATGTAATGCCAGCATGCCATAGGGGATATCCCAGGTACTTTCTCAGGACTCTTGTATTATTTACGCTATGTGTGTGATGTATGTTTTAGTAGACAAGTAAATCAATGGTGACGTGCAAAATTGTTGTACAATTCTCTCATATAGCATTATGCGTTGAAGGTTCCCAGTTGCTGCCCTCGCAGACCATGTTCAAAACAGATGAACTTGTTTCTGTAGTTTTTATGTTGTGCATATGCAGCTCTTGTTTGAAACAGGCCATATAGCTGTTCTTGTAGCTGTAGTGCTCTACAGGCATGAGAGAAGCAGGATTTATGGGCTGTGGGAGAACCTCTTAATTAGGCTGACTGATTTAGCTGGGGGGAAATATGTTATGCCTTCCATGCTGAAAGGAAAGGTCCAATGATAGTCTCCACGTGCTTGTCCGCTATATATTTTGGAGTTCCTAACATCTCTGAGGTGTTAGAGCCTTACAATCCATCATCCCATTCAGGAGAGAAGTTAAGAGGAAAAGCAGCTGTGGAAGCTTTGCCTTTTCTAGTTCTTGCCAGGACACAAATCCCTGGATTTGAGTATGCTCATAAGTTTTTCACGCTGATAGCAGTTGCATAAAAAACTACATGTATTGCAGTTGTCAATATTGCTACTTCAGAGTCACTTTAAGGATGATATAATTGCATTGCCAAAGAAAATGGAAGTAAATAGATGCTACAAAATTACTTAATTCCTTTTAGAGGCGTATTGTCCTGTAACAGCAACATGGGAAAAAGAAAGAAACGTAGCAAGGGCCCTTTAATTAAGCCACTGTGATCCTCTTGCTTTTGAATTATTCAAGAGGGAGCCTTAGGCTTGAGGCAAAGTTTCTTTTGGTGCATTTATTTCTGTGCCAGTAACAGTATAAAAGAAATTAAAAATTTGGAGGAAAGTTCATAGAATTGACTTAAAAATACCACTAATTGTCCAAAATTAAAATGTCTTTATTTTAGCTGTGTGATTTTTTTTTAGTATGCTCTTGATTACTTTGCTCCATTATGTTATTTTCTGCTCCCCTTTGCTTAGTGTTGCATTCTGTATTTTGTAAAAATATTTAAGTGAGATAAGGCCTTTTGATACAACGAAGTAAACAGTTTCTGCTAGACTGTGCTGACCCCTGAAGATCTGAATCTGAAAGGCAGGATATCATATTTGTCCCAAAGATTGGTCTGAAGATTGGGCAAGTTTTGCATTTCTTAGTAGAAGATTTTTTAGAGTAAGTTTTTGTTTAAAACATGAAGTTGCAAAATCCCTAAATAATAGGTAACTGAAGCAGTCTTTAGGGGTAGCTTTCAAAAGATTATTGTCTGCAGGGTGCACAGCTCTGAGTGTATTTTAAGTGATTGATTTGTAAATATTTCTTAATAAAATAACGGTGGGAAAAGCAGTATTCTTCTGGGGGATGGCTTCAGTGCTTTTTTCATGTAGTTTTAGCTTTGCCTCACTGCATCGCTCGGGCCATACTATCCCGAAACTTGTGTGTCTGTGCAGGTGAGTCATGTATGTGTAGTTGTAGAGAATTATTTGAAGATTTTAATCTAGCAGCCTTCCTGATAACCTGTGCAACAGAATAAAATGGTCCCAAGAGAAGAATTCCTTGAATTTACTGAACTTGGCAGAGCATTTATTGGAGAGAAGTGTAGACCAGCCTGAATGCTATAGTGAGCTTGAGAATTCAGAGATTTTATGTGGGGAGGCAAAGCAGACTGGCAGAACCAAGTAGCAACCATGGCTGCTTGCTGTTTGGAGACCCAAACTAAACCATTTAAAGAGGAATATTTATCTGAGGGATTGACAAGGACAGCGAGCTAAGGCATTGTGCTAAGGGAAGACAGCTGCCTGCGGTGGCAATGCTTCATATGCTGCTCTGAGTAGCTTTGTGTAAAGCCTGCAAAGAAGGCACTAGGAAGACTCCTTTCGGAAGCTTGGTTGCATGGAAAACAGAGGCATTCTTTTGCCTTTGCCCTGAAGAGGGAACAAAACCCTTTGTTTTGTTGTTATTTATCTATTTGCATCTCAGAGAAAGAGGCTAGGAACTTGATTTTAAGCCCTAGAAAAAACAGGCATTTGTTTTAAAGATATTGCGTTCTTGATGGCAGGGAAGAACATGAGGCTTTGGTTGATTTAAGCTAAAAGAGAGTTCTGAGGTTGGGATTTTTTTTTTGCTTTCTCTAAGAACAAAGCAAACTTGGAGTTGGGACAAGAATGCCCTAATGAGCAATTGTATTTATTTTTCCTTTTCGGCATACCAGGATTTCTTGATGTGAGCCTTAAGACCAACACTTGATTTAAATTAGAAAATTCTCATGAAGCCAGATCTCTTAATGAACTGGTGTCTTCTAATCGATTCACATCAGTCAGTCCACTACATCATACTACATGTAACAGGCCCCCATATATGTATTTTATTCAGTCACATACAATTGCACAGGTAAATGTAAGATATCATTATCCTCATAAAAAGGATAAAAAGGAAAGATTATAAGGTGATGTTTGAAAACACAATGGTGTTAAGTGAAGAAAGTGAGCTATAGGGTTTGTTTTTTAAAAAATCTTTGACTTCTATGGTAGCGTGTAATAGTAAAAAAACCAAACGAAAAATAAAGTTCAACAGGATTTATTGTCTTTTCCTGTCTGTACAGAAGAATCATGTCACAGTAGAAATATTTTAAGTGGCTCAGAGGTAAAAATAAAGAGATAATATATTTTCTAGGCAATGCACGTTTACAAATAAAAACATTCAGTAAGTTATTTTTGCCCTTGTGTTTAATTTCTTATAAACCTATACAGAAAGTGAAGGGATTCTTGTACCTTAGCTTGATGAAGAAAGCTGGGGACAGTTTGTAAATCCCTTTAAAGTAATTTTAAAGCAGCTTTTAATGTGACAAGTGTTTAAGTGAATTATGTTGATAGACAGGTTTCATTAATTAAAGTGATGTCATTTGGTGCCTTAAACAGTTGTCCTGGTTGGAGGCAGTGTAATTGGAGGTCAACACGTGGTCAGCTTTACTTTGAAAGTAACCACTGTGCTCGTTTTAAAAGGGTGATGTCAGTCCTTTTCACATCTGAGTGTGTTAGTGAGCAAAGGAGGGGTGTTAATTGCAATTTCTTGCCCTGACAATGGTGCTTACTATGTTTGGAGCCAAGGCACTTTGCTAGGGACTTTCCAGTGAGGAGTCTGATTGCCAGAGACATTTGGCATCATGGTGTCACCTTCAGCAGAAGTGCTGAAATCTGTCCTTACCTGAAACCTTAAAAAAACAAACCCAAACTGCAAAATAGTTGCAAAAAGAGTACCTCTGAACACTAGATGTTGGGTTTTCTTTCCTACTTGGGCCCACTTTTTGCCACCAGTGGCTGAAGGAGAGGGAGAGAGGGAATGTGCCTGCTCCTTCCAGGGCTCTCCCAGTGGCCAGGGATGGATGGCACCCATCCGCCCTCAGCATGGCTCTGTGGTCAAGAGAGCAGGTAAAACAGGATGGATGTTGTGTTCAGGACACTTTCTGCTGTAAAGATGAAACTCAAGAGGTTTGTAATCTCCTGGCAGATATTACTTCTGCCTAGGTGTAGGGCAGCAACCTGCTGAGGGGACATAACCAGCAAGGTAACTGGGCCATCCCACCACTAACCTCTATTGTCTTACGTGCCTACCACAATAAAATGATTATTAATATTCTTAACCACTCTGACAGATAAAGATAACCTCTCCTTGAGGTTAATTTGGCAGCTATCTAGGGCTTTTAATGAAGGCGCTGCAAGCAGAGTGGTTTCTTGGCAGCTCCCTGCTGGTGTCATGCAGAGTTTGAGGGAACTAAGCTTTCCCCCTGCCTTCCCCTCCTCCCCAGGTTCCATTTGAAGTTGTCTTTCTCGTGGGACCCTGAGGTATAGTTAAAGATACTGGCAAAATGTCCTTTAGGAACACTTAGATTGGGGCTTTTTGACAGGAGAGTGATGTTTTAAGCTATCTTTGCTGGCAGAACAGTCTGTAATCTTTAACGCTCATCAGTTTTACACTAGACTCTTTGTAGATGTGATGGTACATCCTAAATTCAGTTCAGAGCTGTCAACAAATTCCAGGTAAGGCCCTTTGCCAATGTCTTAGGTTTAGCCCTTTATCTATTGCTATCAACTTCTTCTATATGAAGTTGATGTTAAACTGGCATTCATCTTGCTGAAGGTAGCAATGATTGAAATAGACTTGTATATTTGCATTTCTAGTTACTTGTACTTTGCTCTAAAGTCTTGTTTATTTTAAAAATAACTGGCCTGAGTTTCAGCCTTCAAAAGTGATTTTATAATGAAAAATGTCAGTATAGAAAAGAGTTGCCCAAAAGTAACAATTGGTCTTTGACTATATGCAGGAGAGTGCTCTACCACGATCACCCTTTTGATAACCTTACTCTCCATGGACTGTCACTACAGTATTAATTACCTTCCAGAGATTTAATTCCTTTTATATTTCTGTGTTGGAAGGCGCTGGTAAATGTATCATATAAAAGCATCTATTTCAATAGACATGTAGTAGATGCCTCTGCAAGTGCCAGTGGTTTTAAAGTTAGCTTTGAAGTTGAAGAACTGAGCTGGGAATTCCTGCCTGACTTGTAGAGATATATCTTTCATGATGTTTAACTGAGAACAGGTAAATAATTATCTATGGTGCAGGTCCTTAGAGTACTTGGCACAAAATAGTTTAATTATTTTAAGAGCTATGTTTGAAAACAAAGCAGTCATGCAGCAATTGACTGGAGAACTAGGAAAATGATTTTCCCCCTTCCATTTTCTCTTCTTCCCTTCAAATAAAAAGATTTTGATGAAGAGGCGGCTGGTAGCTGGGTTGTGGTGTATGGGGATTTTTTTATTGTTGTTTTTTGAGTTTTTTCCTTTAACTATTCTTTTTCGAGGACACATCTCTTTTACTGAAGAACATACTTGTTTCTGCAAGGTTCCTTCTTAGATAAGAATGGTAAGACTTATCTGATGTGGTTGAAATAACCTAAAGTGCAAAATTATTTTATGTTAATTAAAACCAAGGAAATAAGAGTTGGAAGATTCTTCAAATACTTTAGACTATGTATTTGTTTTCCAATGCATCTTTTCCTGAGTGTGCAATTGAATTTATTTCCAGAAGAATGTTCAGCATTTGAAAGTACAAGTAGCTTCTTCTTGAAAATATAACAAACTGTTCTTGCTTTTGCCATCAGAGATTGGTCCAGGTGCATGGCTTTGCATCCTTCTAAAAGGGGCATATTTTGAAATAAGCAAAATAACTGTTAGGAAGAATAGCCAAACCCAAGAGAAGGGGAAGGAATGTTCTTGTATTTAGTTTATTAGCAAGAGACAATCTCTCTTACTTTATATTTTGGCTTCTCATCTTGTGTTGAGGTCTGTGTTGTTCATCCTTTTTAGAAGCAAGGACTCTAGCTGTCCCCTCCAAGGAGTCATGATGTTAAAAACCTAACATATATTAAGATTGGAGCAAGAGGTCAGCCTTTGGGTTGTACTAGAATCTTCACAATCTCGTAATTAGAAATAATGAAGTTTACATTTCATATCTATTTGTATGAGTTCAGGAGCTAAGATTTCAAGAAAACTACCTATTACTACAACATGCATAATAATTCACTACAGTTTTCATATGGAGACCAAGATCTTTTTAACAGATAGAGGTGCAAATCGACCAACAGATCAGGGACATCAGGGAAAAATATGTTGTAGCATCATATGTGATTTGGTCAGCCATGGGTCTGATCCAGAATTTTTTTATTTTCCTGATCAGAAAAGATTCCTGACCAGATCAGTGGGCTTTACACTGACCTCAGGTGCACTGGCAAAATAAAATCAATAATTCCTAACGTCACAAGGGTGAGAGAATATATGCAAACATGGACTGCAAGGCTGTGATGGAGCCCCTACAGCACAACTACAGTGTAGACTCAGTGCAGTTTGGGATACATGAAGTGGCCTTGAATACTTGAAAGGTTGGTGGGTTTACTCCTGTTTCTGCCATTGGCAAGAAATGTGTGGAGCCAAAGCAAAGCGGCAAAGTTGTCTTTCCCTCAAGCCTCTGAGCAGTCAGGGCAGTAGAAACACCATCTGCAGTCCCTACAGGTGGTTAATCCCACCTATAATACAGGGTGTATGTCGCAGCCATTGACTCCAGGTAATTCGGTTTCTAGTAATTACCATACTGGAGGCAATTTCCAAGAATGGAGTGTGCATAGAGGAAATGGACAAAAAAGGGCACCAGCACTACAGACAGTGAGAACTGAGGAGAAAATAACACCTTTTAAGTTCTGATTCATTGGGTATCTGTTCTGCTTGAATAAGCAAGGATATATATTTGAATCAAAATTACAGTATTTAATTTTTAATCAAGTAACCAATAAACTGTGGGTTAATTTCGTTCATACCTATCTTAGGGTGGCATATGTTTTAAGTGTTATTAACAGTTATGTACCTGATTCACTTGATAAGACTATTGCAATGTAGATTCAGTAGCTATAAATTGTAAGAGAAAAGTGTTAAGCATACTTGCCTAGAAGAGGAAGAGAAGGAATTTTTCTGTAGGCCTTTTTCATGCAATCAGAGTTTCAAGACCTGATTTCCCTGACAAAGGCACTAACAAATAAGGAGTATGGCATACATGAAGGAATAGAATAGCTTTCCATACACTGAGGTCTAATGAAAGATAAATGAGACTGGTTAGAAGTTACTCGATTTATTCATTGGGAGTGAAGTTTAAAAGCTTGCTATGTTTAGTAATGCTGTCTGTTTGGTTAGGCAGCTGGAAATCTGGTTTTTTGGATGCGAATAAAAAAGTCATGCTTCAGGACAAAACATGAAAGCAAATTATTATTATGCCTACTGAGAGAAGTTTCAGCACTTTACATAAAAACAAACAAGCTTCCCACACACACATACACTTTAAAGATCTGTATGTGAATAGTAAATTGCTGCCAAGGAAAGTGCATGTTTTTATTTTAGTTGATATATTTTAATTGGATTTTAAGTGGCTCATGAATAAACTGCCTGACATTAATATATTGTCTCTCAGTGAGTATGCAAACATCTGAACTGCTTAGTGATGAGATTGATGGGCATTATTGAAAAACTGATAAAACCTCTCTTCTGCACTCTTCTCCCCTTCCTTTTCTACGTCTGTCCGTGATTTCTGATTTGAGAGTAATTTCCCACCATTTTCTGTTGCCTTTTGATAAACTAGTTTTCTCGTTTATGCTGTTTGAAAATTTCACTATTTTCTACTGTTTTTCCAGAGATGCTCTGTGTTTTTTCAAGCAGTACCCTGGGTGTAATGACTACTTTATATGCTTGTGTGGAATGTTGGGGAGAAGGGAAGAAAGAAGGGCATCTGTCCTGCTCTCATTCTCCACTGTGTATGCCAAGCATCCTGGTACAAACCCAACTTTTCTCTCTTTTCTGCTGAACAGGAGTGTTAGTCCCACTAAGAAGGTGCCCTCCAGCCCTAAGGAGGCCTGAGAAGCATGTCAGACAACCATACAAAGTGGCATTACAGGGGTGCAGCTCTTTGCTATCTAGGTCTAAGTTATTTAATAATTTGAAGGGTGGTTCCACAGCTTAATGGGCTGTTAGCTAAATAACTGCAGGTAGCCCTGTGAATATGCACAGCCACTCCCCTTCTCCTTTAATTATCCAGTTTTATCATGTTTCCCCATCTATGCCTCTACTCTGCTTTTGAAGCCAGTTTTCTTACCCAGATGCCTCCATCTCATCCCTCACACTGCTGTTTCTGCAGGAAATGCAGGTGCATGACTGGACAGATGAGAGCTGCCGAATGTGCATAGGGCTGTTGCCTTTTTCTGAAGCAGAAGACTTTAGAAAACAGTTGCTGCTGACAGGCTACCTAGTGGTTTTGCTAAATGTTGGAGGGGTTGACATTTCATGTAAAAGAATGGGAAAAATATAAATGGTAGCTTTTTCCCGTGCTCATGAATGATCCCATTGATGTTCCATTGAATAGTCAAAGAACAGGAGCTAGCAAATTCAGATTACTGCATATTTATATTATTAATTCCTCCATTATTCTGCTAAGAAACAACAGGGCACAGTTTCTCCGAAACTAAGAGAGAATGCAGAATTGGTTTTCACTTAATTGGCTCTTTTGAAACAAGCCTCTTTGAGAAGCAGGATGTTGTTAGTCCACTGTGTAAAGACAGTGTAACAATACACCTAACACAGAATCCAGAAACAGCTGTATGCAGGGGGCTGTATTGGAGGGGTGAAAATAGCATAGTAGCTTTTAAGAAGAAATGAGGATTTATACAAACACAGCTTTGCCAGGAAGTCTGCACTAGCACATTAAATCAGTCAGTCATTGAAAAATTAATGTAAAAATGTCCAGTGGAAATCATCATTGTCTCACAAAAACATAGGTTGACTTCCATTTGAAGTCTGTTCTGATAGTCAGGGTCTTCATTCTGTACTTAGAAAGCTAATAAAGAGTAAGAATAGTGTTCACTGAGCATGAAAAATACAGGATTGGGCTTAAAAATTGAAATGTAGTCAGTAACATTTACTGGAGTTTACTTTCCAGCTCTTAACACCAGTGTAAGTTTTAAATACTTTCAAGAGTGTTTGTAATTGTGTTAAGTATTTGTAAGACTCGTTTATCTAAAGATGGTATCATATGAATGTAACAGAGTACAAATTGTCTTCACCTTTAATTGTTGCTGTTGGAAAAGGTTCAAGTTTATAAGTGAGACAGTTCTGTGAGGTGTTAGTCTTGCAGTTGCTGTCTGTTGAAATTTTATCAAGATTCTCATTACTGCTTAAATTCAGTCTAATAGTGTGGAAAAGTAGCTAAGACTCTTCGAATAGCTATGAAGTGTAAGATTTTAAGAAAAAAAAGAGAGTCATGGTGCTCAGTACCTCAAGGTAATTAGTACCTGAAGGAAACAGTGTCAGGACAGATATTCTGTTCCGAAGAAAATAGTGGAAGGGAGTCCTTTACTGTGCAACAGCTTCATCCTCAACATTGTTGAATTGTTCATGTTTTGGTTTGAGTTTCTAAAAACAACTACAGCATACAAAACAGCACTGCAGCATTTCCCAAACACAGTCTACCCACATGACAAGAGTCTTTCAGTTTTACTTCCCTGCTGACTTAAGTTTTGACTCAGGAGGGCATTTGTAAACATTTCTTAGTCCGTTCCTGTTTGACATTTCAGCATATATATAAATAATTTACTCAAGCCTTTAATCCTCAGAGTTTGCAAAGCAGAGGGAGGTTAAAGTGGTGATGATTATATGATACACACAAGTGGACATTTCTTTAAGGATCAAGATCTTATGCAAAGCACTGTTTTCAATTCTTACATAATCTGATTCCCATTTGCAGTTTTGACTTTACTTTCGGCAGCTACATGGTAGTCTTCTTTTTACAGTCCTGAAAGAGAGAACCAACCAAGGCCACTATTTCATCAAATTGTATCTGTTATTGCTAAATGCAAAACCTTTGCTGCTGCATTTGTTTTTTTTTATATTAGAAAGGAAAATCAGTAAAGCAAGAATGTATTTATTAAGTCATTTTATGGGGAGGATCACTTAAACCATTAAATTTGGAACTTATGTAAGTAGATAACTGTGTAGTTCTTCACTTGTCCACCTCAAAGCGATGAAAAACAAGATTAAAACAAGAGATATCAAAACGAAGGGAAGGGCTTACAGACTGCTGGAGAACACGTAAATAGTGATGTAGATACCCTAGAAATTTGCTTCAATTTCCACAAAACCTACCTTTTCTTTGAGGTGTGTAAAATTAACCAGGAGCTGACATGTCCAGCAATTGGACATTCCATGGCAGTAGCAAAAGAACATTTAAAATACCAATTTTAAAAGTTACCAAGCTTTTACAGGTGAAGAGTAACTTTCTGTGAATACATTCTGTATTGTCTATTAACTTATTTTGTGGATTAATAGCTAACTCTGCTCCCATCCCTTTTGTCTTATCACAGTCTTACCTCGGTAGTATTACCCTAAAATCCTTTATCAGAGGGATCAGCTAGTCCTTGACTCACTGCAGTTACAAGTGGCAGAGCCAGGGGCAAATCTCTGCATGAAAAGTTTGAGAGAGCGGCTCTGAACTGCTGGGAAGCAGATGAACTGGCTCCAGGTGTTGTGAAAGCCTGTGCCTAAGTTGTGGGTACTATGCACAGGGGTGGTTTTAGCAAGCAGAAACATCTTACAAACTCATGACAAACACTTATTCCTCTGAACAGCCCATTCCTTAGCGTTGTTCTGGATAATAAAGCGAAGCAAAATGCTTGGCTGAGTTTTACAAATATGCAGGTATTGTCTTGGTAAGAGTTCTCTGGTAAGGCTTATGCCTCCTTGGAAGTTCATTTCAATGCGAAAAAGCATATATATGAAAAAAACCCCTAATCATAAATACTAGTTTATCTTCATGGAGATAAAATCTTTCAGAAAATAACCTTGACTTGGAAAGGCATCTCAACCTGAGTTGCATTTTTTGAACCTGTTGCAGTACCGTACTGCAAAGGATGAGGCAAATATCTAGTACAGTTGCATGTTCAGTGATCTGTTCGTTGAAGTAATTTCTTCTTGTTGCTTAAGAAAAAGTACATCTTTTAAGTTTATGTTAATACTCCAAGGCTTTCAAAACACTTAACAAGTCTGGCATTTGCAGGCTGGTAATATGTTTTGCATAATATCAATAGCCTCTCTTTGTGGCCCATGGGAAAAAGAAATCCTTTTCTTCTTTGTGGTGCATTCATACAGTCCCTCTGTCCAAGATGGTTGCAAGTGGAAACACTTTTTGTCTTTTGAAATCTTAATTCCAGCAGCCCTGGTGTTTTGATGAAGCTTCCAGTATATATCTAGCCTAAAAGGTTTTACAAAACTTACCTGCATTTTAGTGGGCGAGTCAGTTGTACTTTTTGTAATTTTATGGAGGCCGTGCTGGAATATATTCAAGCAAATGCAAGAAAAGCTGTTTGATCTCTTCGGATGGTTAAATTGTGATTCCTGTTAGTGCTGCTTTGGCTTGGTGCACCCTGTTTCCTAGTCAACTGAGGATGAAGTTGGAGGAGCTGGCAAGGCTATGATATTTACATAATGCCTTTTTTTCCTGTGAACCCTGAATGTGGATGGAAACAGCCTCTAATCTTCTTAGTGATCTAAGTGAAGATTGAATGCTTTGGGTCAAGCTGGGGTTTTGGATAGGCTCAGTGAGGAGAAAAAAAATTAAAAAATCCCAGCTCTTCACAATTATTGGAAATGGAAACATTTACAGACTGAGCTAGTTAATGTTAATGTTTCAGTAGTTGATAATATTTTTGTTATTTCACTAGTTTGCAAAGACCGCATAATCTGTTTTGAGCCATACTTTTTGAGACTTCTTGGAAACAGAACAAACAGCCCTTGTGTTAAGCTCTGGGCACTGTTTGTGTTCATTCCCCTTAGGGTAGTTTTAAGTTGTATCATGAGGGATGAAAAGGCAAGTGTCAGAATAAGCAGCATACAGAGGCTTCCTTTCCTCGATGAACTCAAAATGACTGGAAAAGACTGCAGATCTGATTTTAATCCTTCTTGCACCACAACTGCTATGACATGGTAAGAGGAGGAGTTTATTAGGTGGCTGTCCTTTCACATCTCAGTTATTAAAAAATTCTGACTGGGATTTTTGTGTGTATTACAGTAACATAGCTTTTCAAACACTACTACCATAAAATTAAAGATTTTAAATCTTTTTTAAAGTGGACAAATATCCTGAACTCAGGCTAGAAGTGACATTTCATGCTTGATTTGCCTTGCCTGCCTAGTTTTTGTGGTATTTTTTCATGCAGAAGTTATAGGTTGTCAGGCCTTCTGAACAACATGAAACTACAATATATTACAATGAAAGGGGGAAAAATCAGTCTGTCCTATTTACATTTTCCTTTTTCTTCAGTCTTACCTTCCCCAATCAAAAAAATTCATGTTAAGTCGCTTGACTTAATATTACCATGAGGAGTTGAATTATGTAATGCATCTTCACATAATATAAGATCACTCAGAGACTGATTTTTCAGAACATGAAAGTTAGTAGGAGCTGCTGGCCCTCTTTCAATACCTGCAGCATAACGTTTGCAAACCAAATGGTCAGCTTTTTATGTGGTTGCTTTTGTAACTAAGTTTTTTGCTTTACTTTGTGTTCAATAATAGAATCAAGATTATATCCATCCCCTGCTTGAACTTGTCACCACTGCATTTCATTAACTTTCTCAATATTTGATGCAAATTGTTTCTAATTAACATGCTTCTGAATAAAGAAGAAAAGCAGTCTTAAAAACCTGTGTGCAATCTGTATAATAATAAAATTTATTCTCAGCTATGAAGACTTATACCATTTTATGACCTTTTTTGAAATTGCTTTTGCTATTATTCTTATTCTTGTAAGTGTTGTATTTTAGAATTAAACCCTTTTATCTGTACTATAATTAATAACCAAAAATAGCCTACTGAAAACATAGTAAGGCAGGTAAGGACACAATTCATTATTGAGAAAAAGGAATACAAATTAACCATACTCTTTTAAATATTCTAATATTTTCATTAAGTTAGGGGAAATATTTAATAGATTCTCTCTTTGTGGTATGTGTTGTCACTGTTGCACACATTGGAGGTGCATCTGTTTTGGTTTTTCTCCCTTTATGCACAAAGGAGTTGATCTGATTTGTTAAAAAGGAAAAAAGAAAAGAAAAAAAAATTAAAAGGGGAGGAGAAAAAAGAAGACGAAAGAAAAAAAAGAAAGGGTGATTTTGTTTGGTTTGGTTTTTCTGTCTACTATGTCCATGTGATTATCCAGAAATAAATTTGAAGACTGTAAGAAAATTTTGCCCATCCATTATAAAACAGCATAAAATTTGAAAGGGAGGCAATTTCTTGAACATCTGCCTTGCATTCCCTACATATAAGGAAGGTATATAGGAAGGAATGAAAATATACACACACATATAAACTTTCGTTATATATATTCTTTTTTACAACTAAAAGAAGAGAGAGAGAGAGAGGAGTACATACAATAATCAGAACAGGACATTGCAGGAGTCCAAATTGTGCTTGTAAAAATTTATCAAAGGAGTTGACCAAATCTGACCACTGAATTCTGCACTGCTATTCTAATGGGAAGAAATAAAAGGCAGCGAGGGACCTATGACCTCAAAAAGCAACTTGTCAGTGAGATTGAACCAATCTAAGTCTGGCTTTACTCAAACACAATTGTTCAGCCCTTCCTCCCTTTTCCCACCGCAGCAGTGCATTCTCCTTGCTCCTTTTTGCCTGCACTACTACAAGTGTATCTGTGCCATGAAGAATAATTGTCTCCTGCTCCATTTCCTTCACATTGTTAATTTTTGTCCAAATGAGTAATCCTTTCTGAATTAGGGCATGAACTCTGGTGCCCGCATAAGGGCATCGGTGGATGCTTACAACTAGAGGCCACAGGACGTCACCTTTTAGTGGCAGTATGGATTTAAGTCAAATGGAAAGCAATATGAAAAAACAGCCTGGGCTTTACATGCATCGTGCCCTTTGTAACCACAGCATTCACTGTAATAACAGGAGAGATTTAGACAAGTATGCCACTCGGCTAATTAAGGGCTCTTCTGCTAAAGAGGCTTTTGTCTCAGGCTTTAGTTCTGGAGATTTGAATGTAGCCACCCTCAGGTTTTGGCTTGTTCTTGGTTTTAGCTCTATAGCTATACCTACAGCTATATATGTAATAAATAGTTACTATAAAACCACAGTAACAAGGCAAATTTTAGGGCCCTGGTAAAGATTTTCTTTTATTTTAATATATAGACCAGTATGATATATGGTATGGATACTCTAGTTTTGACTTTGGGTTGTTGGGGTTTTTTTAAAGTGTTTAAGGAACAAATTATTTTATTTATTTTATTTATTTTATTATTTTATTTATGTTTTCAGCTGAGATTTCCATGTTGAAACTTACAGGTGATGGATTTGACTGAGGGAAAAAAGATATTACAACTATTAGTATCTGTGCTGAGCTATTCTACAGTAGTAGAAGCTGGATGTTCCTGAAACAGAATGTTTCTAATAACATTCAGGTTCTATGTTTGAAATGTAATGACCGATCTCAGTAAAACTCTTGTTGGAAATGGGAGCTGCATGATTTACTCTAAAAGCAATTCTGGACTGACTGCTTATCAGTAATTGTGAATGATTATTAGTGATTTCAGTAGGCTTTCAGAGTTTTACAGGTTTAGCAGGTTTGGGGGTTTTTTTTGGTAATGAAAAGGCAATGTCTTGGTTTTCAGAGTTTTCCAGAATGTGATCAACCAGTCCCCTTACCATCCCTACAGAGCTCTTCTCATAAAATAAATAAGAATGAAAGTTTAGAAAATATATCCCAATTTCTGACTAAACTGAAATGTCTCATGGATCCTTGTGCCCTTGATATTCTGTTGCATTCACTTTCATGTTTTCTCACGCTCTGTAGCATTAATGAAAGCAATGGGGCATTGTTTTGATATTGTTATTTATTTGTCTCCCTAGCTGTGTGCTGCCCACCTGCCAACCCGATCAGAGGCTCCGAACCACTATCAAGCAGTATGTCGGGCTCTGTTTGCTGAAACAATGGAGCTGTACACTTTCTTGGCCAAAATTAAAAGTGCAAAAGAGGTAAGCAGTCTGCGAAGATTATCTGCTTTTGAGCTCATCCCTGTGTGAATTCAGCTTACAAAATCACTTCTGTAACCAGCCAGCAAGGAATGTCAGATACTTGAAGAAAAGATCTGTAGTGTTTAGGGAGAGCAGTTCTTCAACTGAGATTTTCTTTTTCCTTTTGGCCTTTAGCCATTTACAGATGTCTTGTAGAATTTTTAATTGATTGTGACTAGTCTATTTGGGAGTAAAACAGAAGATTTTCTTGGAGGTTAACACATTGCATACATGTACCCATTCCTACATGCATGTATGCAATATACTTGAGTCTAAAAGCTTCTCTGGTGTTTCAGGGATGTTGTGAAGTGTCAGTGTTTGCTTGTTCTTCCTCAGTTCCTTCCCATGAGGGAATTCTCTTTGCTGAGAATTATCTGAGATTCTTCTTGCTCATACTTTGTCCCCAGTCAGCAGCTTCTCTTCCGCTGTATGATTGGGTTGTTGTCTGTCACATTGGTTTCACTGCAGAGCCAACTTTAAAAATAGAAAAATTTTTGCCTGCAGGTCACAATGCTTATGTTCACTGCCTGTTTGGCTGTTATTGTTGGCTGAAAGGCCATTCTGTGAACCACTGCAATTAGATGGTCTGGCTGAAGAGTGACTTTAAAGATGATATTTAATGCAGATAGTTTCAGATCTGGCCTGCAGAATGGCCCTGTGAACAATTGTAGTTACACAGTGCTGGTAATGTTGGAAAGCTGGTGGGTGAGGGGGAGAGCAGGAAGAGAAATGTGCTTCTTAAAGCTGGTTTCTTCACCAAAGCCAACTTGTCAAGTAACAGCGCTTTCATAATTTCCTTTAATAAATCCCTGAAGGATTTTCTTTTCTAAGTCAAGATCTACAGTACCTTTGAAAAGCAGGATAAGATTTTACAGGCTGACCTAAAAATTTTGCTGCTGAAAGAGGCAGAGCTGTTCCACCCACGCACACATGCTCCCACTGTTTTCCTTCTTCTGGATCTAGGGAACAAACCCAGCAAATATCAAGCAAAACAAAAAAAAAAGAGGAGTTACTCCTTGTCAGGTTAATGAGCTAGATCAGCTCATTAAACGGTCAGATGAGCCTAAGAGCAGCACAAGAGAGCTTTTATTCTCACATTGATGGTGGAAGATGCAAACCAGTCAGAGGCGTAAGGGGCTGGTGCTCCTTCCTTCCTGGTTGAGATGCATCATCCAAGAGCGAGAATCCTTCAGAGATTTTTCTTTTGCTGCACAGGGTCAAATTTCATCTCCAAATCTCTTTCAGTCCTACTCAAATGGAAAGCAGTTTTTAAACTGAAGCAGTGTCATACCAGGATAATTTTGACAGTGTCAGCATGGCTAAAGAGCCATTTGTTTTCTGAAGTACCTCTGATACAGGACTTCTTCATCCAGTGCCCCTGATACAGGGAGCAGTCAAGATACAGTGTCTTCATGCTATATCTGAATCCTGTCTCTTGAACCTTGACATTATTAATTTCATGTCTTGGCTTTTAACTACTGGTATATTAATTGAGGGACCTGTGCTGGAAGTACCTCATTTAACAGGTATTGCAAGTCAGTGTTGAAGCTCAAAGAGATAAGACCCTTTGGAGTTCCTCTTTGTGCTGAGAGAGGAATTATGTTTCTGGAAGTTCTTGAACATCTTGGCCACAGTGAGCAGTAATAAAGCATCTCTGCTGTCAATGTCAAATGTCAAAGTAAAATATTGTGAGTTATAACCATTTAAAATCAAGTCTTAACAATAATTTTTAAAAAATATTAAGGTAGAAGGACATTTTGAATTTGCAAATTTTTTAATCACCTTATAATTGGGCATAAAAACCCAACAACATCTGATCACAGCATAGAGCATACTATGAGTTAATCCCAAATGAAAGAAAACATTTGCTTCTCACAGGCTATTAGGCATTGATTCAAAGCACATTTAGGTCAAAGGAAGTAATCCTTGTAGATGGAATTTTGGCCCTACTGAATCAGTAAGAGTTATATTGCTGCACTTTACCAGGGCCAGAATTTTGACCTTTTGATTTCGTTTTACTCTGGATCAGCCCCCCAGCATGTAAGAAATTACGAAGAAAATTATCTTGGAAGCAGCTTTTGGAATCTGAATACTTTAGGTTTATGAAGTGCTTGATCCTTGGTTGTAGTTTTTATCCAACTATAGATTTGGAGGGTATTTAATTTTGAAAATAATGTAGTGTCCAAAATTAAAAATTAAGAATGAAGGAAATATGACATGGAATGCTGTAAATCTTGTTACACCATTTTAAAATGGCCTCTATAGTTTATACTTGAGGCAAGCAGGGATCATATGATCACACTAGGTTTGTGCCAGTAAAAGCTGTGGTATTGTTTATATACTCTTCTGTCTTGCAAATACATAGCAGAATATTAAGTCACAAGAGTACAGTTAAATGCTCTTCGAGTAAAAAAATCTTTCTTTCCTTTTTTTTTGTCATATGAGTATTGGGTATAAAGGAGATAAACGCAGAATACTTCAGTGAGGACATTTTGTTGTCGTGACTTTGTGGTGATTGCATTGACAGATAACTGTGGAAAAAAAACAAGTTACATATATCAACTCCAATTAAAAAACCCCAGACTTACACTGTGTAATATTGTGGTTTTGACACTAAAGATGTCATGAATTTTGTACTTTTAGTTTATTTTAAAAAATAACAGCTTTATTTAGAGATCCTGCTTTAGAATCCCTCAGATCTAAACAAGTTGTGGATGTGAGATCGACATGAAATTAAAAACACCAAAAGGGGGGGGGAGATATCCTCTAAAAGTACTTAAAATAACTTTTCTATGGATAAAAATTACTTTGAAATTACTTGGATTCCTTCTAGGATCACTGAATGGCATCTGGGTATCTGTTTCTCAAGAATGTGAGGTTCATGGTTTTTTGCTCAAACACTTAAACAGCCACCTTTGCTGTAGTAGAAGAGGGAGATTTTTTATCTGCAGAAATTCACTTGGAGAGAACCAAATCAGACCTACCTGATGCTACAGGTTTAGAAGGGAAATAAACTGTCCAAGAGGCAGAAAAAAATACTGCTGTGATGCTGTAGTCAATTTTCCCCTCAAAAAACATGTCAGTATTTTGAAAATTACAGCATTTCATGAGGGGTAGATCAGGAGGTAGGAGGGGTGGGTCTACAGGGTCATAGTATGTGTTATTACTAATATATATACTAAGGAGTCACATGCTCCTCAGTATATCATGTGAACATCACCATTATATTGGTTATATTGCAAATGGAGCATAGTTTCAGTAAGAATTTTACTGGCATGCATTTGGGTGAATGTATTAATCAGAAATGATGAAGCAATGAGTGAGCTGTTCAGGTCATCTCAGTAGATGTCAAATAGAATGTTTAAGGCACTTCGTCACATAATTGATGCCATGTGGTTATTTCCAGTCTGATTCCCTGTGTACAAAAGGTCAGCAGTAAAGCTGACTTGAAGACATGGAGATGGTATTTTCATTCTTAAAGAGAATGAAACGTTTAGTGTAGTGGATGCACAGGACAGCCCAGAGTTGAGAAAGATGTGATACTACTATTGCAAGAGTTTAAAAAACTAAACAATTAAAAATATTTCTGTGCAATAGCAGCAGCAATTCCATTGGGGTTGAAATTTGGTTAACTAATTTGATCTAACGTCTTTTTGCAAGGTGGAATTTTTCTTGCAAGTTTACTGGGGTGTTTTTTCAGCTTGCTGGCAGCATCTGTATGCTGCTTAGGCTCTGTGAAAGGCTCTGCCCTTATTGCAGACCCACCCTGGGTACCATTCTGATGGTACATCAAAAGAAGTGGTCTTTTGATGAGCCAAGACCACCTAAGTCTGTGTCCTGTTGTTAAAGCATTTAGAGATGATGAGTAAAAGATGGAATACAGCTTGTTTTTCATCTCAAGAAGTGAGCTTTCAAAACTGCAGTAGGAAAATTCTACAGAAAGGGGATTTTTCCCCTTTTTTAAATTTTTTTTTGAAATTGTTTGGGGGAAAAATGGTCCACAAGGTAGAGGAAAGGCACGTGTGTATGGCAAGGGACAAGACAGTAACTGCTAAAAATGGGCCTGTGTAAAAGAAAAGATTCATCTTTTTCAGGATCATCCAAAAGTCATTGAGATAACCTTTGTTGGCACCTAGCCGTGGAAAGAACTGTAGGCACAAATAAATTATGTCCATGAGATAAAGCAAATGTTCCTGCTGTGAAGTATCTGCAAAGGTCACACACATTGCTCAGAAATGGCATCAGTTGTGACTGAGAGAGGCAGGGAGAGACTATGCAAGCAAAGGAATGCAGAAATTGCTTCTCTGGATCATATAGGGGACTCACCTGTGGTCCTGTCCACATTAAGAAACCTGCTCTGTTGATATGTTGATGGGATATCTGCCCTAGTCCTCCTTCAGCTCCCTGTTACTGCCCAGTTTTACCTTTTTCTGGAGTTAATGTTCCATGCGCACTTAGTGGCTGAGTGAGCCAGCAATGTGCCCTTGTGCAAAGGAGACTTATGGTGTCCCGGGCTGCATTAGGAGGAGTGTTGCCTGCAGGCCAAAGGAGATGATCTTTCCCTTCTACTCAGCACTGGGGAGGCCACAGCTGCAGTGCTGCATCCGGTTCTGGGCTCCCCAGTACAAGGGAGACATTGACATACTGGAGAGAGTCCACGGAAGGGCTAGGAAGATGATGAAGAACTCAAACAGCTCTCCTGTGGGGAAAGGCTGAGAGACCCACAACTGTTCAGTCTGGAAATGAGAAGGCTCAGGGGGATCTCACCATTGTCTACAAATACCTGAAGGGAGGATGCAAAGAGAACTGTGTCGGGCTCTTTTCAGTGCTGCCCAGTGACAAGACCAGAGGCACTGGACACACAATGAGACACAGGAGGTTCCTTCTGAACATCAGGAAATACTTTTTTTGCTGTGAGGGTGGCACAGCTGTGCCGAGCACTGGCACAGGTTGTCCAGGGAGTCTCCAATCTTGGAGATATTTAGAAGCTGACGAGATATGATGCTGGGCAACTGGCCTTGTGTGGCCCTGCTTGAGCAGGGGGGCTGGACCAGCTGAATCCAGAGGTGCCTTCCAACCTCAAACACTTTGTGACTCTGTGAGTGGTACCAGTAAAGGGTGATGATGCTGGCCTGTAGCAGAGCTAATCATTCATGAGAGGGCTGTGAGTGATAAGCTCTGCAGCTGGCGCAGCTGGTGCTAAAAAACATCATATGATGCTGGCCAGCATAAAATAGAAGGTGTGTCCAGTAGGCAGATCTGTCGCAGTAGGTTTGGCTTATATCTCAGAAATGTTTAGAGATTGATGTACACCCTAAAGCATCAAGATTAATATTCCTTCCAGACTAATTAAGACTGTATATTTTTATAATTGCCTACATCTCTGATTGCAGGGAAAGTCCATGCTTATCAAAAACTCATCCATAATTTCATTATCCACAGTGTGCCTTGTAATTAAGTTTTTGGTAGAACACAGAGAAATCTCCCAATCTGTCATCTTTGTACTGTTCTTTTAAAACATGTTGACTTTCATTTCTATCTTTTGTGATGTAAAAACATAATTCTTTCACTCTGCCTGGATATATTTCAATCTGATCTGTATGAAATGTAAACATACACATCTAATTAAGTACATGCATAGAAATTAAATTTTTCCATTCATTTTTTCCTAGTTTCATGTCATGCAAAGATTCAATTGGAAAACAGTTAATGAAAAAAGTCAGGTGTTACTTTCCATTTAACCTGGCTATACTGCTGTATTATTTGTACAAAATATGATAATAGATATAGTTAATAGGTACCTAAATAATGTTAATGACTAACTTATTTTGGAAATACAGTCATTAGCCAAGTTACTCTTAAAAGTCTTGTGACTGTGAAAGCTGTCAAATCCCCTGCTGCTTGGATTTTCAGAAAGCACAGCTGGAGAAAGAAATGGATTCACAAACTTTTCTGCTCATAACTTCACTTTTGTCTACACTTCCAGGCCTCCAGTGACTCCACTTTTGCAACTGTACTGTTGTCAGGCTTGCAGCCCCATTGTGATCTCTTTGATCCCTCAGTTTAGGAGATTTATAAGATGGGAAAATGTTACTGGTTAGTGTTTGGTGGGGGAAGATTTGGGTTTATTTTCTTAAGTGGTGCAGGCACTGTCACTCAATCAGTGTTCCATGCAGTTGGTTTGGGTTTTTTTCCTCCTGTTAAACAGCATGTTTATGGTGAGCAGCGTGGGGACTATTGCCCTCTCCAGAACTGAGCAAAGTGCATCAACCCATACCACTATATGTGAAAACCTTTGCCTGATATCAACTCAAGAGGTTTTCAGGGACTGATTTAACTGATCCTATCCCCATGTTTGAATTAAATGGAATTTGGGTCTTTTCAAAGAACCAGAGTAATGCTGCTGGCCAAGCCCTTGGAATTTAAACCCAATTTGAATAGCTGAAGATATGTAAAAGCAGTTTTTCCCCTGTGTGCATATTATGTATTTTTAAGTTGAGCCTAAATGTGCAAGAATATTTTATTAGCTTCACAGATAGCGGTGTAAGAATCAATTCGATCAGTGAACAAATGATTCCTAATTAAGAGTATAAACTGGAAACTGCAGTAGCCCGTGTTCTGCAATTGGTGAAAGACAAAGTTCAGATCTGAATTCCCTAGAATACCGTATTCATTGAAGCATTGTGCTTTAGAGAGCATTTTATGGAAACAAGTCTTTGACACTGTGCTGACAAGTGTCTTATATAAACTCCCATCTGTCACTGAGCACAGAAGAGTGCATCTCAAATGTGGGCCACGCAGCAGCAGCAAATCAAGTGTCTGCTTTTAATAGTGCAGCAAGAGGTTTGAAGACATTTGATATTTTTATTACTAGCTTTTGTCACAAAATGCAGTCTTTTAAAAAAATGGCCAAATGCCATAATGGTTTAAAAAAAAAGAAAAAGCTCTTGAAACACATTTCATACACTTCCAACCCTTATTTCCTGAACAAACACCCAGGCTGAATCAGGTGTGTGGTATGGATCTGAGGTTCTGGGATCATTTAGATAATTTAGAATAACCATTTTAAGATGTTTCTACTTTCTGAAATGGAAATTCTTTTAGGGCATGTATTTATTTTACTGTAATAGCTTTTCTTAAGCCATTGTCGCAAGGGTAAGTACAAGTGGCTACAGCAGCTGAGGTTAGTTACAGGTTTTGGATCACAGCTGAGTTATGATAAAGGGTCTATTGTATTTTAAATGTGTTGGTTTCTATTATTTACAATTGAAACAGAGGCAGAAACCCACTGATGATGGCTGGAGGTGCTGGAGGGAAATCCTAATGTTCCATTTAGTCTAGGAGTTTAAACATAATCATTTGTCACAGTGAATTTATTCCTTCCTAAGCAGTACCTGGCAGGTGTGGAAGAGTTAAAGAAGCCATCCTAAGAACTAACTGCAAGGATAGAGTACTTGCTGATTTATTTTCTCCCCAGTCTTCCAAAGCTTTGTAACTTCTATAATGATGGAAATTCCTTTATTTTGTACTCTTCTCCCACTGATTGCATAGTGGGCTGCACTTAGGGATCTGAGCCAGGTGCCAGGAAGGGGATTTAACTATCCCTGTGAAATGGGTGTCTGCTGGTACAAGGGCAGCAGACAAAGCACTAAGCATGAGAATGGGGCATAATAGAAGCCTGGCTTTGGCAGTAGCCTGTGCTTGTACCAATTCATTTGTACAATAAACTACACTTTGAGGGATCTCCTGGCTGGCAGGTTTTGCTCTTGCAGCTCTCCAGTGCATGGTAGCCGGCATCACTTACACCTGTGCTTTCTTGGGTAAAAACTCCCCCTCTAGCTATATTCCAGAGAAACTAATTAGATGGTTGCCTTATTTAGAAGATCTTTTAGCTGCTCAGGTTTTTTTTTCCCCCCTCTTCTTATTTTCTGTTGTTAAGAAAAACAGGTTGTAATCTTTTTAGCTTCATGGAATATTTATGTCAGTCAAACACATTAGCCGTTGGGCATAAACCAACCCAGCAAACTGTATGGTAAGGGAACATGGTTGCTGAGATGGGTAATTGTCACCAATCGTTAAGCAGCTGGAACACGTTATTTTTTTTTTAAATTAATGTGTACCTTGCAGTATGGAAAGGAGCAGCAAATCTGACAGTTGTGAGCTCATTTACTAAAGTTACGTTTTGGTTACAAAGAGGAAAAGGAGAAAGTATCAGAACAATTTTATGTTTTGCAGATTATCAGTAAATGTTAGCAGTTTGATAGAAAGCAAGTAATTTACAGTTCACAGATACGGTATTGGAAATTATTGTTGCAACTGTGTGATGCAGAAAAGAAGAAACCCTGGATAGCAAAATACATATAAGCAAGGCCTTTATTCGTTCTTTCCATTTTTTTTTTTTCTCTTGGAAAGGGCAATTGCCTGTAAGTGTCAGACTGCTGACCACAGTGCCAGGACAACACAAGTTTCCATGAAGACATTCTTTCCCCATTGGGTATCCTGTTGTGATACTGCAAGTCATGCCAAAATGTTCCCACATTGTCCTGTGGTCTGTCTGCTTCTGTTGGTGTAGGTGATTTATGGTTTTGAGAGTTTTCATGTAAATTATGTATTTTATTTATATCAGGCAATGGTAGTATTTCTTCCTTGATGTGAAAGCAATTGTGTTGCTTATTAAATAAGACAATAAAGAACCCATCTGGTCTCTTTCCAAAACCTCTGTGGTAGCTGACTCACATTTGCTATCTCTGTAGCCAGGTTTGGGAGATACTTGTGCTGTTAAATGTGCAAGTTAAGCACTCTTCCAGTGCTTCCATTTCTTACACTGAAATGTTGGCAGTTTGGAAATTGGAAGTTTTACTCCTAGGAAAAAAAAATTTAAAAAATATTTGCTTTTATTTTTTCTCGAAAACTCAGAAGCTGAATTGAGACTGGTTGTTCAGTACCATTAGGGGAAGAGCTTGAATGCTTAAATGTAAGAAATATACTTTTGATAAATATGTCTGTCAGATCTCTGACCTGTTGCTTTAGTCTCATAAAATAAAAAAGTAGTTAGCAGAGGACTTAACTATCCATTTTGAATATATTAGTGAGTATGTAGAAAAGAGGTCAAATTAAACATTGTTAAAGATTTTTTGTAAAACTCTCTGTGAAAGTAAAGCAGATTATTGAGAATTTGTTTGTACTGCTTGTTCCAGAACATTTCAATACAGAAGTAAACAAAAATAAAATAACATTATAAATATGCGGGAGTTAATGCATAAAAAATAATTTGCATAAAACCACAGCCTTCCAAATTTTTTTCTTGCATTTATCTGTATACAAGCTTGCCTGTTCTTTGGTGTGTTCTAACTTCTAATCATTTTTCACATTCTTATTTGTATGAAAGCTTGTTTTTGCCCCTTTGCACACAATCTTCTCCATATTTGCATGATCTGATGTTGTCCATAAATAACAGTTTTCATCTTTGAAAAATGTTTCTCTTACTTACGTGATTTTATTATTGATACTTCAGAATCTATACCCATGTTATACAGACTAATTAATTACAATATATATACAAGTCTGTTCAGTGTAAAGGATTTCTCGTAGATTATTTCTCCTCACAACTAATGTTTTGGGAGTTTCTCCTTCTGCAAAAATGAAGTCTTGAATTCAACAAATAACAATAATTTTGGTATGAATGGGATCCTTACCTTTCTGTGTTGTAGCTTAACAGACCTGCCAGGTGGTTGTTTGCTTTTTTTCTGTGCATAGCTAAATTTTAGGGATTAAAGTTTCCATGTATAGTTTTTCCTCCAGCATATTAGTACTTGAAGTGCTTTCATACTCAAAACTTAACATTTTTTGCCCAGCATTTAAGGTACGCTTTTCAAGAAAGAGAAATACATTCAAATAGTGTTTCAAGTTACTTTTACAGTATTACTATTCAAGTCATAAAACATTCAGTAGAATACCCAAACAACCTGATACAAGAGATGTCAAAAATTAGGCTGAAGTTATACTTGAGAGTAATGCCATCGTTCATTTCTTGACTCCTTTTCATTGGCAGAACCTGAAGAAGATTCAGGAAATGGACAAAGAGGGAAGTGATGAATCCAGCACAGATCTTGATGACTTAAAAAATGCTGACTGGGTAAGACAACAATTAAATAGTGATTCAGCATCATTACTAGTAATTTATATTTCTTTATAAAGCTTACTTAAGGTGTCATTACCTCCACGCTCATGAAATCCCACCTGAAACACTGTATCCGGCTCTGGGTTCCCCACCATAAGAAGGACATGGACCTGTTGGAGTGAGTTTTGAGGAGGGCCGTGAAGATGATCAGGGGGCTGGAGCACCTCTCCTGTGGAGACAGGCTGAGGGAGTTGGGGTTTTTCAGCCTGGAGAAGAGAAGACTCCAGGAGACCTTACAATACCCTTCCAGTACCTAAAGGGGGCCTGCAAGAGAGCTGGAGAGGAACTTTTTAACAAGGGCCTGTAGTGATAGGACAGGAGGAATAGCTTTAAACGGAAAGAGAGTAGATTTAGATAAGGTATTAGGAAGAAATTCTTTACAATGAGGGTGATGGAGCACAGGAACAGGTTTGAGCAATCTGATCTAGTGGAAAGTGCCCCTGCCCAATGCAGGGGGGTTGAAACTAGATGAGCTTTAGGATCCCTTCCAACTCAAACCATTCTATGGTACTATGTTAAAATCAGTCTCTGTTCTTTTTTACCATATGAATTAATAGTAACTCACAACAAGTTAGAACCAAATGAGTCTGAACTTTCATTTCCTGACAGACAAAACAATAGAAGTATCGAAGCAATACATTTCCTTTAGACTGCTTTCATGGAGAAGGTTTTGCAATTTAAAAAGACTGGATATTTAGACAGGAATCATGCTGACTCCCCTTCAGAGGGGCAGCCAGGGAGTAGACAGAGCCGCCAGCTGAGTTTCTCCAATAATGAAAGAAAAAGGTTACAGGGAAACTCTTAACCAGGAAGTAGCTTGTTTTATTTTCTAGTTTCTATTCCTGCCAGTTCATAGATGAATATTTTGAGGTTCTTTAAAGGACTTGATTTCAATTTCCCAGTCTTCTATCCACCACTTTTTTTTTCTTCTCTCCAGCCATTCTGCTTCCCAGAAAATGAGAGGGAAGTGTTAGTGTGTGTTGCTCTTACAGACAAAGCAAAAGGAAGTTGACTAGTGAGAAGATATTGCTGGACCTTAGGATTTGGAGTCCATTCCAAAATTTCTGTTTGAAGAACAACTACTGGGAAATTTTGCAACGAAGTTCTGGGCAACAATGTTTCAGATTCAGTCATTGTTTTAATTTGCGTAGTATCAGGTATAAGTCTAAAAACTTTAAAGGCATGCTTGCAGTATACTTGAAATGGGAATATAGATGTAAGGTATGAGAATTTCAAATTCTTTTTCTGTGCTTGAGGTGAGTCTACTGAGTTGCAGCAAAGTTTTGTTACATTCACGAGTGTTAAAAATAGGCTTATATAAAATAAAATGGGTTTTGGTTGATTTGTTAAAAATAAAATAGTACAGCTGTACATATTTGGTGGTGCCCTGGAAGGAAAACGAACAACTTTGATTTAATGTGAGTTGTTATTAAAGAGTAAGATATCAAATAAAATTTCTCTCTCTTTTTCCTTAAGGCTCGTTTTTGGGTGCAAGTGATGCGAGATTTACGGAATGGTGTTAAACTTAAGAAAGTTCAAGAGCGTCAGTACAACCCACTCCCAATAGAATATCAGCTCACACCCTATGAGATGCTGATGGATGATATTAGGTCCAAACGCTACACCTTAAGGAAAGTCATGGTAAGTCAAGAGAATCACTAGAATTTGTCAAATCTGAAATGTTCTTTTCCTTCTTTTATCTTCTTCTTGTCTTCTCTTCTTTTTCTGAGAATCTTGAAATTATTATTTCTTATAGATACTAATGTTCATGGTTTTAAATGGCATCTTAAATTTTCATAGTGCATTGAGAGGGAAAACATGAAACCAACACATGTAGTGTATTTTGTTTTCCATGTGGCAGGCATTTACGATTATGAAAGACGTGCCTGTGCTTGAACAAATACCTTGCATTGCTTTTGTGATAACCTTAAGAGTCATCTAAAAAGTCCTGTTATGCTTTCCACTGAGAGACTGTTTTAGACTTTTCTCATTGGAGAGAACATTTCTGTTGATTCACAATATAGTTTTTGGAATTCCAGAATGTAAAGTGCTACCATGAATGATAGTGCGATGGGAAAGGAAAACCTACAGGGGTTGAAAACTTATATTATCTATTGCCTGTATCACAGTGCTTGAAAACTTATCAAGATCTGTTATGAATTTTCAAGGAATACTCAATGTAAAAAAAATTAAATCTTCCATTTTTAGAAGTTGAGCTCAGTTATTTTCAGCATATTCTACTGTTGCTTTCAAGTCAAGACAATAAGCCAAAGCAAGCTGGAGAGTGTTCATGGATCTCCTCCTCCTAGATTCTCATAAAGGTGCTTGTAAGATTGACTTGAGGCACTCTTTTTATCAGAACCAGTTTGATATTTATTGGTGTCTCCTGTTCTTTCTGTCCTTTTGGGTTATATTTTTTTCAGCATTAAGTTCTTCCTGATAAGCTAGCAATCAATCTAAAGGGGTCCTTACCTCTAGAAGGACATTTTGTATCCCTTTTTCAGAGGCATGTATTTGGTCAATATCAATATTTATACCTTGTATTTACTTATCTTCCCCTGTCATTAGTTACAATGGAAGCATTGTCTTAGAATATTCAGTGTTCAGATGTATTTCCTTTCCTGACGAATTCTCGCACAATCTTTGATAGTAAGAAAGCCGTGATTCCATGAGAAAAAAAATCAGAGGGGAGGGAGTGAGACAGATGAGAGAGACAGAAAGTGTGTAGCATAAATGCCTTCTATGTTTGAGCTGAAAGTACTTTTCCAATCGAGATCTGGATTTAGACTATCTGATTGTATTTATTTTCTGCAGCAGATGTGGCTTAAATGTTAAATCAAGAGGGTAAAATAGAAACCCAGGTAATGGTGTTATCTGTCTTTCCCCTAACAATCCAGAGAACTGTGCTAAGTGTTCCTTCTACCTGCTGCAAAAGAGGAACAGTCCCCTCAGGACCTTGATTGCTGTATGCAATCAGAATAGTTGTTTTGTTTGAATGGGAACCCCTGGGTCATCTAATTTTGCTTTTGTCAGACTAGCTTTTAATTCATCTTCTGCTAAGCAAGCTCCTGCCTCTTCAGAAAAGATTTTCTTCGTTATATGGTATGTCTTGGAGGCACAGCTGCTCCTCTGCTCATCCGGGCTCTCACTGTGTACAAAATCCCTGCAAGGATCTATTTTTGGCCTTCTGTCTTGTCAACTAGATAGATTGTCAAAGTGAACTCTGGGCATAAACATGAATTGGGATTACTATCTGCTGCAGGTGCAGTACCTGTAGGACTGTCTGTGGTGCAATTGCTGGCTCAGTCTGTCAACTGCTCCTGACATTGTGCTGGAAAAATCACTTCTTTCTTATTGGAAACCTTAAATTCAGTAACTTGAATCCTGCTGCAGGGTCTACTTGAAGACTGTGCAAAGCATGTTCAATAATAAGACTGTAGTTTGATATGGAATGTGCAGAGCCTGAAGGATTCACATAGAATTACAGGTTTCGTTAGATTGCATGCATACAGCATCTTTTAGCTGACTAACATGGGTCATAGCTGATTGATTATATGTATTCCCATCAGAGAAAACCATTGTGGTTCTTGAGAAGAGGAGAAAAGGACAAGAATCTTAAGTCTTAATTTTTAGGCAGTCTAGAAAAAACGGATTATGTTTCTTTCTATCAATCAAAATGGATGTTTGGCAAAATTTTTATTGAAAGCAATTTTTGCTTTCAATTTATAGGTAGTAGTTTTAGACTTGGTAGCTTATGAAAACACATATGCTACTAATGAGAAGAGGCTAGTAAATTCTTTAAGTAAGTGAGATGCAACATGAAATCTTCATCGTTCTTTTTATTAATACGATGCTGTGTTTAAAAGAGTAGCTTGATCTTTCCATGACTCCTCAGCACTCTGAGCAAAGATTAGGAAAGGAACAGATGTTCCTATTAGGAAGTATTTTGGTGTTTCAGACTGTCAAAAGTATTGCACTAACAGACAGCAATAACTGGAGCTGCCTGTTCTCACCCACCTTCTGTCATAGTGCAAATATTCAAAATGTTTTGAAGATGCAGAATGTCAGATTCTGGGCTTTTGGTAAATAACTGGTTTAATTTGTTTCAGTGACGTTGGCATTTCTATTTCAGGACATATGAAAATAATTCCGGATTTGTCATCTCTCTATCCGGATGCAAGAGTCCTCGTTTCTGTGATTGTTGTGGGAGAAAGATAGCTTTCATTCTGGCATTTTATGATCTTTAAATATCTACCTGGAGAGATTTAATAGTGTTTTTCTCCCATGGAGCACCCACTCCCACGAAAGTTAAAAACTGTGAACGTGGGTAGAGTCAACATTTACTAATGGAGAAATTTAAGAGTTATATTGCTCTTGCAGGCTTGATTTTTCTTTATTATGTGTATGTGTTGAGCTACAGTTTTTAATTTCACAGTGATTCACAATTAGCTCTCTTCTCTACCCACCTCTCCCCCTCCAAGATGTGCATCATTCGCTATATTTCTTGAGCAGTCCATCTTTATAGGTAACAGCGCCCTGTCTTCATATTCAAGCTCTTCACAAACACCTGTGACAGTGGTATTAGCTTGGCCATGTTGCAACAGGGGAATTTAAACATATAGGTTGAAGCTATTAATATTAAAAAAATCCAGTAATTTGAATATCTAAGCTGAGAATCTTGTAACGGGGGTTTTGGTGCGTTTTTTAAAAACATTTATTTCTTTGCAGTATTTAGCATCTTACAGTACTTACTTTAGTTGCAGTAACAGCTGTGTGTGGACAGTATTTTCATAAGCAAGATTTCATATGTTTCAAGCAAGACATAGAGAATGTGAGGAAAGGACTTTGACCAGTTTGTCCAACTGGGCATTGTAGTGTCTGTTGTTCTTGTAAACACAAGAGTCTGACGTAGTTGTGCTGAGTGGCATTCAGTTGCATTCAGCAGGGAACGCTGCTTTTTCATTTTCCAACTTGGTCACACTTCTACAGAAGTTTAGCAGTCATCCTTAGTAGAGCAGGGAGCTTTACAACTCCTAATCATGCTTTAGGGATATTCAAAGGGGTAACTCTGTGTAAATACTGTGGTTATCATGTGGTATCATAAACTTGTTTCTACAGTAGATGTACAGGAGCAACAGTGTGAATACGGTGCCTTATAATGGGAAGTACCAAAGCACTTCGTTCTTGGACACTGCTGCTTGAGCTTGCTGTGTGGTGTCACATACACACTATATTACAACTATGTTAACTAAAACACTATACTGTCTGCATAATGCAAGATAGTAAATGTATATCTACTTAGATTACTTTAATTCACCATAAAATTTTATCATGAGCTGTTTTGGAAATGACGTAGCATGCCCCCTCTGTCTGTATCAGTGTCTATGCAATTTCCTTTTAAATGGAAATGTCTAGATAGTACAAAACAATATCAGTTTCATGTTGACTATTTAGAGATAGCACTCTCCTACTTAACGATGACAGCTTTAATAGTGAGACAAATAAATGACTGAAATAATTAAATGTCAATGATAAATGAAGTTATTTTTTTGAAAGTTATAAGCAATGTACTTCTTGTTTGGGATCACCATTTTTAAGGCTTTAGGCTTCACCCAAAGGTAACTAAGTACTATTTGCAGTTATTTTTTTAAATGGCAAATCCATATTTATATATTAAAATGTAATGGTAGCAGGTTGTGAGTAGATGATTACATGCTAATTTTTATGTGCAGGTGTCCATATTTATGTTTGATTTTTATAATAATTGGTTATGGTTTCTCCACATCGCTGATTTTAATGCATACTGCTATACAAAAGCTGTTTTACATGAAAACTTAGTTTAGTTTTACAGTGTTTTTACAGTACTTAGTATAGTATAGTTTTACAGTATTTACTGGTTTGTAGCCGGGACCAATCTGGTATGTGGGGGAAAAAAAAAGGAGCTAAATTTGTTCCTTGGTGGATTTTTTTCCCCTGCATATATCATGGCCACATCTGTGGAATGTCTCTGATTTAGACTTTAATCAAGAGCCGTGAATTTTAATCAAGTAAAAGTAAAGAATGCATTTGAAATTGCTCATTACAGAGAGGGCTAGTTTGAGTAAATAAATAGATCTAGTGTGGACAGAGAGGATGAAAGCTTCTCTTCGGTATCTTCCATATCAGTATCTTGTTTGGGCACAAAAGGTTCTGCTATGGGTGCTCCCGCTCTCTTGGCTTGTTGGCTATGAAACATCCACTTGCTTTGCCACCAGCTCCCCATGTATCCTGTGGAAAATCACTTAAGCAAATCTTACATTTCTCCTTTTCCAATCAGATGGTAATACTGATACTAATTATACCCTGATGGCATTAAGTCAGGGCCTAGAGTGCCCTGAGGTGAAAGGCTCAGAGCCATGTATTATTTATTTACTATTGTCATGGAGAGGGTTGTTCCCCAAGGCTGGAACAGAGATTATCAGTTTACAAAACGGCTGTTCTGATGGTAATAATTCTCAGCTTCAGCTATCAACTTTGACATCTGATGAACAGTAACTCAGGGAAGAGAGACTTCTCATTTTATTAACAATCCTCCAAAGCCTTCTGGCCTCAGAAAATTGCTCAGTCTTTAAAGAGAAGAAATCAATCACGCTGCTTAAAAAAATATTCTCCTCATCAGGAAATGTCAAATCACCATTTAGTATAAACCTTTTCCATTTTAATTTTTCTGCACTATTTTTAAGAAGATGATGCATGTGTAAGGGTTTAGCAGCTTGATATTCTCTGCCAAGTGACCTGAAATTCACTCTAAGGAAGCTAAGGAGGGTGCCACAAATAGAGTTTGGACTGTGTCTGGGGTAGGATATCTCCAGAAAGAGTCCTCAGAAAGGCAATTAAGTGTTCCCCAGGAGGGACTCTGCATCTGCTTCCTTAGAGGGAAAGGGATGAATCTTCTCTGGGAGGCTGTCACTCAGCCTCAGCCTGGAAACAGGGCATGCCTGAGGTGAGCAGAGCTTGTACAGAAGCTGCTTGGCATTGATGAAATTCAATTAGGGATCATATTCAGGTGAATATGGCATTTAAACCCATTTTTCTGATTGCACCATTCTGTCTGGATAGCCAAAGGGCATGTGATATGGCAAACCAGAGATATGTCTTTACATATGTTTTCTGGCTACAGAGTTTGTGTGAATGGAGTCTTCCAAAGAAATGAAACAACTGGCCTTTAAGAAGATAAAAAGAAGTAGTGAAATATGGGACAGTTGGTCTAAGAAATACAGTCATGTATTTCATGTCATATATGGTCATGGGAATTTCTGTCAAATTGAAGGACAGGGCTCATAGCCAGCTACTGTGTGGTAATAGGAGGTGCCAGAAGGATGTATGACATAGGATGCTCTCTCATCCCTGACAGTGTGCTTGGGCACTGTGCTGTATGCCGACTGACCCCAACAGGTGTTTTTTGTAAGCAAATCCATACATTTATTCCCAGCTTACAATGTATAGATTTTTTATATGATACGAGAACTTCCATTGCCTTCTTTTATATCCTATACATATAGTGAATTGATGACTCTTTCCTGTGATGTCTTAAGTCTAAATGAGTTCTCAGAGAAAGAAATGTCCGTGTCTTTGGAGAAAACCAAACAAAAAAGCAAACAACCCTCACCCAGCCCCTGTTCTACAGAAATTTATGATTGACAGAGAGGAAAAGTACTTCTCCCATAGACACGATTGCAGCCTTGACATTTGATTTCATCATTTCAAAGTCCTAAGTATTGCTGATTAAAGCTGCTGCAATTGTGGTTATTTTGCAGCTCTCAGCAAAGCTGAGAAACTGTTATGTATGATTTTTTGCTTGACTGTGCTCTGCATATGGATTGTTGCTCTGCTCAGGACCAGTGGGGTTTTACGTCTGGTGCAGGTGTCAGAACACTGCCAGCTCTGTCAGGCTTGTTGTGAGTTTTCAGTTATCTCATCTGCATGAATGTGAATGTAAAATGCAACAATATATGTTTCACTTTCTCCTTTCCAGGTCAATGGTGACATCCCACCTCGATTAAAAAAGAGTGCCCATGAAATAATCCTGGATTTCATCCGATCGCGACCTCCATTAAATCCTGTATGTAATCCAGTGGGCTTCATTCCTAAAAAAAATTGTGGCTTTGTTTGTGTTTGTGTCCAACGAATATGTAAATACCACATTTTCTGCCATAGGCTTTCAAAAATATTGTCTTCTGTATATATAGAACAGGATCTCGAGTGTGCAATATCTTGCTCATACCAATGAATAGCTGTTATTACCAGCAGCCCTTTATCTCTGGGAAATCATGATGCATCAGGGAGAAATAAAACCCTCTTTCATATTTATGTGAGGTTTAAAATTGAGCGCATGTAAAATCGTATCACAACATTACACATTTTTTTCAAAAAAAGTGTGAAATCTGCTTTCAAGGAAGCAGTTTTTCATATAAATATGATTATATTTATATCCCAAGGCCTCGGCAAGGAAACTAAAACCAACCCCACCACGGCCACGCAGCCTTCATGAAAGGATACTGGAGGAAATCAAGGCGGAGAGGAAGTTACGTCCAGTCTCACCTGATGAGATAAGGCGTAGCAGGCTGGGTAAGCACGTTGCCGGTTTTTACCTACAGCATCCACAGAAAACTTCCCATACGAGAAGCAGCAATATTAGCCACGTCTGTGCAGGTGTCATGAAGGATAAAATTATTCTCAACCCTTCAGAAAAAGAAAGAACCTACAGGATTTTCTAGGGCTATGCAATTTTTGGGCTAAGTTATATTTTGAAATATGGAACCGAATGGTTCAGTTTGATTCCATTCAAGTTTTTTATGTAAGTATTAGATAAATTTAATGGTATTGTATTGCTTGTTGCACATGACAGCTAATGTTAGATTTGCTCAGAATGGAACAGCTTTTCCTTCTCCGCAGTGCAGTATGCCTTACATATCTGTAAGTCTTCTTTACATGTTGTTTTTTAATTAATTTATTCTCTGTGTTTCCTGTTGTTAGTGTCATCAACTTCCTTATTTTAATTTAAAACCTGCTTTTATTGTGTTTGCTGAATCTGTTGCACTTACTTTGAGTCTGAATGTTTGCTTCATTTTCCAAGTTGTGGAACATGTCTTTGTAGATCGTTTTAGTGGGAAAATAATTCAGACTTGCACTGTAAAACATTTAATTCCTGCAGTGCATATTTAACAACCCACTATGAAATTATACAAAATACTGTACTGTGCAGCAATCACCAGGTTCTGATGACAAAAGAATGACAAATATAGTCTTATATAGTGACTTGATTGCTTTAAGAGAGTGATATTTATCTGTATCAGAAAAACTAAACTAGCTGGATTCTTGAAGAGCAAATGTGGCATCTTACATCTGAAAAGCATGAAATAACCCACGTACGTACTCTCTATCCCTGCTTTTTGCAAAATATTTGTGCTTTCCACGTGCTCAAAGGCACTGGTCCAGATTCAAGTGGATTGTGACAACCCATTGTCTCTGGAGAAAAACAGTTTCATCAGTCTTGCTTTGTTGCATTGTTTATGAAGTGCTTGATGGAGTTTGGGGAATGCTTGAGTGCGTTTTTAAAAGCACAGTGTTTTGAATATTGGTTTTTTGGGCCCTCAAGTTTCTGATTTGGATTAATTTTATGCTTGCCCTATCAATTAACATTTCTAACAGGCCTAGACATTTTTCCAAATGTAGGAAGCTTGTAAAAATGTAGAATGATTCCTCACTTTTCTTTCAAACATTCAATTTCAGTGTTTTAAATGTTCTCCATCTGGGAACTATCATATCATCTCAGGGGCAGCAAATTTGATCTAATAAATCTTTACAGTTTCTAACTGATATAAATGACATCTAACTCAATTAGTAAACAGTTTCTAAAACCAGTGTTAAATTTTGAACTACCACTGGTTAGGACTTCTGAACTGATTTCAGAGCATGGCTTCCAATGAGGGATACCTGTCTTCTACCAATTCTTCATTTTTTGTTACAGAATTAAATTTTTGTGTTTTGGAACTCTGATAATTCCTCTTAAGTCCAGTGAATTGATTGGATTGAATGCCATATTACTGTAGGTGTAAAAGGGGACACATGCAATTTTTTTTCCCAAGTGTATATTTGCTGCTGGCATGAAGAAGTAAAAAGATCACAGGTCTTTAAGATAATTTTTCCTTGTGTTGAAATATGAGGTTTTGTTCTTTCTCACATTGAAATGATGGTTATGCCCAAAGTTGCTTTTAGAGTAGAATGTGTTTGTGCAGAATTGCGAATGGAGTAATACTAGTGGCATTCAGTATGGCACAAATAGATCTGCCATGTAGTTTAAATGACCACTGAATGTAATTTAGTGTAACAACATGTAAAGTAATGAGGCTTAAGGATTACAAATCTAACACCACATGGGACACTTACACCATCTGGACAGAAATATTTGTTGCTATTAAAAAGGAGGGGGGGAAAAAAAGCACATTAGAATGAAATATTTGGGAGCATTAGGTATGTTTCACGTGTCCCATAGTTACTCCTTTTTGCTCAGTTTATACCAGTCAAAAGCACAACTACACTTGACTGTTGGGGTGAGTGGGGCTGTACTCCTGCAGTTCCTCCTCCGTGATCTGAGTGTACCTACAGCATGTGTTTCCCAGCAGCCTTAGGCTTTGTCCCTCTGCTCTGCACAACACATGGTACAGGTAAGATCTTCTGTACCCTGAGCTGCCACTGAAAAAAGGCAACCTGGCCATTCTCAGTCTAAAACTTATTTGGAAATGGTGATTGAAACTTGGTAGCTGTTCTCACAAAGGGAGAGTTTTGAGTAGAGGAACTGAAGTGAGCTTTCAAATGACCTCATAAAGTGATCAGCATAAACTATCAAGACAGACACAGCTTTGAGGTACGTGTCCTTTTAATTAAAAGCATGGATTTGTGACTCAAGCAAGTGGAGCTGTTGGAACTCAGAGAAAACTTTGCTTCATGTGCGTGTTTTATCAGCCTTCAGTTAGTATTCAGCATTAGGTGATAAACACCCATATGCTTTAAAATGTATAATGCTTAGTTTGGACTGGGATTTAAATAGTGCTTCGGTAGCTGTTATGTATGGCCGATGTTGTCTAGTTAATGAACTGCAGAAAAAATACCGACTCCCAAATCTGGCTCTGAGTCAGCCACCTACAGCATTCACCACTTTATTCTCATGAGCAAAACTTGTCCCAGTATAACCTTTTTATAAACACCTTTTAATGCAGTGGTATGTGTGGCTGACAGGCTCTTTCATACCAACTTGCATGTTTATCACCTGTCAAGTAAGACATGTAAGCTTTTTTAATGTTTTTGTACATTCTTGTCATTGGGCTTAGCCTGCTTATCCAGATTAGTGCATTGAAATTTTACTTTCAGTACTTCCTTATCTAGCAATAAAATAGTTAGAGGCCCAGGAAGAAGAGAATATTACTGATACATTTTAAAGGCTAAGTGCACCTAAGGTTTTTGAAAAGCACAGGAATCAGCACAAATCAGATTTTTTTTGGCCTTTTTTTCAAACCTTTTCAAGGAAAACTACTGTTCAAGCTTAGCTTGAATGTCTCTCTTTATTAGTTTAATTATAATCATTGGAGATTATGCTTAAAAAAATTAGAAATATCTTTATTTCAGGTCACTGAAACTTGTGTGAAATGTGGCTTTGTGCTTTCAGTTTTCTTTTCAGCTTTCTCTCCTCTTTCCCTTTTCCCTTTTTCATAGCATTTTATTTGAAAATACTAAATTTTTAAGATACTTGCCTCTTGTTTTGATATTTGATTTATTGAATTCCGAAGATCTCATTCTACGACTATACTAATATATTTGTAATTGCTCTGTTTGCAAGTCCCATTTATGCTACTGTAGTTTTCAGACTTTGAGCTTTACTACAGTGAAGCAGTAGTATGTCTGACACATTTTGGATTTAGACAACAGAATCCAAAATGTCTTAAGTGGAGTTAATCTTTTGTTTTCATTATCCCTCTGCTTTTCTAATAGCTGAATTGTTTTCTTGTTTTGTTGTTTTTGTTTCTTTTTTTTTACAGCAATCCGGCCACTTAGCATGTCTTACAGTTTTGACTTGTCAGGTAAAATGTCCTACACCACCTGACCTGTGGTTATTGTGCTTATTGTGAAATTTGTTCCATCTGTTTGTTGAATTCACATTTAGGAAAGAAACTTGAAGGGATTCTTCCAATACATGGTCAGTGAAAATAAAAAAATTTATATAAATTAGCTATTGATACCTACATTTCCCTTGCCACAAAACATTGCCTAGGTATAGGAAACATCTGCATTTCACCTGAAGTAGAGTGCTGGAATTCTGCTTAAACAGCTTACCAAAATAAGGTGGCCCAGAGCAATTCCAGACTCTTAAAAGGATTGCAGAATACAGTGTCACCTTCAAGTCTGATTGCTTTATTTATTAATCTGACCTTTATGTCTTTGCACTCACTTTTTGACTAGACCATCTTTTACAGTACTTCATTTCTCACAAGGTTCCAAAAACTAGCTTTGAACTCATCTACCTTTCTAGATTTAATGAAATATACCTATGTATACTAATCTGGAAAGAAACTGTCAGTTCTGCTGAGTGTCTTTACATTAGAAGCTTTGTGAGCTGTGAAATCAAAGAGGTTCACTAAAAAAGAGGCTAAACCTTCTTTATTTACTGATTAGCAAAATAAATTGATAAGGTTTGGTGGTAATAACTGTTACAGGGGATTCAATAGCTGATCCTTCATCAACTATCTAATATCAAATTTCAAGTTTCCGCTTTGTGAGCCATTAGTTAGGACATGCAGTAACTGTATGAACATATTCTACTTCAGAAACAGCAGTGTCAGATAGAGTCTGTGCCTGCTAGCCAGAAAATAAATTCATTCCTTCCTCATTATACACTAACTTTCCGGGATATTCAGGCTCAAAGATTCCATCATTGATGTTGGAAATACTCGACATCAGCCCCAAAGGTTTGTCTGCTGAGGACAGCTAGCTATCTTATGCTAGCTCTTACCTAATTTCCCTTAGGTGACTCCCGAAAAGAGTTTCCAAATAAATCCATGTCTCCATACCCACTCCCCTCCTTCCTTCAAGCTGTATGTAGAAACATCTCATCTGAGACTTTTGCAGAGTTCACATCCTCAGTTTCTCCATGCACCCTTTAGCCTCATCTGGTTGTTTTCCCCACAGAAGGGCATAATCTGACTGAAATGCTGGCATATTGTGAACTAGAAAGACCATACAGAAGTTTTTCAGTAACTATAACATAAAAACTAAAATAGTTATGCAGTATGGGAACACAGTCCACATGTGACCTACCCGTGAATGTGGCTCCCTGTTCTGGCTGAGCCAAGTAATCAGTTTGCCACTGTGGAGCAGGGAGGAGGGACTCGCTGCTCCCTCTCCTTCCCAAGCTCCCCTCTATGCATGAGATTCCCCCTCCTCCTTTGTCCTGCTCATTTATTCACAGGATGACCTGGTTAAACCCATGTAAGCCAGGAACAAATACTTTTAATTTTTTAACAGGTTGGTTTTCTGCTCTTTTAGTGATTTAAACCCTTTTACTGTCTGATCAGATGATCAGAGAGCTGGCTGAGGAGGGCAGGTGATGAGCATGGGTGAAAGGGAGGAAGAAACAGGCTCTCCCCGTCAGAGGTGGTGACAAGCTGTTAATCCAGCTCAAGCCTTTCTGTGAAACCTTACACTCATGGTGCATTGTACAGCTACTACAGCTGTCTGGTGGGATTAAAATTACATATGTACATGGTATCATGTTTTACTCTACTGAAAGCTGCAGGGTCCCCAGAGCCTCAGATAGTAGCATAAACAGGCAAACTTCAGTTTTTCAAAAAGTGTCACTACTTTCAGATACACCAGAAGTTCCGTCAGTTTTAAGACTATAAAACTGAATGTGCCGATGACCAACAAAAGAGAAATGTTCAGGTCTGTCCTTTGACACGTGTCTGTCTGCTTCTTCCCTTGCCTTCTATTTTTAAGAATTCTGAGACATCCTCATTTATTTAAATCCCAACAGTATTTTGTAAAAGCTCTCTTCGTAATCTATTAATTCATCACCATCCTGTTTTATTTTAAAGAAATAGCTTTAGCAATCTGTACTGTACTTTGATTTGCTCTTTTTGACTGACCACTGAAGAACTCTTCCTAGTTTCTTTGTCCACCTCTTAAATGTGATTGGTTTTGTTTTTTCGAATCATGTAGTTCTCAGCAAGTATGGTGTGACTGAATGATCTGATAAATTGTACTTAGAAGTAAATTCTGATGATTAAAACATTCCAGTTAGATAGATGTGAGACACCAGATGAGCAGTACAAGCAAATTAAATGGGTTGGGATATTGATAGTAAGCAGTTAAGCAGTAATTTTGAATGGTTTGCGTGCTTTTACTTTTTTCCTTATTTTGGAGGCAGAGAGGCTGTGCTTTCATCACTGTTTCCACACACTTGCCTTTTCACTGCTTTCACTGCTCTCTGCTTGATGGAATTGCTGTCATGAAAAAAACCACAAACCAGCTGAAAAACAGAAGTGTTTCCTACTAAGTGCTAAAGGACAGGTGCAGGTTTATATTATGCATGCTGTCTGCGATGGGAACGATGCAGACCAATGCTGAAAAGACTTTTACTGGCACTGAGCTGGTGTAGTTGGTATGTCACAGTGCCTGGCCCCAAGCATCTCCCTGCTGCTTTCCTGAAGAGGAGAGGAGGGGTGCCTGGGTCCTCCTTTTACACTGCTGTGTAGAAGGAGTAACCTGTAGTGAGATATCTTAGAGGTACTCAGATATCAGGTAGGGACCAGGGCAGTCACTGAGACCAAGACAGTCATTACCTTCTTCCTGTAATAGAAAAACACCTTAAAAGCAGCTTAATTTCAATGCAGTGTTGAATGCAGATCAGTCATTCCCACTCTTAACGCTCCAGTTCTTACCTCAAAGCTGTATGCATGGCTGCTTCAAAGTTGTTATTTCAGAAAGAATTTGTACATTGGGGGGTGTGCAGAGAGAGAAGAAAAAAAGGAAACTGAAGCATATTTCATGGGAATTATTACTTTTAGATCATCTCTGCCTCAGACCACTGTGAGGAAGGACTCCACCAGCTCCTGATAAACTCTTCATTTAGATTACACAATATGATGAAAACACCAGCAGAGGGCTGGCAGTTTGTTACACTGATTTATTAGTTCTCATGTTTGACTTCAATGTCTTAAGTCCACTGAAAGGAACAGCACATCTCTGTTACCTTTATTCCTTATATAAGAATACCCAGTATATCATGATCCTAACTAGCAAAAAGTAAACCTGTATTAATTCTGCAAATCCATTTTAGCCTTCTTTTAAATGCAGTGTAAAAAATTATGATCTTGAGGAGTATATTTGCTGTCTAGAGCAAAATCATATTTCTGTTGTCACTCTTTGCCAAGGAGAGCTGGTTGGGAGGCAGACAGCATATGGTTACATGACTGCTGTGGTTTGCATGTAATTTGTGGTCTGCTTAATTCCTTGTTTCGCAAGAGACATAATCTTACATGTTAATAAAGGTTCAATTCATATTATCCTAAGGTGGGAGTTTTTTGTCTCCCCTGTCTTAAGGCTAGTCAGGGAAGCCCAACAGAATGATCAAGGAATCAAATGAAGACCTTCTCTTGATTTGCCTGTCGTAATGATAGCTTAGAGAAAAACTCAGAAGAAACCAGACACATTCATCCAATTTGCAGGTACTGTTCATTGTACTTGCTGCCTGAAAACATGGAGAAATGACACTCTCTCAGTGTGTCTGACTCTCTAATAAATTCTTAACCCCAGGCCATTACAGACACAAACCTTTTTTTAATATCATTGGAATCATCTTCAAAACATCCTTGAAACCAGAGATTGTGAACTCCTATCAATTGAAAAAAAAATAATTTAGGTTTTTGTTTCAAAGAACTGTCCATTGATTTCTTCTGTCACATTCATTTTTACAAACGTTAGTTATTTGTTTTTTCTGCTTTGTTTATCCTGATAAATTTTATTTTGTTTATGATGATGTACAATTATTTGCTACCTGGTAATGTTTCTGTTGCCTGAGTATATCACTAAAATAGCTTAAACAGAGTAGTCATTTTTTTGTCTGTGTCTGCTAACAAATTCAGGTTTTATTTATGGAACAAGTTATTTTTCTTGAAATCTGTTTGTTGAAACTAAGATTTCATGATGTTTTTCTTCAATTATGATAATCCATTTATTCATATGTATCCTGTACTGCAAGTGCAAGAATGAGAAACTGAACTTGATTGACCAAATGGATTTTATAGATTGGATGCTTTTCTAATTTTACTCTATTTTTTAATTATTCTTTAGTGCTTACAAGTGGTTAAAACTCCCTGGTTTTTTTAAGGAAAATATGGTGCTAAATTATATATCCTACTGAAGAGCCCTTGAAAACAAATACTATGTTGGATTGTCTTCTTGATTCACCTAAAACTTCTCTTGTGTTTGAAGAAAACTTGAACTCACATATGAACAACTCAGAAATATGTGTGAACAATTCATACATGTGTGACTTCAAATCACAACTGGTTTAGGCTTCATAGATAGTGATTGGCTACATAAATTACCTCCAAAATGGACCAGAAATTTCCATTTCTGGGGCTTAAAAGAAATTTGGCCTAATTCTTAGGGAAAAAAACCTCACACCCAAAACAAACAAACAAAAAACCACTAGAGAAGAATTTATGGTGTAAAAACACATTCCATCATCTGCCATAGTGCTAGGGCATGTCTGGTGGGTGTTTCCCCCTCTTTCTTTCCCCAGACTTATTGTGTGTTTTATTTTTTGGCAGGAGGGCTATGCTTTGGCCTTCCAATCATTTATTGTCCCAGTGAGTCCAAGAGTGCTTATAGGCCATTCTTCACCCACCCTACCATCAGGCAGGGGAGTCACCACCGAGGAGGTTTAGGGGAGAAGGGGCACCATCTTTGGCTGTTGGGTGGTGATGCTGGGGCTGCTTCCCTGGACAGTCTGTTCAGGAACCACCCTGTGCAATCGAAAGACAAGTCAGAGGCTTTTTCTTACTCATTTGGGAAACCCAGAGCTTCTTCAATCAACGGTGTGCCAGCTAATTATGAGGTCTTAAGAAGTGGCATTGGCAGCAGGGAGGGCAGGCAGTTTGGGTTTTATTTTCCTGCTGTCCCTTTCTGGGATTGGGTTGAGCAGCTCTTAGAGCAGGAATGCATTTGATGTGGAGGACGCCCATGCTGTACTCACAGAGATCTAGAAGGAAAAAAAACCTCCACGACCTATAAGCCATAGTGGTAGTCAGGACACCCATTAGCAAAGCCTTTGAAGATAGGAACTAAGGGTTAGAGAGACTAAGTCTTTGATTGCAGCTCTTTGTAGGGAGGACCTGAAGGGAGTAATGACACTGTAGTACACAGATTCATAGGCTTGGAATGTCACTATGACTTTAATAGCCCAAATAATGGCCTTTTCTTATACTCCCAGTTGAAGGTATGATTTATAGAGGAACTATAATATATCCCCTGTCCTTTCTAGCTCAGTTTCCAGCATTTAACAATAATAATTTGAATAATTCTTTAAAATATATGTTGATTTAACTTATTCCTCTCCTTATTCTGTTTCAATAGCTGCTCTGGTGAGAATGTTGTAAAACAGACCTGCTACTGTAGCTGAGCTTTGTCTAGACTGTAGTTTTAATTTACCTAGTGCAAAGATGGCTTTATTAATTCAAATGGTGTTGTAGCAGCAGTGACTGTGTCTGTTTATACCAGGACAACATGTAAGTAACTCCAAATGATGTGTGAGTACTTACATTGTTGGCACTCTGAATATCTGGATTATATAGTTTCTCTGTCACAGTCCTCCCAGTAACCTAAGGTACAAGTCACTTGACCTTCTGTGCCTCTTTTCACCATGTGTAAAAATGGGAATAATAACTCATCATTACCCTTATAATACCTAGAGGTACTTTGTTATTACAAGACTGGGGAAGGAGTCCTATAATTACATGAGTAGAAAAACACATTTGTAGAAAGACCAGATGCTTAGGCATACATGCAAATGACAGATTAACAGCTTCTCTTCCTTGTCCCTCCAACATAATTTTCTTCAGCTTGGAATACTGCACTTTGTACTTTTACAGGGATAAAACTGATTTATCAGACCAAACACTAAGCTCTTCTAAAATATCAAAGCCTAGGTCATTATCTTAATGTCTAAGCTAAGCTAGGCTAAGCACAGCAGACCCAAATCTTAGATTATCTGAGATGCATCTTCATTGCACACTGGCAGAAATCCCAAGTAATTTACTCCGTGGAGTTACGTCCCTGTAAAACTCATGTAGATGAAAATAGAGCTGGAGCCTCATGTTTCTGCTGTTACATGAAGGTCTGACATCACAGACATGTTTTTAATACAAATGGCCATGCAAGCCTAAGAGTTGTGCATATGTTTGATGAATGCTCATTATTTACCTCATTTTCATTCCTTTTCTGTATACTGCAGAATAAAGTGCAATTCTGTCCTCACAGGAAAAACAGGGTTTACTCCATGCTAAACCTCCTAATTTCTGTATGGTGTTGTCATCAAATTCACTGGAAACCCACTTGCCCAGATATGGTTGTGCATTCTTCTGGTACTTGTTATATAGTTAATTATAGGTTATACATTGAAGGAAGAATATTTTTGGGTTTAACACAAGCAATTTTTTTAAAGTTGATTGGTGTTCTTCTGAGGTTGGGTTTTAGTGTTATGCTGTTATGCACTGCTGCTTTTTCCATGGCTTTCATTCTTTCATACTGCTTCTGTACCACAAGCCATTGCCTGTAGTTCTCCGAGAAGCATACTGCTGAAAGTAGAATAATTGCACACATATAACTATCACAATGATTTTTTTTTCTTTTTGTGTGTATTGCCTTGACAGTAAGATTTGAGAAGGCAAAGTACGTATTAGTTCCAAACACCAATTGTTCTGTTTCTTTTGCTAGATGTGCCAACGCCAGAGGCTGGAAGAAAAGTAGTGGATGCCTCTGTAGTGAACGGTGGCCTGGCACCACAAGGAAAGCAGAATGGGGCCACACAAGTAACAGTACAACGCAAGAGACTCCTTAAAGCTCCCACGTTGGCTGAACTTGACAGCTCAGACTCAGAGGTAAAAAATCAGGACACAACTTGTTTCTCGATTTGTCAGAATTGAGTCTTGTTTCTTAATTTGCTGAACTGATCAGATGAGAAGTGACTTTGCAGATTATAATCTGAATTTTCTGTGACTGCTTTGTCAGCCCATGGAACTTCAAAAATCTTAGATCAGATCTCAAAAAGGAGAATATTATTGTTAAAAGGGAATTTTGGCCTTAAACCAGTATTTACTTACTTTCCGTAATGTCCAGTGTCTGTCCATAGTGTGTGTGTAGCAATTATGCTTTTGGGAATTCAGGAAAATGCGTTGCACCCTTCTGGCACCCATAAAGGAGCTGTCACTAAAGGACTCAGATGTGAGGCCAGCCTCACCCTGCCAGCTGTTAAATAAAGAGCATCAGCTGTGCCAGAAGGGTTGCAGTTTGGTGCGAATGTCAGTGCATTAGTTTGCTGTATAAGATTGGGAACTAACACCCTAAAAATGTTTTACAGACAGGGACAAGCAAATACCACTCAGATGAAGAAATAATTTTGAATCCATCCTCTCCCAAATTGAGAGTTAAAGATTTTTAAAAGCTTTTTAGCTTCAAAGCTGCCTTATATGTGATCCTCAGGAAGTACCAGCATTACATCCTCAAGAATGAGCTTTGTCTTCTGGACCAGTAGTATTATTAATTGAGTTTGGACCTTTCTGAAAGTTAAGCTGTCTGGAAAGCTCATGCAGGCAGGGTTTATTCACAGAGAATAATTTTAGCCTGGGGAAAGCAGTCTTCCCTGACTGTTTTTCTCTCTTGTAAATGGGGAAGGAGGGGTTTCCTGACAGGGTGGTTACAAAGGCATCTAAGCTGAAAGATAGGAGGCCGGGAAGAAATATATGTGGGGAGAAATTTATCTCTTTGCATACTTTCTTGATCTGTGAAAGGTTGGTCCTCTTTGTATTAGGGGTTATCCTGTGGGTGACTTGTGTGGGTGCGTAATTTGATACATCTGTTCTGAAAGCAGAAGAGATTTGCATTCTGAAATCACTCATCAGTCTTTAAGATTACAACAGAGGCTACATGAGGTTTTGTTAACATCAGTGAAGCTGGGAAGAATGCAGGAATATTAAGACCTGTCAATGAGAGTTGGATCTTGAACTTACAGCTTCTGTGCATCCTTGAAGCTGATGCAGCATGATATTTCACACAGAAAAATGAGCAGAAGTCAGTAAAAGAAAATTATGTAAAGGGAAATGTGAAATAATTCTTGTCGGAGGGAAAAACAAGATGTCTGAATGTGGCTATTGATTAGGGAATACTGTGTAGGCAAGCAAAGTGATATGGAATAAGCTCTGAAACAGACAGCAAAAGATAAATTGAAAATAAATCAGTAACATCGAGCTGTCACAGAGAACACATGCTGTACTGGGTTGAGTCAACAGACATAACTGGTGAAGCAATTGAGATGTTGAAGATGCTGAAGCAGAATACTAGTTGGGGCTCAGGAACAGTGCTAAAGTAGTGAAAATAAACTGAAGGGAGTTAGGGTGAAATTTTTCAAGCTGATGAAGGGGGTGGGACATAGAACATTTGAAGAAAGTGAAGATCACTCTGTCAGAATGTCTTATTTGTTTCCTGACTTTTACTTTGCATGTAACACACAGGAAGGCATTTGTGTTGTCCTGATTGCCTGTAAATGACTCGGCCACCTTTTTGACTGCAGTTCGAATTGGGCTTAGCCTATTTAGAGCTACTCACTGGGAGGCAAATTATGGCTATGCCCTAAATTACAGGCTGGAAATACCTGCACTGCTAAGCTTTGGACCTCCAAATGAGCTACGATGCAGACACATTTTCTTCATCCTGAATCTCCTTTGTTCTTTCAGCTGTGTTGTGATGCAGGCTACATTCCAACACTCAGTGTAGCCAGATAGAGGTAAAAGGGAAGGTCTGATACAGCCCTATGCTCATTCACTGGCGAGGATGAATACTGTATGAATCATTCCTTCTTTCTGTCCTTGGTTTTTCTGCATCTCCCAGTTTCCAAGGGGCGGGGAGCAGGAAGTGCTGTTTTGCTTTATGTGGCTAAGAGAAGTAGCAATCTAATAGTGATTTTTTAATAATGTTATATAATGGCCCATCTTCGCGAACGAAGATTTTGGGGAAAGGTCTTTTTACCTTTCCAGCCTGCGCAATGGATTTTTTAGGTGAGACACAGCCTGCGCTGAACTGAGCCCACCCTTTAATCCTAAGGTTCATCTGCCGGGGCCAAGCAAGCTTGGACAATGGCAGTGAGGTCCTCAGGACGTAGGTTTGTTTAGAGTGTCCTTCTCATAGATGGATGGCCACACAGGGCTAATGACCTCCATCAGGCCAGGAGACCGGGGAATCGAACCCGTGGTCGCAGCAGTGAAAGTCCTGCATGCTAACCACTAGGCCACCAGGGGGTCTCGATTTTTTAATACTCATATAAAAATTGTATCTTCCTAATGAAGCTACATCTATCTGGACAAAAATCATGTCTGTAACATAGTCACATGTTTTAGAGTGATACCTTTAAAGCTGCAGCTTTTTCAGTACCTGTAAAATTCTAATTGTTTAGCACTCTATGAAGAAGTGCACAGTTTTGGATGTTTTGTTGATCCAACCTCAAATGTAAAATGTCAGATAGTCTATCATAATAGTCAACAGTTACTGTATAGATATGAAGAAATAAATACAATGATTCATCAGTACTACCTACACAAGATTTCATTCTCAACAAAACTTTCTATGTTTGAGAAATTGTAGGACAACAATAGCATTTTCAGTGCACATGTTTATGCACAGAAGTAGTAATTTGAAATTACAAATCGGGAATACCTGGGAACTTGTAGAGGCCTCTGTCCTGTGATGCATGGTGCTCATTGAAGTGATCCTGCCAGCTTTTCTGTCTGACTGGCTGTTGCCAAAGAAGGCAATCTTTCAGCCAGTGGAGGTTTCCTGCTTTCAGCTCACTTAACTAAGGAAATCTGTGAGAGAGAGGTTTGGCCACCTGCTGGATTTTAGAGCCGGTCACATGTTTGATCTGTATATCTTGACAACTTACGTCATTTAAGGCTTCTTGGTTGAAGGCATTCACATTGGAGCTAAAGAGCATTCACACTTGGTCCTTCAATGCTGTTTCTTTGGGAGGGTCCTGTGATGATCTGTATCCTTACTTTCAGTCTGGCAACTGAAGACAGAGTTTTTAGGTGAAAGCAAAGGATTTAATGATTTGAGTAGCATAATGCTTTAGCTAGTTGAAAGTTGTTAGTCAAAGCCCATTTCACTTTCCTTCATCTTGCAGGAGTTGCATTTGGCTGTTGTGAAGAAACATGCTTGTATAGTGAATGAGTTTTCTTTTAAATACAGAAGAAAGGAGAAATGCACCAGGATTGGGAATTAGAGAAACAGTGCAGTGCAAATCAGATTAGTTTCTCTTTACCTGAGTCACTTATGTGAGTGGCTCTCATTCCTTTGGTGACTAGAGAAATCTAAATGCTGATTCCTTGTTAGTGCAAGAAAGAAACTTTCCATTTGCTCAGTACTGTGCAGAGTCAATGTTTTTCTCAGGACTTCTAGGGCTTTGAGTGATTGAATGGTGCAAAATATCTGTGATAGCTTACAGTTTTTGTGTACAAAGAAGCAGTAAAAGAACTAAAAACTGTCCCTGAGGAATTCTGTTTCTTTTCCTCTTGCCCAACAGGAGGAATCAGTGCACAAGTCAGGAAGTAGCAGCAGCATCTCCCCCTCACAAGTGGAAGACCCCTCTCAAGAAGGCACCAGCAGCAGGAAGAGTAAGTTATTGTGAGAGAGCCCAGTGGCTGCATTTACACACTTGTGTTGTCTTCTGTGCTGTGAACTTCATCTGAAACTTTTATAGAAGGCTAAAGCTGAGCGTTGTTAATGGAATAATCCTCTAAAGCTGAACCCTAGAACGTGCTGAATGGGTCAAATGTGATAAAAAATTGGAAGCCATTAGTCCCCACTATGTGCGGATCTCTTTGTGAAGGAGAAGGTTTCATATTCAATGTAAAACTGTAGTCAAAAGTGAATGGAGGGATAGATTAGCTCTGCTCATCTCATAAAATAATTTGTTGCTGCAAAAATATGTTCTAACCTGGGGCAAATTCAGACGTTTCCTGCATGTCTGTCACCATGGCAGTGAATGTGCTTGTTTGAAAGACATACAGCAATCACGGGTATTTCTCATAAGTATTTACAGACCAGAGGAGAACATCTGGTCTTTTTTTCTTTCAAGGACAGTTATTGTAGCCTTTACTGTGTAACAGTATTTTTCATTTGTTTCAAAGTGTTTCAGTTTGACTGGAAAGGTTTCGTAACGAAACCTGCAATCTGTGCATGTATTTTCTGTGCATGATCAGGAAATAAGCAGAATAAACCAATATCCTGAAACACCATGGGAACTGGACAGTAGTGTGTCTTATGTTTTATGAGTATTCCTATTCTCTCAGTCTGGAAGATGTGATGAATGGGATACCTGTCTCTGAGTATGAGCTCTGAGTATGGATGTGTAACTTCAGCTACCAGTAGTAGGAATTCTAGCAAATCAGTGGCTGGATTAATACTGAGCAATGTTAACGAACAGTCTGCCTTACAAGAACTAACTTTTTTATGCTGTTTGAATCCTTAGTGCCTCCGAAGTTCTTGCCCATATCGTCTACACCACAGCCTGAGAGACGGCAGCCACCTCAGAGACGACACTCCATTGAAAAGGAAACACCAACCAATGTGAGACAGTTCCTACCCCCTTCAAAACAGAGCTCCAGGTCACTTGTAAGTGGAGGGGGTGGTAGGAGAGAGAAAAAGAGGCATGCTAAGAGTATAATGAAAATTAAAACTTGGCTTCAGTGTGATTAGAGCTTGACTCAAAGAAAACTCAATTCAGAAACAGCCCTTGGCTACTAAAGACATTTTGAAATCAAGATTTGAACTTTGTCTCTCTAGCATATTTATCCAAAAACCCAGGTACAGGTGCCTCAGAAAACATTTGCACTTTGATTAGGACTCCGGGTAAAGCCACATGTCTTGATTTTGTTTCAGAATGTTACCAAAACAAATGAACTTCACCTTACTGATCTTCCACTTGAATAGTGACGATTCAAAAGCAGTGGATCTATTTTGGGATTTGGGGGAAATTTTTTTAGTTGTTGGAAGTATTACTGTTAATGACTGAATGAATGGAATGGTTTCTTTTCTTCCCACCTTAAGAATTTGCATGGTAATGTTTATACATATGAAAGCTCTTTCAGTAGTCCAAATCAAGGTTTGTCTGTGTTGCTTTGTTGAAATTACTGAGGCAAAAACCTGTATTAGTGCTTGAAAAGAAAGTACAGTGCATTTGATCAATTAGCTTTAATTGAGAACTGTTTTCCAACAGAGTACAAACAGCAAAGGGTATGAAATCGTGGTTCATTTATGCTGACATACTGATTAGTGCTTTGTGATTTCATGCAGGATATGTTCCTTGTCTCTTTTCCTACCAGCAGGGTTTCAAAGTATGCCCCATGAGGTGCTGGTGAATAGGAAAATCAATAAACACATCCTAGTTTTGAAAGGAAGGTAATATTCACTTGCCCAGTCTTGTAGTGCAGTGGTATTAATGGGCTTTGAAGAGCATTTTTGTTGGCCCAAAAGATGATGGCCAGGATCCAAACCTATTACATGATGAAGTTGATCAGTAACAAGAAAAATATCTCCAAATATTCCCATGAAGTCCTTTCCCTTTTCAGAGAGTCTGCTGGATTTGATTATATCCTTCCAGGTAGAATGTAGTTCCTCATTCCTGCTGAAGGTCAGGTAGTAACATGTTGATAAATGCACAACACAAGTAGACGTCTTCTGCCAAAGTGAACTTGGAGCAGAACATATTGCAGCAGAACCAAGCTGGAGGGATCCTTCAAACATGCGTTTGAAAACATTGTCACATAAAATGGGTTTCCTGCTGGCCACTCACTGTATGTGGAAACCCAAACTTTATTTTCTGGTAGGCCCAGAGTTATTCACAGACAAGTAGTTTAAAGAGAGGAGGGGTTCAGAAAGCATTATATGCTATACTGAGACATTTGCTCCATCCTGCTTTTGGTGTATCTATGTTACATCATAATATTAATCTTGTGTATTTGAGAGGATCATCCAACTTAAAAATCTCACATGAGGCCGGTATTTTAAATAGGTCAACCAACTTCTCACCAGGACCTTTTTGACCACGTGCATACTCTGTCAGTCTGTTCACTGACATATGCCTAGAAAAATACATACAAAATAAAACCATTGCAGAAAATCTAATTGAGTTATTCTATTCCCCTTGAAAAATACTAAAGGAAAAGGGAGAAAAAGCCATGAGATAAGTCAGTCTAATGCGGAAACAGATGGGAAGGGGTTTACTAGTTTCTTTTGTGTTTGGGGGGGTTGTTTGTTTATTTTGGTAATTTTTTTGGTTGGAATTTTTTTTGGTTTTTGTTTTTTTTTTTAAATCTTCAGAGAACTGTCACCTAGCTTGGTTTTGGCTTTGAAGTGAGAAAGAAGGAAAGATAGTAGTGAAATGATGTTCCATTAGTAAGAACCTATTTTATTTGATGCCTAGAGACCTAATTCTTTAACTTGACAATAGTGCCCTCTAGGGTGTGGCAGACAACTCCCACAATACTCTTGTTTTTCGTTTTGATAGATGAGTTCTGATATGCTGGCATTGGCCCAGTTCCAGAAAGCTTCAGCTTTCTGCAACTCTCTCCTTCCCCCAAGGGATGCCAACCTTCCAGTGGCTGTACCAGATGTTGCATATGTAAAATTGCCCTTCCAGGAGTGAATGCTTCTCAATAAGTGCAGAATATTATTTATTTTTATTTGACATCACACTTCTTCATCCCTTCCTTCAGGATTGATGGAATTTCATTTCTTGTCACCAGCTCCTGTGACCTCGGTTTCTCTCCAAGGTGAAGGAGACCTCGTCAATAAATAGCCCTCAATGCCAGTGAAACCAGTCAGGAGGTTGCTACAGTCTCTTAGCAGGATTAGCAAGAAACTGGTCTGTCTTGCATACTAACGACGGTTTTGTGAACTGGCATCTCCTCAGATAGAGGGAGTTAGGCCTAAGTAGGTGGGGAGGGGAAACAAACTTGGAAAAGCGCCAAACATAGTCCTTTTGATGTATCACCCTACCAGTGCTACATGGAAAAGCAGAGTGGCTCAGTGATTTTGGGGGGGCAGCCCTGGTGGTGTGCTTCCTGTAGTGAGCCGACTTGGAGCTTAATCAGTGAGATGAAGTCAGTGTCCTGAGATGTACATATGGACGTCTTTGTAGTCTGTTTGCTTTTTTAATTATTGTTATCATCATTAATTTTTTACATGACCCAGAGGACCAAAGCTAATGGTTTCATTTAATACACAGCATTCGCTTCTCTGCTTCCTATCTATTGTTCAGGTTCCTAGGATAACCAGTTTATTTCCAAGGATGACTTTCAGACCACTTTTTTCAACTATGCAAGCAGCTTCTCTGCTCAGCTCTCATCCCGTTGAAGCAGCCATGTGTGGGGTGGCAGGGGCTATGTACTATCTCTGTGAGAGAGCTTTTGCCAGCAGGTGGAAACCCGCAAAGGTTTGCCTCTTTTTGCTGGCTTTGGAAATCACCTTCACCAGCATGTTCCCTGCTAGGGGAGCACTTCCTCAGCTGTGGCAAGAATTACAGCTCAGGCTGGGACATTGCACTTGATTGACATTGATTTAAATGTGTGTAGGATATCTGTGTGTCTTCAATCACCTCACGGGGAAAAGAAATCAGTTCTGAAAGGACAGCAAACTAAAAATGCAACATCACAAGATTATCAGTGGGACAGACCTTAAATATTACAGCACGTGAAGATCCTACAGCAAAAATCTTGCAAAACTATTGTAATCCATGGACTATGCTGAAAAGAATAAGGTTTTATGTTTCTACCAAGATACACTATATAGAATGGAAGGGCATTTGCAATGTGCTTTACTTGAAAACACCTACGTATTGTTTTGGTCCTCAGCACACTTAAGTATCAGAACTTGCAGAATAACTCAGAGTCATGTACCAGGGAAGGCAAATCCACTGAAAACTAATTCATTTACCCCTATGTAGAACTGAACATGAGTAATTTAATTTTTCCTTACCCCTATGTAGAATTGAACATGAACAATTTAATTTTTCCTTCTTTTTCTTGTCCCAACCACTAAGTGGAAGTGTGAAACTTCTTGCAGGAGAGTTTATTGTTGAGATACCCAATTGACCTTTTAGAAACTTTTAGTCTGCAAAAAGAAAAAGAGTTTAGAGTGCTTGACTAATTGTGAATTTCAGAATTTAGAGGCAAATCTGGCACTTGTTCATTTTGCAATTTAATATGCTGCTCATTTGAATGTCTAGTGACATCCTTTAGTGAGAAGTTTTACAGGGAATACATTAGAGTAAAAATGTGTTAGTCATAAGGACCTATTAGGTGTGTGTATGCTGAGAATGGCCTACAAAGCACTTTATTTCACATTATGGATATGCAATTCTTACTACCTGCTTTTCCGGAGCAAAAAAAATTACACATATACACCTTAAACTATTACAGTGTTTCTAAGATGATTGCGCAGTTAGTGTTAAGCCAATTCTCAAGACGATCATGGAAAGTTCAAGTTCAAAACAGTATTTTTAAGTAATATTTTTTCCCCTTTAAAAGTAAGCATAGGGACTTGTCTAATGAAAATGGAGTTCTATTCCAGAAAATCAAGACCATTCAAACCATATTTTGTCTTTACTGTGTTCTGTTGTATGCAAGTATTGTAGAGAGTGCTCTCATTTGGACCTGCCTAATTTGAGTGCATATTATTGTTGGAAGTTTGAGCAATAACTCCAAAGCATCATTGTTCAATGAAGTTAGTTTAGCCAGTGCTTAGCATAATTTTAATTAATTTCAATGCCTTAGAGGTAGTGTAGAAACAAAAAATTTTCTCGTGTACTTATTTCTATTCTGAAAAGGGACAAAAAAACCAAGCAGTTTTCTGAAATTGGCAGAGTATTTATCTTTCATTTAATGTTGCATTAACATTTTGTTGTCCTTGTGTAACCTCTGGAATTAAAACATTAGCATTTAAACATGTGAACATTTTCTATGTTTCCCCTGTCCCTGCTGGCTATTCCTATTTTAATGATATTCATTTTCGATTGGTATGACAACAGGCCCACACTATTCCCTTAGTACATGCTCTACACCTATAGCAGATCCACAGACTTTTTTCAAAGGAACAATATTCCCTGATGTCATCGTTCTATAAAGTAAAGGAATGGGCGTTCATGAGGGGATAGGAAGAGCTTCAAGTAAGAAATGTATTTCTAAAGGACTTAAAGCTCTGATTGATTACAAGCATGCAGTCAGCCTCATTCACCTCGGATAGTTTTTCCCGGTCTCCCACGATATAGAATCGAGGGGGGTTGCTGGCATTGTATGCATCCCACTTTCCCACCCACTTCCTCTCCCGTCTCACCCCAGCCTTCAGCCGTGCCTTTTCCATAGCAAGGCAGTTGCTATGGGAAGAACCCAGAACTAAATGCTGGGAGCTGCTGGTTAGCTGTAAAGTTGTTCATAAGGAACAGAAGTTACTTTGTTTTGACTGGGCAGTTTTACACCTCAGAGCAAATTGCAACTGCTTTTGACGTAGTTTGTTCTTTCCAGAAAACTAGTGTTCCATACCCCAAAGTTTTAGATGGCAAATCTAACAAAGTTAATTCAATTCTAGTCTTTCTTGGGGTACCTTAAACAGAGTGAAGTTTCTTTGTGTTCCCTTTCTAGATGGGTAAGACAACAAGTTTTTAAAAATGTGGTGGTTCCTAAATGCTAATGTTTGCCAGGTCTGCAATGTAGAAAGATTTTCTTTTTAATCTAAAGGAAAGACAGAACAGACCTCTGAGTACATGGAAATGGAGCATTTCCGTACTAATCCGATTCATCACTTCAATTTGTAAACGAGATCTCCAAACTGTCAGCTGTGTCTTTGTATTTGCAGGAGAAATTTCCTTCATTTATTCAGAGAGCATTGCATGTCATTGTCATTACCACACAGTAGCCCCTCTGGGCTGACTTGAAAAGGTTCACTAAGCATAAAGCGATGGGAGTTCCCACAGAGGTTTCTGTCTTTCTCTTGGAAATGTATAATCAACTACTGGGCTGGATTACAAATTGGGTTGGTGCTTTTTATTCCCTGGTACCAAATTCAGGAGTTCTCCACTCAATATTCTCCTAAATGCTCTAATACAGAATAAATGCAAAATTTTATAAGTGGAAGGTTGTGTTGTTAGTTTCTATTTGAGTTTCTGCCATTAATAATGCAACACTGGATAACCAGTTCACCTGCTTGATTTTGGAAGATTATTTTCTAAAGCTTAAATTGCTGCTGTCACTTTCCTGGGGCAGAGAGAACTTTTCTGCCGGAACTGATGTAACTTTTTGTAGTCTTGGTGGAATTCTGATAATGCGAGCACCAAGAAGTGGTACCACTGAATAAAAATTTCTACTAGAATGGGCTACTAACAACTTTTCTTGGCCACTCCGGGCATCACAAAGTCTCAGAGAAATTATTTTATGTTTACTTTAAACAATATGCATAAAATAAGGCCATCTGTCATACTACCTTTTCCCTTTTAAATTATAAATCTGATTGTTGATTGGTTGGAAACAAATATTTGTAATAAAAGACAAATGGAGAGAAGGATCAAGTGGTTTGAGGAGGAAAGATTAAGAAAACTGTCGTTGTTGTGAAGGTTGAACATAATACCACCTACGCACTTCCAATGGTTTGGTAGCCATGTGATGCCCGTGAAAGAGCCAGTGCTATTCCAGTTTGAAGGGAGAAACCCCCTGTTGCTGGAGTTACTAACCAGGTGGCTGGTTGTCTAGGTTGGCTTCTGGAAGAAGCTGTTTGTCTTTGAAATAATATGGGTTTTTTGGCTTCCAGGAGGAGTTCTGTTACCCAGTGGAATGTCTGGCTCTGACAGTGGAGGAGGTCATGCACATCCGTCAGGTGCTGGTGAAGGCAGAGCTGGAAAAGTACCAGCAATATAAAGATGTCTACACTGCTCTCAAGAAAGGAAAGGTAGGGCTTAGTCTGTGGAGGCTCCAAAGGTTACTGAGGAAGGCCAGTTGCACAAGCTTCCCATTTACACATTTGTTTCTTATCCTGTACTGGAGAGAAAGAAGAGTTATCCAAAACTCCCCCTAAATATGTAACACATGGGTCAGCTGCCTTGAATTATGTGCAGAAACATGAAAACTTTTCATGGAAATACTTTGTTTGTTTAGATTGTCTATAAAAATGCAGTAGCATTTGCAATTATCACAGCGTATCTGTATGTGTCCATTTTAAACTTCATTGACTGAAGTGATTTCTGTCCCCATGCCTTCTGCGGGATTGGTTACAGGTAGCAGTAGGAAACTGCAAGTTCTTCATATATGAATCCTTCCTATTAAGCATAGAGGAAATAAAAGCCTTCAGAGAAGTCAGACGACATGTGACCCCCAGAAGGAAGTTTAATATTAGAGACCTATTCACTAAGGCATTTTTTTCTGTAAACTGCAGATTGGTACTTACCAGTGGAAGCAGCGCCCTTTTCCCCCACTTTTGACTTGTGCTCCTTGAACACCTCCAGCAAGTGTATTTTGACTTTGCTGTGTATTTTACCTACAGGCCTACCTGTCTCTAGTATGCAGATTTCTTTAAAAAATTTAATACATTCAAGGCAGAGGAACAAGAATCTTAGATTCAGCTGTTGCCTATTGTCATGATATATAAAGCTTAGTAATGAGCTTTTATCAAATCTCAAAGTAAGTTGATGGTTTAATTAATTTACCCCTTCATAAATGTATGAAGATAAAATTCTGGACCTTCTTTTCAATATCATCTTAGAAGTATGAACCCCAGAACTGGATGTAGTAGTACAACTGTGATCTTGCTGATAGCAACTGGTACATGAAGTCATCACTGTGTGTGACTTCGCCTAACGTTGTGGATTCCTCTGTTCTTCTTTTAGCTCTGCTTTTGCTGTCGAACGAGAAGGTTTTCTTTCTTTACCTGGTCTTACACTTGTCAGTTCTGTAAGAGGTAAATATTTAATATATGTTAATAAATGGGTACCATTTCAGAGGGAAAATTATTGATTTATACATTAGAAACCCTCAAAAATTTCTGCTGTCTACTGTTGATTGGGTTTATTTCTGTAACAGTCTATATTAAAAAAATCCAAAACTGTGCAAAAATATTTCTTTCCTAAGTGACAGAATTGCTTCCTTGGACTGAAACTTTTGACTGAAAGTGAGGGAAACACTCATTTGTTTTTTATTCTTATGGGAAAGAAGTTGGAATTTACTCAGACTCCCCAGTCAACAGTTCCACAGCCTCTGTTGTTGGGGAAAACATTTCAAGGCAATTTACCTTATGAGTTATTTTTCAAGTATTGGGATGGGGGAAAGGGAGAAGGAATCATTTGCAGGCAGAACTGTAGATTTTTATTTGAACAGTGAGACAATAAGTCAGGAGATCTATGTAGCCACTGAGTTAGTGTCTCACTTACCAAAGGAGGTTTCTTTAGAGGAAAAAGAGCTTATTTTCCTTTTTTTTAAAATTTATTTCTTAATTTAGCTGTATTTCCTGTTTACTGTTTCTTCCTTCTTTTGGCTTCATGTTCTGAATTCAAGTTATTATGTCGAAGAAGCCTTAAAAATGAAAATGTTTGTTTAAGGGGAGGATGGGGGAGGATTTTAACTCCTGAAAACATTTATCTCTTATTCTTGATTTAAATGTAATTTTTCCTAGTAGATTGACTCATACTCTTTCTTTCTTACACAGGCCTGTATGCTCACAGTGTTGCAAAAAAGTAAGTAAGTGAACTTATGGTTAGAGCCTTTCTAAAAAGCTGCAGTCTTTGTAATGATGCTGCATGTTCCTTCTGCTGTTTTCAACAGATGCGGTTGCCATCAAAGCCATACTCTACTCTCCCCATCTTCTCGCTGGGACCTTCAACCTTGCAAAGAGGAGAAAGCTTTATGAGGCCAGAGAAGCCCTCTACCAGTCACCACCATTCACTGCGGAGCAGGTGAGAAACAACCCGAGCTCACTTGTGTCTGTTGCAAATTGCATATGAGGTTATCAATCGTTAAGATGCTGTCTACCTGTTAGGTAGTTGTCAATGTTTCTAATGCTTGTAGTAACTCTTCTGAAGCCTGAAAAGCCAAGTATCTTCTACTTGTTGCTTTAATTTACAGAAATAGCAACACTAACAGTGTCTTCTTAAACGTTTTTCACGTTACAGTTGAAAAATGAGTCTGGGACAACTGTATTTCTGTAGTACCTCTGCAAAAATATCCTTAACATGTGGTGTGAAGGAGATAAATCTCTCAGGCTAGAATCATGCACTGAATGGGAATTCAGTGATGTCTTGTGCACAGATTTATGTTTTTTCTAATTTTTATAATTCAAATTTTCATAATTTTTTTCACTTTGATATTATCAAATTATCTGTTGGTTTTATGTCTTATACACAGATGGTTGTCAAAGCTAATCCAAGAAATTAAATATGAAAGAAATGCTCCTTTTTGAGGGAACCTAATGGACAAACCCTCTGCAATAATCACCAGTGCTAAGATGCTGTGTAGATTAGCCAAAAACATTATGTGTTTTTAGTTATTAGTAAAGTTGGTTTTGACAGGTTGTAAACATTACACATGCCCTGCAGTGTTGCCAATTCAGGCAGAAGCTGTCCTCTCCAGTATTTGGTCTCCTGGTGTCATTTTTGGGACAGGAGAAAGGAAAATTTAAATCCAGACCTTTCTGATGTGCTAAAATGAATAAAATGACAGATCCTGCTCTTTTGCCTTTCAGGTTGACCTCAAGGTCCAAGTCTGTGGATAAGTCACATGAAGAGTTTCCCAAAGAATTAATGGAGGACTGGAGCACAATGGAGGTTTGCGTGGACTGCAAGAAGTTTATTTCAGAAATCATCAATTCAAGCCGGCGCAGCCTATCTCTGGCCAACAAGCGAGCCAGATTAAAAAGGAAAACGCAGTCCTTCTACATGTCGTCCCCGGGAACCTCCGAATACTGCCCCTCCGAAAGGACTATCAATGAGATCTGAGCCGTGTGCCTTTTTCTTTGCTTTTGTCTTCATGAGGTCATCATCCATGGGCAAGGTCACTGAAAACGGATTATCAATTCCCTTGCTTTGTTTCACTCAACTGGCTTGGATTTGCATTAGGTCACAGGATTTCCTACTCCAGCGGTTCCCGGAGACACAGGACGCTATGTTTAGATCTGTGCAGAGTGATGCAATGGGTCAGCTGCTCTCACTGGAAGAAAATCAATAGTTTGAAATTGTTGCCTCTTTTGTACGTGTGCGTCGAAACTAGAAAGCCTTTTCTTGCTTTCAATCTTTTTTTAACCATGCTTTGAATCATTTTTCAGGAGATGAGATGAAAACGTGTGTTTAGTGGGGAACCAAACCTAACCAAGTGTCGGTGTTAGCACAGTAGCAAACAGTAAGTCACACGGGTGCTACCACCCTCGTGCTCACGTCCTATTTGAAACAGTGGAGGGTTGTATCGCACACCAGACACTGAGTCTGAGCGGCTCTGGGTAAAACCATCTTCCTTGGAACCGTTTCAGTTGCTCTGAGATCAGGGTTCAGCACAGGGCTCTACAATGTCTGTGTCCTGGGGCAAAGCAGACGACAAAGCTGTTCACCCGTATGGTTGGCCATACCCCCGAGCTGCTGTACTTTTTAAGCCTTAGTGTACTTCTAAGTGTCTCCTGAGCAGGTTTTAGTAGTTTACTTTCTATCTTGAATGTATGATAATGACTACTAGTAGCAGTGAATTTTAGTAGTAGAGAGAGTTGTACAGTTTATGAGGAGGACGGGAAATAAGGGAGGCTTCTAATTTTAACTGCATACCTGTAAAGTTGTTCTAGTGGTTACTCAGAGAAAACAGTGAGTAAGGTGTAAATTTGTATTATAATGGAGCACACAGATACTGCTATAGTTCTCTCTGACAGCATATCCACTAGTAACCCCATTTTTTCTGGGGTTTATGACTTGGCTGTAAAAATTCATGTTCTGCTGAAATTTGGGACAGTGCTGTCTCAGATTGGGAGCGACCTCTTTTTTCCTTTAATCTTTTCTTTTTCATTCTTTTCCCCTTTCTAATTCACTCACAAAACAGTGCTAGACTAGTTGTTTAGAAGTTCCAACGATGTTACATCAACTGACATCTTGTGCTTTTTTGTACTTTTTTTTATATTCAAATTACTTTTTTTTTTTTTAATTCAGGTATAGCCAGGGTTTAGTCAATAATTTGGGGCCAGAGCTTTTTGGTATTTAAAACAAGCTAACATAGCCAAGTTATTAATACTTGAAAATCAACTACTGTAACTTTTTCATAAATTTTTAATACCCTGGGGCATATTTAATATCTATATAGCAGTGTATTATAGAATGACATAGCAGCAAAGCGTCAGATCTATTTATTAACATTTCTATACTTCAGATTAATGAGAGATACCTCAGAACTGCTCCAAAGTAGCTGGGACTATATTTCTATAACATGATTTTAAAAATGTATTGATCAAAACAGATTCCCCTGTCCACAAAGCCCAAGAGGCAGACTGCCTCTCCAGCCCTGGCAAGGCACAGTGCTGAGGTTGGGAGGCAGCAGGGCTGGTCGGCTCCAGTGTGGTAGCTGGGCTGCCACCCCACTGCGGGAGCCTCCTGCTGCCCAGGGGAGCAAGGCTTCCCCTTCGGAGTCTCTGTGCATGTCACATTGCAGCCTTAGGAGCAGCCAGCCATGTCATCTCTTTTAAGCTGATTTGAAAAGCACATGCTCTGTAAACCTTCCCAGGGACTCTTCCATGCCTATTTTTCGTTAAACACCCCCTTGGAAAATGAGAATTTTTGCATATGCAGGACTTATTGGAATAGTTTCTAATTTTTTCTGAACCAATGCAAACAGGAAAAGCAGGGCTCAGTGCTAACTCTCCCTCATAGCTGTCCCATGTAAAGTCAGGTGTCATGTCCCTCTCCTCGGGATACCTCTGGAAAAATGTCTTGCATGTTAAAGCACCTAGAGTACTGGCATGAGATAAGTATGTAGGATTGCAGAAGGTGAGCAGCAGAGATGGGCTGATGGAAAGGTTCTGCTGTTGCTTGAAGGGTCTCCTGTCTTCAGTCACATCAGCACTTTTTCTTGTTTCTGTGCCAAAACCAGGCAGTGTGTTGGCTGCACAGTGCATCAGGGAAACTAGACTGAAAGAAATGCAGGAAATCTCACTTTGTATCTACCCTGTTGTTGTTGTCATAATTTTCTCATGGAAATCCCCTGGCCACCGTCACTCAGACCTCTGCTCACAGTCCTCTTCTCTGCTGTCCTCAAGCCACTGAGGTGCAGAGTATCCACCATGTTTATCTTCCTCTTTGAGAGGAATTTAGGATGTTGTAGAGCAGGCAAGATGAAGGACTAAGTAAATCCTGAGTGTGCAAAGGGAAATGAGTCCTTCATGCCCGTGCCCCCCTCCACCTTGGCAGTGTTCAGGGGTGGCTCTGGGGCAGCAGCAGAGCCTTGCAATTGTGCCTTTCCGGGCTGCCCAGCAGTCCTTGGCTCAGGCTGGGCTCAGCTATGCTGGGCAGGGCATAGACACTGAACAACAACACAGTGGTTGTACAAACTGCTCCCTGTTGCTCACACAGTGCTGCCATGCCTGGATAACCTCCCTTTTTCCCTGGAAAAAACCCTCCAGGCTGCTGACACACTCTGTGGCAGACTCCAGAAAACATGGTGTGGAGGGCTGCCTCTCCCCTTGCCTCCCATCCCTTCCTCCCTGGCACAATTGCCTGCATTATCCCGGCATTTCGTTCCACAAAAGGAAAAGCAGCGGGTTGGTTTGTCACACAAAGCCTGAAAGAGCTCAGCTCGCTGGTTGCCTGGCTCTGCGGAGTGGGCTATTTTTAGCTTTCCATCTCGCTGCTTGCGCGAGCATCCCAAATCTACTGCAGCCATTTGCCTGCACACCCCGCGGTCCTGCCCAGCATGTCCTACTTATGGTCTGAACTTCTCAGTAGCATCAGAAGATGAAACCAGAAGCTTGTAAATATCTGTAATATATTTATTAATATTTAGGAAGTCTCCATCAATCATGCAGTGGGAATTGACTTTCCTATGTTGTTTTAAAAAAGGAAATGAGTCTTATTTATATGTGTGTTGGCTGTTATCTTTTATTAGTTGATGCTTTCAGCCCCCTAATGCAGTTTGCACTCAAGAGGCATCCTAGAGTGAATTACTGCTGAAAAGAATGCAGAACTAGCACAGTGAGCTCCCTTCCATGAATTTTTAAATTATTTTCTTTTTTTTTAGCTTTATTAGTATGCCCAAGGTTTGTTTAAATATGTCATAGGAGACCCAAGGAGCTAAAAATGCCCCTGGCAGCATCGGTCTTGTTTTGTATGGGAACCTGGTTGTGGGGAATGCAAAACCAGCTCTGCCTCACGGAGGCGATGGAGGACGTGAGCAGGCCTTTGCTGCAGCTCTCAGACCTGATCTTTCAAGTGTTCATGGTGAAAGTAGTGTTTTGGGAGGTTGTTGTGTTTTTTTCTCTTTCCCCATTACTTCCTTTATACATGGAGGAGTGTTACCTGGTGAAAATAAAATGCCTTTCCATTATAACCTTTGTCTGTGTTAATTATTCATGTGGAAGCTGATTTAAAGGTTCTGTCTCTCTCTTTTTCACGCTTTTATAATTTTGTAAGATCAGTCATGTTTCTTCTGGCAAAGAATTGTTAATGAAAATGATTGCATAACAGCTGAACACTGGCTGGGCTGCATGAAGGGATGGAAACATGTCAAGTACCCTTAGAATAGCAATAAAACTGCTTGTGTAACCCCAGTGATGTGATTTAGCTCCTAGTCATCATTTCCAGCCAAATCCCTCTGTTACCAATGTGCTGCTTCTTCCAACACTGGCAGGCTGTACCTGAGGCAGCGTGCTTGTCCTGCATGTGGTACAGGCTTTGGGAGATCTCCATCCCTCCCTCCTCATTGGGAGAGAAATGGTGGCAGTCTTTTGGAGGAGTTTTTGATGGATTGGTTTTAGCTTTTAAACCAGAAGTGGAGACATTTTTATCACAACTATTACATTGTTCTCTCCCAAGCTCCCCTCTTTCCCCAGGCAAGTTCAGCATCAATCCCCTGGTTAGTTACTGGCTGCATGCTCTATAGGTTAAAACTAATTTAGAAGCTCCAGCTTTAAGCTCCTGATTGCTACCTTCATGCTTTACCTCATCTAGCAGCTCTGTACACCATTTAGGAATGTCTTTCTTACAAGCTCAGTCTCATCTGTGAAACAGTGACAGCACACAGGCATGAGGGAACGGTGCTGCAACTGGTGCTACAGCATATAGATTATGTTCATGTTATCAGAAAATTTTATACTATCGCCATGTTCATAACTTGGAGCTGCTCTGGTTTATTTCCTCTTTTGTATGTGTGTACATTAAGCCAAATCTGAGAATGTTTATGAATAATGATTCCAGCTATAAAAACCTCTATTGTTGTTTCTGTCTGATTTTTACTACTGTGTTTCAGCTTTTTTTTTTTGGGGGGGTACCTGAAATTACTATTCACAGGAAATTTCCTGGTTGGAGAACCATGACAGAGGGGCATTGGCTCAGCCTGACGTGATACACAGACACAGAAACCCCTTCCTGGTAAGCGGCCTTTCATGAGCACTTCTTTCACGGCAGCTCCATTGAATCCTGCTCCCCAGTCCCCTCCTGCTGGGAGCTGAGCAGCACCCATGAATTCCAGCAGCCCATGACAGAGGCAGCTTGTGGCCCTCCCTGTGCCCTGCCTTTGACGTTGAAAAATCCCTGTTGACCTGGCACAAGCTGTTAGCTTGTCCATGAGCCATGTCCCTGGGTCCCCATCTGCAAAAACAGGGACTTCAGAGTGGCTACAACTGTTTAAAGAATTTTGAGAGCTGCTGCTGAAGAGCTGAGTGTTCAGTGTCAGAGCTGAAAGGGTCCTGCAGTGCTTTTACTACTTGAAAACCATTAGCACCACTTCCAGGTGAAAGGAATTCCAGAGATTTGAAACTTCATAAGCAAAGACTTGTGAATGAATTTGACCATGGTAGATCTGCACTCAACAAATGTCATGGGGCATAATCAGGAGATGGAGCTAAATAGGTATCAAGTAGATACGGCAAATTTTACACAGCAGTAGCTTAGTTTGTTTATTTGCACTAAACTAGAATTCAGTAACTTTCCAGTTTCTTCTCAGGTTGGGCTGTTTTGCAGCAGCAGTGCCTGGCTGAACTGAGTGTCAGATATGCAGGTGTTCTGGGCTCTGCGTCCTGAAGTAACAATTGTTTGTTGAGATGGTTTCTGTAGAATATTTCTAGAGGAAGCCCTTTGGAACAGACTCTTTGGAATAGACCTTACTATAGCTAATTAAAAAACACATTTGTAAGCAGATAGACTTCCAAGGTGCCAGGCTACTACTGTCAGCTCACAGCTGAAAAAGACCTGTTTGATTATTGACATTCAATTAAAACAAAAAGTGCATCCAGTATGAAAAAAAAAAACATAATCTTCATGCCTCCCATGCTGTAACATTTCCACAAAGCTTCAGGTCCTCCCTGCATTTCTCTAACCAGTCACATCAGTGCTTAACAGTGGGAACGAGCAATGCTTTGGCTTTTGCAGGACAGGCTGTAGGCCAGACATTGAAATGTGGGATTGTTAAACTGGATTTCAGAGGCTGCTAAATCTAGAATTAAAGGACATGGGCATGAGTTGATGCAACTTCTGCAGGAGGCTGGCTTCCACAGTTCAGTGGAAATGAGCACCAGTTAAGCTGACACAGGTCTATAGAGAGGCAGCCAAGGCCCAGCTTCAGCTTAGACATTTAAGATGAGCATGTTTCTATTGAAGGGGCTGGTGGTTATATTACCTGTGAATCAGAAAGCAAAACAAAGATAGTGAGGAGTGTATTTGAGCTTTATGCTGTTAAAGCTGGTTCCCCCTCCCCAATGCCCTTCTTTAATAAAGGAAAACCCAAACAGGAGATGCACTTTTTGGACATGAACAGGCCCAAAGCACAAACCCTTCCCCTTTGAACTTCTCCTGCTTCTGTGCTGTCACTGTGCATGTACTGTCTGTGTGGCTTCAGGTACATCTGGGGCATCAGCTCTAACAGAGAAAGGCAACAGAATTGTCTTCTTGTTTTCATGTTATGTGGTACTGAAATGCAATTTCTTGTTTATGCATTACTAATAAAAAGCTCTTGGATATTACTGCATTACTCTCACTTTCTTGAGCAAACTGTAAATTTAATGAGCATCATTTCTTACAGAGCACAGCTGGCAAGGGCATGTTCCACATTTGTTTGGCCAGGTAGAGCCCTGAACCTCAGCTGCTGCAGATCTTAACTAGGTCAGAGAAAAAAATTATAGTGGAGTAAAACGGAAGGTATTGTACCAGCAGGACCCCAGATTAGGACCCCTTCTGATCACTTCACCTCCAGGTGCCTTCCAGTTAAGTGAGAATCATATATCAATCACCTCAGCTGTGGAAAAATTAAAAGGACAGGACTTGTGCTTCACAAAAATGCCTTTTCAATGGACGAATCCATAGTGAACGCATGACCTGCTTCATGGAGCTGCGATTAAAAGATTTAGCCTATAACCTGCATGATCCTGACAGGTGGCGAGTAGTGTTGGTGGGGTAAGAAGATGGTTTATTAGATAAATAAGGTCTTATTTACAAGTCAAGGCTAATAGTTTTAGATTACTCTTTGCTGCTTTAATGCAAAATGAAGCAGCTGCCAGTCCCAGATTGAGTTACCAGTCCACAACCAGAGGACCCCTGCAGAGCTTTTGTGATGTGTGACTTATTACAGCAAGCTTCAGGGAGCCTGGTACTGGGTCCTGCTGCTTACCCAGCATGGACTAATGCAAATGATTTTTCTGCAGCCTTCTCTGAAAAGCAACAGCCAATTTTATATTAAAATAGTTACACCCAGAAGTGTTTTTTTAAACTGCGCATGTCATTTACTTCAGATAGCACCATAGCGTACATACACACTTCACAGTCCTGCCCTTCATGGCTCACAATCTAGGAAGGTGCAGTAGGAAGGGTGTTACCTACCCACTGCTCCACCTGAAGATTTGAATGCAAAGTGTCACATCAAGGAATGTCAATGGCCATACTCAGCACTACTTAATTATGTTGTCAGATACATCAATGCCCAGTATGTGCTATACTACAATTCCTGACATACACCTCCTGCTGCAGATCAGTGCCTTTGCTTAAGTTAGGCAAGTCCTTCAAGAACACACAAGTTTCACTGGGATTGCCTGTTGTCTCAGCAAATATGACCCTTCCCCCATCGCGCCTGCTGACCTGATGAGGGAAAAGAAGTAAGACGCATGGAGAAGCATGGAAGATTCCCACTGGCACAAGGGCAAATCAAGGAAAAGATTAAAAGGATAGTTTACACAAAATCAATAAATTACACACCAGACCATTTGACTACACTGTTTTAAGTTAGTGCCTTTTGTTGTACACACAAGCCTGTCTACGCTATAGCATGAAAACCATCAACCAGAAACCAGAGTTCACCTCGAGTTTGGTATCTTCAACATCTTAAAACCCTTCAGAGCCAAGAGCTAACATGCCCAGTTTGCCACATTCTGGGAACCACCACTGCCTCAGGAACCAGCTCTCCCCAGCTTCTTGCTTCCACAGCAGGCATGTGCAACACAGCTACAGGTACTGGGCAGGGGGAGCAGCCACATTTCCAACCAGTCTGAAGACCTGATATGCCACCACTAAATTCTTAAACCACCCCCTGCATCACAACCCTCTATACTCCCCCTTTCCCTTGAATTGCAATCCAGTGGCTGAGAAACATTGAACTGCCAGTCTCAGCTTGAACCACAGCAAACAACCTCCCTCTCCCAACTCACAAAGCTGAACTTTAATTCTACTTTCAACTCCCCAAGTGCAGAATTCTTATTCAAAGTGGCACTTGTTACTATTAATCAGCATGGTTATAAGCACTGAGCTTTCTGCTTGGTCCCCAGCACCTCAAGATCCTTCCAAGTTAATGAGTGTTGACTTCACACCATTTCTGCTTGATACATTTTTTTCCTCCTGCGTGCCCTTTTCCTCCTGCATCAATCCCAAAAGCCACAACCCCTGCTCCCCACAAGCAGCCTAGCACTTTCCCTCACATGCAGCTTTCCACCTTTGACAGACACCTCAGTCAATGCACATGACAAAAAACTGATTTCAGATATATTTTTTAGCCATTTCCAGTGTAGAAAGAAAAGTTGGAGGAGTTTCTCTAAGGAACCACAAAGATAAACAATTCCAAAGGCAGGGTGGTTTTTTTGCCTCAAGGGTCAACTTGGACTATAACAGTCTAAGAACTTGAGTGGGAATTGAAGTGCTGCAAAAACAGTGTTAAGCACAGCATACACAGCTACAGATCCCACCAGATCCCATGGAGAAGAGTCACATGGTCAAGGTAGAAGAAGGTTTGGAGCCTCATATGCAAATCAGATGGACAGAGAGCAGAAGGGTGAAACTGTCCAGGAAATCTTACTGAAAATTAAGAACCACTTGATCTGCTAAGCACTGGAGCCCACCTGGTCCCACTGTGACCTCTGCTGCAAGGTCCCTTGTACACAATGAGCAACCACAGGAAGAACAATAATCCCACAGATGCATAAGTGTCACACCTACTCCTAAGACAAGGTAAGAGGCAGCAGCACTGTCTGGCAGTGGAGAGAGGCAGCTGGATGACACAACTGGCCTCCAGAAAAAATTAGTCTTTTTTCCTACCCAAAGCTTCCCCACTACCATTCTACCATTTAGCCAAGAGAAAAGCAGAAGAGGACTGAGCACAAGCAGGAAAGGTGCTGATTCCTGGCAAGTGGAGCAGCAGACAGATTGGAAAACCGAGTGTCTAGGCATACAGCTCCTAAATGGGACAAAACGTGGAGCGAAAGCAGAAAGTAATCCAGAAAACTGATGTGTAACTGGTATTGACCCTATAGTGTGGCAGAGAAATTCAGACCCAGAGAGAGCCTGTGGTGACTTTTCTGGGAAGCCACCTGGTGCTGGAAGGTGCTAAACACAAGTCAGTCACCCTTAAGACAATACCAAGCAAATATTTCACTTCTGATGCAAAAAGCAGCTCTAGGCAACTCTTCTTCCAAACCAAAGCAATACATGAACCTCTCCAAACACCTTCCTACCCCTGCTGACAGTCATGTTTTCATCACCTCCAGGAGGCATGTACAGAAATGCTGCAGCGCAGGTTTCCAAGGACACACAAACTTACTCAATTTTTCCTTTTCTTTTTTTTTGCAGAGCTCTGCCATGGCTGCACTCCCCTTCCTAGCAGAACACCACCAGGAGCTAGAACATCTTCTGTGTTCCTTATCCAGGAAGTGGCATCACTCCTCTGAGAAGGGGACAACAACTGACCTGCACCAAAGCTATCCAGTGTATCTTCCAGAAATGGGCTGCTATCAGCCTATAAGCTCCAAGTTTCTGTTACAAAATAAGAGGGGTTTTAGGTCCACATGAAAAGAGCAATGTAAATATCAGCTATTCATTTAATTGCTTTCAACAAATATACATATCTTTTAAAGTAGGATTATTCATTAGGATATGTAATTTAGTTACACCCAAATTAAAGTTCAAATGAACCAGAATATGAATGCTGAAAATTCCCTTAAGCTACAGACACTTTAAAGTTACTAGATCAAAACAGTGACCAACATTTTACTCTTCTAGTTTTTCAGAAGTTACTCATGCTCTTGAACAGCTTCCTAAGCACATGCTTACCACTTGAACGAGTAAACATCCTTGCAACATTTATTTCACTTTGTGTGCATACCAAAAAATAAGTTAAAATGCCCTAAGAGGGTTGTCTAAGAAATATATACTACACCTGGATCAAACATGACAATTTTGTAAACATCAGACAAGGCTAGGACCATTACCAATATGTATTTATGCATGTTTTATAGGAAACAGTTTCTGCAATTATTGGAGTATTTTTCCAGATAATGAGAAGCATCTAAAATGATTCAAAAACCATTTTGTACCAATGTGGAAAAGTGTTGAAAATATTCAGTTACAGAATGCACTCAAAGAAGGAGAGTTCATTTGGTTTTCTTGTACTTGTTTTTTCCATTCAGGGAATGAAAAGTTCCTGTTTATACCATTTGGATTTCAAATTTCCTGTTCATTTCTCATTTCAACTCTTCTGGTTATTGCATCAGTTTCTCCCTCAGTTAAGACATGATGTAAAGAGCAAGGACCAGTGGAAGAAAGGTCTCTTCATTCAAGTAGCCTACAAGTACTCTTCTTAGAGATAAATAAGTATTTTCCAGCACCTTCCAGGAATTACTACTCATGTCCTCATAGGGAGGGGAGGAACTAGAACAAGTTAATAAATAAGAAAATAAATTATACCTTTTTCCCTACCAAAAAAACTATTTTAGGTTATTAACATCAATAGAAACTTTATCCTTGTTTGGATACAAACATAAGAGGTAACGTATCTGGTGCCACGTTCTGGCAGCACATTTAAACAGCATAAGTGTTAGTTCCACACAAGTTGTAGCCTTTCGGGATGATCCTCTAGATAAGTATCTAATGCTACAGTATCATGTTCTGACTCACGTAGTTCCCTTTAACTGGTCATAAGACACTATCACATTACAAACCAGACAAACTTCAGTGCTCTAGGACCAATCAGCCCTTCACAGAACAAAAATTCACATGGAAAACCCTTAATACCACACATGCATTCTTTTCAAGTTTGAGTAAGACAAACTGAGATCGTGCAAATATAACATACTCTCTTATCTTTGCTTAAAAAGGCACATTTAGGCTGTCTTAAATGTGCTTAATGTTTTGTTTCCAGTGTTAAAAATAAATGGCTAAAATGAAAAGAGCATCTGCAGAAGGTCAATTTAATCTTCAGTAGGCAACAAGAGCTGCTGTGGAGATGACAGATGAGGTTACTCGTCCACTGATCCAATATTCTTATAAATATACAAAACCTCTTCAGATCAGCCTTGGAAGGGAGCAGTCTGCAGAATAAGACTTTTCTGTCAGTTACGTGGTTTTACTTGGTGAAACCAAATATTTGGTTTTATTTTTCCGTTGAGGCTGCTGCCATGGCTGGTTTCATGCCCTCGCGCGTTGACTTCAGCTCCTCCAATTCTGTGTTCAGTTTGCTGATCACCCACTCCAGGGCATCCCGACCCTGCCAGAAAAAATACTGGAATTCAGGATCAGAACAGATACACCATCACTGCTCATGTTTATATAGTTTTTCCTCTGTCAGACATGGGACTTGTTTTAAAATTAATTTCATGCCCTGCATAATTTGCTACAGATTATATCGATAATTTCTTACCATCTTCTCATGGAAACTTCACTGAAAAGGCATTTGTTTAATTCCTAAGCCAGAAGCTCACTACTGTGAGCTCCCAGTAGTACAGCTAGCCAAAAAGTCTAATTCAGCAGTTAAGTTTCCTCACCTAAGAGGATCTCTGTTTTTACTGTTTGCTGCTCCCACTACTGAAAGAATATTGGTAGATTTACGGCAAAATCTAGATGTTGTTCTCAGATTCATTAACCAAGTTACGTGGACTGTTTTTGAGAAGATCCAGGACAAAGAAAGTCTTCCAAGTCTCTCTGAAGTAGCAACTAAGTGATCTGATATCTGTCAAGAGTTCAGAAGTGGACTCACACTGAATTCTACATTCATGCAGAGCAACATTTCAGCACCTAAGCCACACTGAGAGACTAGAGTTGCACATTTTATATCAAGGTATGGTCTTTCTCTGTTCAGTCCTCAGAATGGGAGTGTCCCAAAGCTATGAACTGACAGCTAGTGCTTTAGTAAGAGCTGGAGAACCCAGCACAATGAGCCTGTCAAAAGCCTTTTACCTTAAGAAGACCCTACAGCAGCTGCATCCCGATGACCACAAAACGCAGCCAGCTGCACAATGAAGCCAAGAAAATAAGAAGTACTTTAACTAAACAGAAGTGCAAGATTTCAGAGCTCTGCAATCTCAGAATAGCAGCTTTTGCCAAAGCAAGCAGATGGGATCAGACCAGGAAACCACTTGGCCTTTTTTCACTTAAAGAGAGGTCAAGAGACATTCACCCCTATTACTCTACTAAGAATAATAAGTATGAACAGTGGAGAGCAGCAAGGGGGAGCCACATGGCTCTGGCCAAGTCTAGAGTTCTGCAGATAAAGAGAGCGAGTCTCAGTGTTTAAGCCCTCTGCAGAGATTGATAGAAAGGAGGGGAACATCCTTCTCCACACACAGTTTTGTTCCAAACTGTGATGTACTAATTTTGTTGCATGCAGGTGACAAAGTGCACAGAAACCTCATATTCTCCAGAACCTGCTGTTGTCTTTTATGAACCACTAAGCATGAACAAGAATCTGCATAAGCAGCTTTGAAAACCTAAGAAAAAAAAGTGTCAGAACAATATACATATACTCTTGAAGGATTTTTTTTCAGGCTAGAAACATTATTCTGGAATAATATCAGAAACCCAGATTGAGGCTGCAAGGTGTAACCTCTTAAAAGAAATAAAGTTTTACTAAGAATAAGAGTATATTTATCTCAAGCCCTAACTAAGGTTGGTGAAGACCTGACTCTGTTTCTCTTTGGGTTTTCCATATAAACGAGAGTAAACACTAATTGTTACATCTGCACTGGCAGGCAGCCCTTAGACTGAGAAAAGCCATGCAGATATCAGAATAAAGTGCTCAGCTCTCAGTCAAAGCTCATAAAGAGAGATTCAGCTCCACCCCAAATTACCTCAAGAACTGGTATGTTTAAGTTAACTTAGTTCAAGATACACCTTTATTTACTAATAATATTGAAGAAAGCATGATTTAAATTGTCTGACTGAAACATGGGTTGCTGAAAAAGACCCTAGAAGGGGATGATTTCACTTCTGAGTTCTTTCCATTTGAGCATGAAAGCAACTGTTCTTCGGCAGGTGATAACTTCCACCTTCTCCACACGCTGTGCAAGACCTGGGAACACCAGCAAAGCAGGCATAAAACCGCCCAGACAGGGGCAGGCTACTGCATAGCAACAAGTCCTAACTAGCCGTGAATTAGCTGAGAGGAGTGCTCCTAAGGAAAAATCGGGAAGGGGAGGGGTGGGTTGGGGAGAGAAGAGGAATCATCTTTCAGTAAGCTGGCATTTGGACATTTAAAAGTCAGGTTTAAATGTCCTGTCTGAGGTGGCACAGGCACAGAGAACTGAGTGAGAGAGCAACAGCTTAGATGTTATATTTGTCTAATTGCACAAAGAAGACTTTGTCAAGAAGTCAAACATCCCTGCCACAGAAAATGCGCAGTAGAAAAAGGCTGAGAATCTTCTCTGGCCCTGACTATGAAACAATCATGTCATTGTGTTTTATTTGATATCTTTGTTGATAAGATTAAATAATTTTTAAAAATTCAACTGGAGCACCTAGATATTTCCTTCAGTTTTTGAGACTACGTAGGTCTGTGTATGTCCTTAGACTTATATATACTGTATGCTATATTTTGCAGCTAAGAATAAACTCATGATATTGGCAAGGAAGATTTCAGGAATATTCTGCACAGGAAATGAAGTTAGAAATCTCAACCAGATGCAAAGCCTCCAAGTATTATAAAATCATCCAGTTATCAGAAAAAATCTGACAGAGGACTGGTCTATAAAATTTCATATTGTACAAGTTCTCTAGTAAGTCATTAAGCAAGCACATTCATAACCAGGCATGCATATTGTATTAGTCATTATTGCATATGTCAGCAGTATGAAGTGTCTGGCAGAACAAGCGCTGCATATGAAGATTTGTTGGTAGAGCTTAAGTGACTAATAAATGCTGAGCCTTTTTAGTTGATGTTTTCCAGAAAAACAGCTTAGTGGAATGAGAACTTAAAAGCAAACACTCATGGTGTACACAGATCTCAAAGTAAGCACTGTAGAAAGCCCTACTTTCTTAACTAGGAGAAGCAGCATAATGGATTTTTTTTTTAAGAAATCTTATTAGTTAAAGCACAAGCCAATACAGGAATGACAAGGACAAGCTACACTGACTAGTAGAAGGAGAACAATTTGCACAGAGGTATCACAAGAGGCAAGTACACTCAGTTCTCTCAACCCTGAAGTTAGATTTGTTCATAGGCACATCACTCCAGGGACACATCACCACCGAAATGAATATAACTACAAGACTAGTGAAGAGCAGGAACAGTCTGGCACTCTGACAGCTTCAAGCTTTGTACAGATTTCCTCAGAAGGGCAACAATATTCCTCAGGCATAAGAAAAGCAAATACAATTCTGCTATGCAAAAGATTACCCCTGTTAGGCAACCTGTTTCAAGAAATCAGTTTTATAACCTAAGAACACAGTTCTGTTTCATAATGCCAATTCCACTCACTAACCAATTTATTAATTTCTTTGGGTACCAGATCTATTTACATGCTGAAATCACAGAAACTAGGACCAGATCAAACACTTTGTGGACGGACTCCTTCACATCCCTGGTTGCCTGCAGTCACCATTCCACTTTCAAACCATAAGCAAGACTGTGTGGCACAAGACATGGCTGCACAAGTTGGTTGTCCAGTGGCATAACCACAGATTCATGGATCCAGTCTGGATTGGACCTACTCTCACCCTCTACAACTGCAGTGTAATGAATGTCTGCCATTCCTGTATGCAATGTGTGTAAAACATACATGCAGGTTAAAATATGAAATCCACGTGCCAACAATCCATGCACATATTTGCTAGAAAGCTGAAATGCTGTACCAAGAAGAATGCTGGCATTACCACTAGTTAGTACAAACTGTAGGTGTGGAGAACTGTTAGCTTAGAGCGCTTTCAGAATTTTGAATTATCCACTCAATAGCATCCCACCCCTGGAGTAACACAAAAAAGATTTACAACATATGGCAAATGATTTTTCCATCGTCATTAAAAATAATAATGTGTCATCTGCCACCTCCACCTCAGATCAAACTCTCAATAATTCCAATTTCTTCAGAAAAACAAAACATTTTTCAGCAACTTCCATGAAGTTTAAGAGGAGTGCTAAAAGCATGGAGGCATAGCACAGCATGCAACAAGAGCTCGTAGTAGCACAGTAGGTTACTGGCTAGCAAAGAAAGGGCTGGTAACAGCAAGTACAAATTCCTGCTAAGTTAAAAATCTGTAGAGACTTTTCAGTGAAATACACAGGACAAGAAGGTCTTTCTGCTTTGCAAGAAGCTTGTGAGCCAGCGTGTTCCTTGAAAATGGCAGAACAGAACAATCTTTAAAAGAAATTGAGCTTTCACACAGGCAACACCTGAACAGATATCAAGAAATATTTACACTTCTTATCCAAGTTCAACAGAGACATGCAAATGAGACAGATGCCACAAGAGGAATTCGGACAGTGTTTTTAAGTGTGCCTAGTTATGTGGACGTGCCAGCTAGCTGGAGCTGTGCCCTCCACAGACTTTTAAATGGAGACCAGATCAGGACAGAACCATAATTTAATTGAAATATATTCCATTAGAGAGCACTCAGCTAGGTAAAGGCAATCTTCAGCATCTAGAAATGACCCATCATTCCTTCCCCACCCCCTGGTTTTAACATGTTTTCTTCTCACTTTAGGAGAAGCACACAGAAGGGTGGGAAAGGAGGCTTTCTCCTCTCTGATCTAGTTGTTCCATGCCTCCTATCAAGTTGGCTTACATTGTCTTGGTCAATCAAAATCTTTCACAAGGACAAAGGGCTGGCCAAAGCACAGGCCCTCCAGCATAGCAGGAGCTACCTGGGCCAGATTCCCATTGTGCTGAGCTTCTCCAGCAATGCAGAGCACAAACTCAAATTCCAGGTGCACTCATCCTGCTGTTAGGCAGCAAGGCCTATGCTGCTCTAGCAACTCCATTTCTTCCCCAAACAACTATAGGACAAAGTGCCCAAGCATTCCCATAGCTCTGCCTGTGCAAGCACAAGACAGAGGAGTCAGTCTAGTGTTACCTAGGAGAGCCAGCACAGTCTCACCTCTTCAAAGAATATGCTTCTGCTTACACTACATTACTTTCAGCCAAAGGCAAGGAGACAGATGAATAATGGATAGTAACTAGAACTGACAAAGTAGCACAGAAAATATGCTGGCATTAACTGATAAATCCAGATTATAAAGGCTGAAAGCAAAGTTACATTCTTTACTAGCACTAACTCCTGGAAATAGGAGGTTAGTGTTTAAAAAGGTAGTTCAGAAAAAAAACAAAACCCAACCAGTAGAATGTGTATCCTAAACGGAATTGTAGCATACACACAGAAGCTTGTTTGTTCTGCTGTGCAATTCTAGTTGAAAAACAGATTCAGTAGTGACACCTTTTCATACTGTGGGAAATTATATTCTACTTGCTGAGGTCCTACAAAACCCAGTTGAAATGCTGTGCACAAAATTTAGATAATTTAAATACAGCATTCAACACACACAATTGACAATTACTATTTCAACAAAAAGAACAATGGGGTGGGTGGAGAGAGGGAGAGAACAGAATAAAGATGTACCTTTCTGGCATTAGAAGATATCGTGTTCGCCATTAAGCTTTCCAGATAACTGCTCAAGCTAATGCCTTTAACAGTAATAATTGCTTCTTGAGTTAGCACAGTTCTGTAACAGAATAAAGAAAGGTTAATACCTAAGCTCAACTGGACTAACATAATGTCTCCTATCCACAAAGATGCACACAAATATCCTTACTTACTTCTCAGGGTTTTCAGGATGAGGTGTGTAAACCAGTCTCTCATCAACAGACACCAAGTTTGTGAGAGTAATCTTAAAAAGAAAACAAGAGCTGAAATCCTCACTTCCCACCTTTCATTTTTCTGTTACCAGCGGCACTACTATAGCACGCTCAGTTTTGTGTCAGCAGTGTAAGCAGAATATAGAACTCAGAACACAGTCAATAAAAAGAACTATATAGGTTGATGCACCTTCTCCTATCCTCGATCTAATTACATCAAAGTTCCTGTTCGCATTTGTACAAAACACAAGCAGCTTTCTCCGAATCTCGAGTCTGATTTATGGCAAGTGGTTTAGAGAGGCTCTTCAAGACCAAGACCACCATACCACCACTTGGACTATACAGAAAATTATTACCCATGAAAGAGAATGCCTCTTGTACAGAGACAAGGCTCTCCTACAGACAACCCTATTTTAAATCTGATAGTTCTGAGTTCCCAGGGTACCAAAATATAGCCTAATACTTCATTTACATTTTATGAAAAAAAGGCATTTCACATTGAAACTTTTGTTGTAATGGCAGTGTAATGTATAACAACTCATTAATCTAAAAGTCAAACTATTTTACATGCATTCCAAGAAATAATTTTGCATTAAAAACAGAATCACAAATGTTTGATCCTGAAGTATTTAAATTTCCTATTTGTGAGAAGAGAGAAAAAAAAAGTCATTTAAGACACTAACTAAGATACGAAAATTATTACCTTCTGATGAAAGATGCAAACACATTTCTAATCTAAATGTTAAGAGCAAAACATCTAACTTCCAGAACTAATTACCAGAAACTTTTTAAGCCACCACTCACATTAGTTGAGCAAAGCTCCATCTTTTTTTCCACTGGATCTACCACAGAATGTTCTTCAATGTAAGTCAGAGTTCTACTTGTTCCTAAAATCTGAAGGTAAAAAAAAAAAAGTTAAGTACCAAAATTAAACAAACAAACTGAACCTTGAAACTCATAAAGGCCACGTTCTCAGTGACCCCAAATAAATCCAGAGTAAATCATAGATACCAGACAGCTGTGATCTGTGGCAAGACTTCACCCTGGTAGATTGTATCAGTCCTACAGTATGGCACAGACCAGCCCGGGAGGCATTTACAGACATACACACACTATGGGCATAATAAAGTTTACGAAGTATTCTCATCACCAAGAATGCTACTTGTAGCCTGTGTGACACTTGTGGATGACATTTCCTACGGATTAAGCTTTTACTCTGAATTCAGCTCCAATTCAGACAATGACATAAAAGTGTACCACGCCCTTGATAAAGCATAAAGACTATGAAAACATACGGCTTTTACAATACTCGGCAATCCCCACTCTGTGCTGAGTAGACGGTGACTGTGCAACCTCCCCTGGTTATCAAGGCTTCTGTCAAGGACATCTACTCCTACCACACATGGATTCATCGGGTTGGGGTACTTCCTCATAGCAGCTTTGATCACTGTATCCCAGGGATGTCTGTAAAAAGAAGGGGAGAGAATGTTTGTAACTATTTTGTATTCAATCATAAGTATTCAAACAATACTAAATCAGGATCTAGTTTGTGTAATATGGCACATGCTGTACAACTTTATAGCTTCCAGAAGTCAGAATACAGTTATGCTTGGAAGGGCAGTAAGAAAGTATTGACATACAAACAGAAAAAAAAAAATAATTCTTCTTTCCAGAGTGAAGCAAAGAATTATTAACCAAAAACTAACAGAAATGAGGGCAAGGGGCAACAGTCACTAATTGCTACAAGTGACATTCCAATTAGGGGGGCAGAAACCCCTCACTGACAGGGCAGCTGCCCACAGAGATTGCTGAAATCTTGATTCATTCCAGAACTCAACCAGGAAAACAACCTGACCTCACACTTCAGTTTGTCTTGCTTTGAGAAGAGGGCTGGACTAGATGACCTCTGGACTAGAAGTTCACTCCAACATAAATTCCTCTATGATTCTAAGCACACCAAATAAACTGAAGTGGAAACCATTAGTTTACTATAGCAAAAAAAGCAAAGTGAAATTGAATTCAACAACAACAAAACAATTATCAAGAAGTTCAAAATGAAACAGATTTTCAGAAACCACATCAGCTCACAGCCTTATGTCTGTACCTGTACTACTGCTTCCAGCAGTTTGTTAGGATGAATTACACTTATGGATACTCTTCTCAGTACAGAACTGTTTTTATGAAATGAGTTTTGATAATCTCAAACCCCTGGGATCACAGCAGCCCTGCTATTCAAGGCCAGGCTGTCCACATCGCTCTTTTTCTTCTGAAACAGAGGAGGCTACAGAAATCATGGACTTGATCCACCACAGAAATTCTGTCCCTAAGTAGTTATTTCTATATTCAGAATAACTGACTGATCTGCAATGATAAGTTTATAGCCTTTAAAGGTATGTTTAAAAATTCAACAATTGGTATCTAACTTAAGAAAGATTAGGGATGCCAACTTGTACTTAAGACTTGCACTTAGGGCCCTAAATGGATTTTATTTTTGACAACACTACTTTTAGTCTTAAAATAGACTGGCACAGAAGGGCACCAACAGTACAGCACTGCAAGAACAAACAGAAACTTGGAAAAATAAGTTCTTTTTCCAACAAGAAAAGCATTGGAAAGCTTTATTGGTGCAGGCAGGAAAAATAAGAGCCCTCCATTCCTACAGCAGAAAGAGGAGGATTGTTCCTTGTTATCTTCAGAGACTATTCATCTCCTTTAACAGAAGATACACAAACTGAAAATGTCAAATTTCTGTCAAGTGTCCCTGAGGGATTGAGTCAGAGATGTGATAAGGCACAACAATATTTTATTAACCATTCAACTAAACTACCTACACCTCCACACCTTACGCCATAAGATGAGGGTGTTCTAATACAGGTCTTGACAAAAAAATGACAAAAACAGCTTTGTGTTCCCTAGGCGACAGATACTCATCTCAAACTCAGAAGCCGTGCCGTGCACTAGCAGCCTTTACTTCCCTCTGCCTGACATTTCACGTCAGAAGCTACAGTTTACTTACACCAGATCGATGATGAAGTTGAGCCCCGAACAACTACATCAGCGCTACGAATTTTGTTGACGTAATTAAATAAGTTTAAAGCGACACATCTGGGATATTCTGTAAATATTTTAAGAACTATCACCCTGGTGCTATTTAGGCTTCCAAAATCTATTTTAAGACCCTGTAGCAGTCGAATCAGCGGTGGTGGTGGCATTCCAAGAGCTGCACCGACACTGCATCCTCCACGTCTGCTCCCCAACACAGTCTGTCACACACCTGTTGATAATTTTCCGGGTTGTTCCCTCGTTGCACAAAGGTGGAACTGGATGGACAGGACCATGTCCAATGCAGAAAAGCACTAATGGGAAGGAAACTTACTGAGGGAACTGGCTGCTGGGCACCTCAGCGGGAGTTCCCGGCAGGTAAGGTACACAGCCGCCCTGTCCATACCTTTTGGAATATATCATCGACTACGTCAGGAGTTTGAGATCATTTTTTCTATAGTGTGAAAGTTATTTTTCCTTGAACACCCATCCCTCTATCAAGCCATCACGCTGCCGGGCCGGCTCTACAACTCTACCCTGTTGGAATGCTATTCCCGAGGTGGTGGAAGCCCTGGTGCGGGGTCTGGCCGCGCAAGAAAGAGCCCGAGGTGATGCAGGACCGGCACCGCCGGGGCCTGCCCCCGGCCTCCCCTCCTCCTCCTCCTCCTCCTGCGGTCGCGCCCGCGGCATTCCCCGTTTCCGCCGTCACCTCGGCGGGGTCCGATTACACCGCGTGGCCCGGCCTGGGGTCTCGCCGCGCCCCCCCCCCATCCCTCCCGCCCGGCCTCCTCACCCGAACACATGCTCCGAGCTCCAGATCTTCATGGCCGCTCCCGGTGTGTCCCCTCAGAGCCGGGTGGGAAAGGCGGGAAGGCGGCGGGAGCGGCTCGCGCTGGACCGACAGACCGACGGCTTCGCGCGGCCCGGCGAGCAGCAGCGGCCGGGGGCGGGGAGGGGCGTGCCCGGGCCGGCGCGCGCGTCACGCACACGAGTCATCGCCCCGCCCCGCCCCCGGTGGAGGAGGAGGAGCGGCACTGCGCGTGCGCAAAGCCTGCCGCCGCGCGGGCTGGGCTGGGCTGGGCTGTGGAGTTGCAGCGTCGAGGGATATCCTAGGTTGGGTGTGACCCACAGGGGTCAGAGAAGTCCAATTCCTGGCTCTGTGCAGGACACCCCAAGAATCACACCATGAGCCTGAGAGCGTTGTCCAAATGCTTCTTGAACTCCATCAGGCTTGGTGCTGTGACCACTTTCCTGGGAGCCCGTTCCAGTGCCCAGCCGTCCTCTGGGTGAAGAGCCTTTTCCTAATATCCAAGCTAACCTCCCCTGACACAGTTTGCCCTGGAAAGATGCAGCCTGAGAAAGCAATTCTGCATTAGCATTGATCGACTGATCCCCCTGCCCCTCACAAACCCTCACCACCAGCTCCTCAGGACAAGAGAGACATAGAGCTCCTGGAGCAGGTCCAGTGGAGAGCAACACAGATGATTAAGGGTCTGGAGCATCTATCTCATGAGGAAAGGCTGAGGGAGCTGGGCCTCTTCAGCCTCGAGAAGAGATGACTGAGAGGACACCCTGTCAGTGTCTAGAAGTATCCAAGGGGAGGGTGCCAAGAGGATGGAGCCAGACTCTTCTTGATGGTGTCAAGCAACAGGATAAGAGAACAAGCAAGAACTGATGCACAAGAAGTTCCACCTGAATATGAGGAAGAACTTCTTTACTGTGCCAGTGACTGAACACTGAAACAGAGCCCAGAGAGGTTCTGGAGTCTCCCTCACTGGAGATATTCAAGAACCATATGGACACAATCCTGTGCCATGTGCTCTAGGATGACCCTGCTTGAACAGGGAGGTTGGACCAGATGACCCACTGTGATCCCTTCCAACCTGACCCATTCTGTGATTCTGTGAACTACCAGCATAGGAGATTTGCTTTAAACACGCTAATAACAGCCATGGTTGGGGGTGACACACTGTCAAGCTCAGCGTGTGCGGGGCTGTGCCCAGGGGCGAAGTGATTACTGAGGAATACAGCTGGTTTAGGTAGCTCAGTTTGTAAGCAGCAGATTGAGCTCTGGGTGAGAACCTGAGACAAGAGACCGTGACATGCCAGACCATGACAAGCCAAACCTTTACATAACAAAGGGCACGAAGAGCAGTGGCAGAAGCCAGGGGATAAAAGCCCAGAGGTTCCTTTGTTGGGGGTCCATCCTCAGATGCACCAGCTCGGGTTGTTTCTGTGTTACTGCGCCATGAATAACTTGCTTTATGGAACTAGACACCTGAGACTCTGCTGAGGGAAACCTAGGGTCGAACCGGTAAGGAAACCTGATCTGACTGGATATGATGGGATGTGTGGGGAATCAAGTGGGGCAGCTGTGGGCTCACTGGAGCTGCCCACTGTGAAGGGGTTAATTCCCAGCAGTAACAATGGCCTTGGAAGTGTGACTGCCAGAGTGTCGTGAACGGTCAGACTGGGATGTTTCCTCAATAATGATGACGCCAAATGCCCGAGTTCACCTGGAGGACTTTGCACAGAGTAATTCTACACCGAACACATCAATATGAAATGCCCTACATAGTGGGGGAAAAACAGGACACAAGTTTTTCTACTTCCCATCACCAGGACACTGTCACAGGGTAAACTGGCCCCAGCAACGGGAGAACTCACCCTGCTGAGCGGCGCCAGCCGGGCTGGGCTGGGCTGGGCTGTGCCCTGCCACGTCACCCCTGCCCTTGACTCAGCAAAGGGATCTGGAAAAGCTGGATAGATGGAGCGAGGCCAATGGCATGAGGTTCAACAAGGCCAAGTGTCAGGTCCTACCCTTTGGCCATAATAACCCCAGGCAGCACTGCAGGCTAGGGGCAGAGTGGTTGGAAAGCGGGCCAGTGGAAAAGGACCTGGGAGTGCTGGTCAAGAGCAGCCAGCAGTGTGCCCAGGTGGCCAAGGAGGCCAATGGCATCCTGGCTTGTATCAGAAATAGTGTGACCAGCAGAACAAGGTAAGTGATTGCCCCCCTATGCTCGTCATTGGTGAGGCTACACCTCAAATACTGTATTCAGTTCTGGGCCCCTCAGTTCAGGAAGGACATTGAGGTGCTGAATCAGGCCTAGAGAAGGGCAATGAAGCTGGTGAAGATTCTGGAGCACAAGTCCTATGAGGATTGGCTGAGGAGCTGGGTTGTTTAGGCTGGAGAGAAGGCTCAGGTGGCCGTATCACTCTACAACTACTTGGAAGGAGATTGTAGCCAGGTGGGGATCGGTCTCTTTTCCCAGGCAATCAGCGACAGAACGAGAGGACATAGCCTTAAGCTGCACCAGGGAAGAGTTGGACATTAGGGAGAATTTATTTACAGAAAGAGTGCTTGGGCATTGGCTGCCCAGGGAGGTAGTGGAGTCATTGTCCCTGGAGGTGTTTAAGGAGAGATTGGACGTGGGACTTAGTGCCATAGTCTAGTTGACATGGTGGTGTTCCGGTCACAGATCGGACTCGATGTCTCGGAGCTCTTTTCCACCCCAGTTAATTCCGTGACTCTGTGACCGACTCCGAGACAAGGGCCGGCCCAGCCCCCGAGGGGGCGGGGCTCAGGCTGGTGACGGCGGTGGGCGTGGCGACAATGACGTCTCCTTCGCCCCGCCCCAGGGGCGTGGGCTCTTCCCGGGGGCGGGGCTCGGGGTTGCCCTTCGGACGCGGCGGAAGTACCCGGGCGGCGCGATGACGTCAGGGCCCTCGGCCCGGCGGTGACAAGGGGCGGCCATGGCGCACCGGTACCTGCTGCTGGCGGGGGGCGGCCGCCGCCGGGGGTTGCCCGCAGGCCCACTGCACCAGCTGCTCTGCGGGAGGGGCCTGCTGGGCAGGGCGCGGCCCTGCCTGGTGCAGGTGAGCAGCGAGCGCGGGGGGCGGGGGAGGGCCGCGGTTGTCGTGGCTGCGGCAGCGGGCGGCCCTGGCGCGGGGAGAGGCGGCCCGCTGCCCGGGACTGGGGGCTCCTGACTGCGCCCTGTGGCCCTCCTTGGCTCGTCCTCATCCTGTTCGGTGGAGGCGGCCCCCGGCCTGCTCGCTACCGGCCCTTCGGGCGGCGGGGAGCCAGGGCCGGGAGGTGGGTGGGCGTGAGCGTGGTGCACCCCGAGCCGGTAGCGGCACCGGGTCCGTGCGGGACAACCTGCGGGCACCGCGGGCTCCTGGGTCCTCTTGCTGAAGGAATATGCAGCGGCACCCCAGAGCTGCTGCTGCTGCTGCATCCTTCCGGTATTCATAGGATCATAAAGTGTTAGGAGTTGGAAGGGACCTTAAAGATCATCGCATTCCAACTTCCCGCTACAGTGGGCAGGGACGCCTCCCACTAGACCAGGTTGCTCAGAGCCCCATCCAGCATCCTCTTGAACATTGCCAGGGTTGGGGCATCCACATCTTCTCTGGGCAACCTGTTCCAGTATCTCACCACCCTCACAGTATAGAATTTGTTCCTAGTATCTAACCTAAATATCCCCTTTTTCAATTTGTACCCATTACTCCTTGTCCTGTCACTACAGTTCCTGATGAAGAGTCCCTCTCCAGCCTCCCTGTAGGCCCCCTTCAGATACTGGAAAGTTGCTATGAGATCTCCACACAACCTTCTCCAGGCTGAACAGCCCAGTTTTCTCAGCCTCTCTTCTCAGGGGATGGTTCTCACTTCCCAAGGGCTGTGTCCCACCTAACTCAAAAGTTCCTCCATTGCTTTCTCAGGGTGATGATTTGTGTTAGGTGGGTTTGTGGCTGTGTGAGAGACTGAAATGCTGAAGGTTAATGACTCTGAGCGGTTTGTTTGGGTTGGCACTGTTGGAAAAGAGGAGGCTAGTGGCTGCTTGATTGCACAGTGCTGTGGACCTGAACCTACTGTTCTGGGATTAACTGGTAAATTAACTGGTAAATCGTGATGGCTCAGTGTTCATTCTTACTAAAATGGCCTTTATGTTCGCTAGTACAAGATGTGCATTACCCTCGTTACAGCCCTAACATATTGGAGGAATGACAGGCCTGTGCTGCTGCTTGGGAAAAGGGAGATGCTTAATTCCAGCATCTTCCAATGGCATATTGGGAGGGTTGCTTTGTTTTCCCATAGAGTGGCAAACAATCAGGCCTTTGTAGGTGTGGAGGTTATCACCAGGATAGTGGTAATTGTGAGATGACTACACAGAAGGATGTTAATAACGTAGTCCCCAGTACGAATATGTGGTTCAGTTTTAATGTTGAATCTGTGTTTTTGTTTAGTCAGAGCGAACATCATTACAGCAATAAATAAAACACTGTCAGCAGTGCTGCTAGTCTTTCAGGAAGCTAATTCTTATTTCTTTCAATAAAATTTAAAGAGTTTTTATTTGGAATTGAATTTAGGAAGGGGACTTTGTATTAATTCTAGCATCTGGCTGTGTGTGTAGGCAGCAGAACAAGGAACTTTGTTTTCATAAAAGCCGTTACTTTTTTTAATTGATCTTTCTTTTAAAAAAAGTTAGCAGCTTGGAATCATAAGAAAGCCCTGAATTGGAGAGGACCTTAAAGATCATCTAGTCCCAATCCCCCTGCCTTGGGCAGGAATGCCACTTACTAGACCAGATTGCTCAGAGCCCCATCCAACCTGGCCTTGAACAGTTACAGGGATGGGGCATCCACAGCTTCTCTGGGCAGCCTGTTCCAGTGCTTCACCACCCTCTGAGTAAAGAATTTCTTCCTAGCATCTAATCTAAATCTCTACTCTTCTAGTTTAAAAACATTCCCCCTTTTCCTATCACTGTCTGCCCTTGTAAAAAGTAACTTGCATTAAGCTGAATTTCTTTACCAGCTTTTTGTTGTATCCGTCCCCCTTCCCTCCCAATATGCTTTTATGTAATATTTTGGTGGCTATTAGATAATTAAGACTTTTAGCTTAATTTTACTTTGATTTGGAATTTGTTTATGGATAGAACTGTAAGGTTGTAACTTTCTAGAATTAATGGATTCTTTGTCTTTTGCTTGCATAGCTAAGCAAGTAGATTTTCTGATCTTGCCTTGGATAGCCTCAGTTTTTAAAAAATGGAATATGCTTACAAAGGTTTGTAGACTTGTAGTTCTGCTTATGATATCGCGTTTATGTTACACTCTGACGTAGTAACATTTTATGGTTTATTTTAAGTGTAAAACTGACTTTTGTGTACTTTGCTTATTTAGAATTTACATTAAAAAAAAAGTCTTGATCTTTAGTAAGGTATCACAAGGTTTGCCTGAAAGAAAAAAAACAGATAGGTTTTTTTGCTTTATACGCTGTGATAGTTTTTATCTCTGACTGAGAGAAGCTGCGCAGAGTTTCCCAGTAGACAGTCTGAAACGGCATCCAGTCAAAATGTGCTGTGTGTGCTTTCCCTTTGATGTTTAGGCAGTGGGTGTTCTTATATCAGCTAAGCCTGCTGTGGCATTCCCGCTGCCAGACAACCCAGGGACAGGCCCTGTGTCAGGATCAATATGATCAGTTTTTGTGCTGATGTTTTATAGAGTTCTTGAGTATCTCCAGTGAGGGAGACTCCAGAACCTCTCTGGGCTCTGTTCCAAGTGTTCAGTCACTCGCACAGTGAAGAAGTTCTTACTCATGTTCGAGTGGAACTTCCTGTGCATCAGTTCCTGCCCGTTGCCTCTCGTCTTATTGCTGGGCACCATCAAGAAGAGCCTGGCTGCATCCTTTTGGCACCCTCCCCTCAGATACTTACAACAGACATTAATGAGGTCCCTTCTTAGACATCTCATCTGGAGGCAGTCAGGTGACTTACTGAATATGCCATGAAATCAGTTTTCTCACAAAACAACTTTAAAGCACTCAGCTCTCTGCATATTAACTTGACAGGAGACTGCACATTTATTCATGGAATTTAGGATCTATAGAGACAAGCCAGTCCTGTTATTCAGGTCTTCCTCAAAGCTCCATTTGCTTACCCTTCTGTCTCCTTCACTGAAACTATAACTTAATGCTGTAGTAAACCCATGCTGGTTTAACCAAGCCAGGCAGTTGGGTTTGGCTTACTTAAACTTTTCTTCTAAACATGAGCAGTTTCTTTATTTTAGTTGGAGTAAAGGTTTCTCTTTACAAATAAAAAGTACTCTGAGTTTGCAAAAGAATGAACTCCCTAATTTTTGGGTGTTGTAGGAGACTGACATAGAAGAAATGCCAGTATAACTAGATGTTTCTTGGAGTTTCATCGGTTGCTGCAACATTCACTGCCTGTGTATTTGAACTACAGATGGTCTGTGGCAAGCTGTTTTTATTTTATTGCATACATGGACGCATACCATTGTCCTAAAGCCTCTTCTAGGAAGCACAGATGCAATTACCTGTGCTGGAGGTCATAGTGTATTGAACCTAGTAGCTGTTCTCTACGTGAGCTGCTCTCCAGACTATCTGCACTGCACCTGCTTTTCATGATCAGTAAAATTTCCTCTTGGGTTTTCATTATCAGATTTTATTCAGAGACATGCAGTGGCACAAAATTAATGGCTTGATCAAGCAGCCCAAGAATTCTTAGCTCAGTCTACAGCAAAAGCAAGCAATAAGAACGTTTTGGTATTCCTCTTGGTTCCAGCAGGTGGAACTACATGGCTGCTTGAAATAAGTCTCATGTATTTCATCATTTAATCAGGAGCGGAGGGGGAAGGTCCCAGGCAGAAGACTTGAGGAGAGTTAGCATTCAGTTAATGGTACATCTGTATTCCCGGGGTACTTTTAGCGGGCAATCTAGCTTTCTGCAAGTTTCTTTAATATGCAAAAATAGGTTTTGTTTACAATCATTGTACCTTGACTATAACATTGAGCTTTGCTTCACAGATGTAGTCCCAGAGGTGTTAGTCCTAGGTGGATGTTTGCTGTCTTGCAAGGACACTTTGAGTCACGTTTTCAGGACCTGTTTTTCAGTTGGTGGCAGTTTTTTCTTGCATTTTAGTATTTCTTTGGCTCTTAAGGTAAATAGCCTCTGGTCAAAAAGAACAGAAAGAGACTGAGTGCCTTTATGGGGTGGAAGGGAATGGAGGCAGAAAGAAAGTCTGTGGGGAAATCTTGGAATGCATAATATTTTGTTTCTTAGAAGTGTTAGGGAAGCCTTATGAAGGGGACAAGTTGGTATTTTATTTAAAATATGTCCTTCTTGAAGAAATCAAGTATGATTTCTCTTTAATAAAATTGCAGTTTACTCTGTTTTTAAGTATTCAGTTACAATACCAAAAGTTTCTTAAGAACTAGTAAGTTTCTTTAAATTTCCCTAGTCATACTTAAATGATGAATAACAGTAAACAATTAGCCTTAGAACAAGGCTTGGGTTTGTTGTGTTTTTATAACTGGATGTTTACCTACTCAGGGCTTTAAGTCTTCTTTTTGAACTGAGATTCCTCCTCTGTGTTGGTTTCTTGTCTGCCACATCCCTTTGTTTTTGATTCAAGCAGATCTTTCATAATCAGAAGTTAGAAGTTCTTAACTATTTGAAAAAAGATGCAATTCTTTAACAAAACGTGATTCAGTACTGTGTGGCTCATGCTTGTACAGTCACAGTTAGTGTTGCACTTCAGTGTCATTTAGCTGGTATTATGAAATATTTCCCACGGAATCAACATGTATTTAATGTTCATAGCTTGTAGTGTTTCCTGCTTGATTTTTCTCTTTTAATAAAGAAGGTTTTGTTTGTATGCAAGATGAAATTCTATTCTTAACAATGAGAGTAAAAATTTATTTAGTGTAGAAATTACTCGTTTAATTAACTCTTCTTTTTCCGTTGTCTTACACTCTGGCCCACAGCAGTTACAGTGAAGGCTGTTGTAAAGTTCCAGTTGTAAAGTACTCTCTGGCTAGCTGCTTTTAAGGACTACTAGAAAGCTTGAAGGTTTTTGTGGCACCTTCTTTGTTGCTTTATGTTTCTTTTTCATCTTTCAGCTCTGTGAAAAAGTTACCCCTGGAGTTACTGCTGACAGAGGTACTGTCTTGGCAAGTGTAATCGCTGCTTGCAGAAGGCTCTTCTCTCAACCTCCCAAAGGTGATTATAGCTTTGATCAGTGAAATGAAGCAGACTGCATTCCTTGCTGAGGACTGCACTTGTGTGCTATTCAGGTTTATTGTCTGTGGGGAAGTAAGTTCTACTAACCAGCCATTAATCTTAAGATAGAACATTGATTTATGGGATTTTTAGGAGCTCTTAAAGAATAAGGGGTTTGCTTAACTTCATGCTATGCAGTGCAATTTTCTGTTGAACTAAGCTTGTCTGTCTCTGGTTTAAAAGGTAGCTTTACTTTAGGTTATTAAATACATGTGATATTTTCTTGTCAACAGTAGTAAGTTTATTTCTGGGCACCTGGTAGAGCTTTTCAACAAAAAGACAGGAACAAAGCTATTTTTGCAGTCTATATGTTGCTAGCTTCTTTGCTGTTGTATACATTCAGGTTGTGACTACTGAAGTACGATGACAGAATTGTGAAATAAAAACCAATTATGAGCTCCTTAACTCTTTCTTAATAGGATTTGAAAAATATTTTCCTGATGGGAAGAAAGCTAATGGAACTAAAGGTGCACCTGCAGAAACAAAAGGTACAAAAAGCTGCTTGACTTCAGTTCTTTGTGGAGCATGTATTCATTGAATTAGATTTTGGCGTAACAACTGTGGGTTTGGGTTTTGAGTTTTTTCTTTATTTTTCAGGGAAGATGTTTCTGTACCAGGTTAGTTTAAAAGTGCAAATTGATGTGTTTTTATTATACATGATACGAAAGCAAAATAAATATCTTCTGGAATAGTATTCATTTTCTCTCATGCTTCAGTTGGAATGCTGCCCTTAAATTCTTGTTTTACTGTTTCCTATTAGTTGACATTAGCCATGCGTTCAGAAGTTCTCTCTGTGTGTAGCTCTCAGCTTTTCCTAAGCCAGCTAAAATACCTGTTTTGTTGTATGGAATAGCCAGAATTGTCACTCAGGGTGAGGATCCAGAACAGCTCTTCAGTTCTGAATGCCCAAGTGCTGTCAATTAATAGACCTCTCTTCTGGTTATAACTGTGTGAGATAGATGTCTGTCTGCCACTTGATGGACTATCTATTTGCTTTTCTATGGAAAATGCTGTTTCTCACATCACGGAATAATTGTAGCATTGCAGACTAGTACATTTTTCAGAACAACTTCTTAATACTAAAGCTAACAAAAAATAGTGTGAGATTGATATAAGATGAAAAGATATTTTTTTTATGTTTCTTTTTTTTTTGTTAGAAGCAAAGCAGGCTAGTGCCCGACAGCCTAGTGGGAGTAGTAGTGGAGGAGGTGGCAGTGGTGGAAAAAAAGGTGGCAAGAAAGAAGACACTAACTGGTGGACCAGATTACAGAAGGTTTTGACTTCAAAATATCTTTATGTTACTGTCTTATCTCCATGAAATAGCCTTGCATGTTTTCTGCTTTTTAAGGCCGTATTTTGATTGCCTAAATCTTCCTTAAGCCTCCTGTGCCTAGCATTTCATGGTACCTGGCTCTAGGTGGCTCCCTACTCAGTGCCTTTGATAAATAACTGTTTTGTGTATGATTCTAGAGGAATCTGCCTCTGTTTCAGGAACGTTAATGAAATTTTAAGCTATATGAGTGTCGTCACTAGTAGTCAGTGTTCTTATAGAGGAGCCCCTGGCCTTTAAAGGCTTTGTGTTTTGTTTTACGATGTCAATTTGTAAAACTGTCTGACCACACAATGCTAGTTAACTGTAGTTTGCTCTTACTTGTTTAGAGCTTAATGGAGTGAGTACTTATGAGTTTCTTTTTGAAATTTATTGCCATTAACTGTAGCACAAAGATGATAGAATCTGACACTACAGGGATATAAAAATATTTTTCTGATTTTACTTGGGGCACATAATATTTTTCCTCCTTCTTGGATTTTTGCTGTTAGTTTTTTTTCCTTTTTTTTTTTTTCAGTATTTCATGTAGTCCTGGAGAGCAAGAATAATTGTTTTAGAATGGAGGCTTAAAGGTCATGTGATGGATGGCAAATTTTTTTCTAAAACCAGTACTTCACAGATAAAACTGTTCAATTACTATTTGTAAAACACTTAAAGATTTTCTACTAGTGCTGTAATTCCTCAGTTGTATCTGAAGTTACTGAAACGTGTTCATACAACAAAGTAAACCTTTGTTTGACGTTCTCTGTGGCAACCTAGAGGGCAGGGAATAGAAGCCAGAAAGAGATACTAGAACTTGTTTGTTACCTACTTACTGTATTACAGACTCTAAAACTTTTTTTTCCTCTCTCCATTTCTTAGGGTGACATTCCATGGGATGTCAGGGAGTTTCGGATGTATGTAGTGGGAAGTTCTTTTTTTTGGACAATGGTTGTATACTACTTCTTCTTCAGGGTCCCTGGGAGAGAAATCACATGGAAAGACTTTGTCAACAACTACCTTTCAAAAGGAGTGGTGAGTAGTGAGGGGAATCAATACAAAAAATCAGTGTGCTGAAAATGCTCATTTCTGCCTCCCCACTTACGCTTGTGTTCATCTGTCTGTGGAGTGAGAACTGGCTCAAGAGTAACTTTTGACGGAGAAAGGGATTAGCTTTTATTTTAATCAGTTCCCTGATCAGATGTTCTGGATGGATGTGTGGAGGTTGATGTAATTTCAAGGGAGGAGAGGGAATAGCAGCTCAGGACAAAATTTCCTTGTTGGGTAGCTCATGTGGATGCTGGTTTGAAGGTGCAGTGTAGCTGCACTCTCTCATGGTATGGTTTTGTAGTACAGGTAAGCTGACCTGATGGCTTAAGCAGGCATGCCAGCTGCCTTTAGAAGAAGCTTACTGCTAACCTTAAGCAATTCCATGAGCCTGTCCCTCTGAAGGAAAAGGTTTTCTGCTTGTTTCATGTCTGAAATTAGTTCCTCAGGGAATCTGAGAAGCAGCATTGTGAACAGGAAGGTGAGGGTGGGGAATGGAAGAATCCCTTCAAGGACAATAAATTGGCATCCCTTCAAGGACAGTAAATTAGTCTAACTATGTTGTAAAATAGCCTCCTCTCTTTGTTTTCTCCTCTCCTATTTCTTCTTACCTGGAGCCACTACTGGAGCAATCAGTTTTATCATCGGTGTCCTATCTTTCTGTAGAACTTCACAGCTTTCCACACTTGGAGTAATAGATTGGTGATGCCCTGAAGCTCAGGAGATCGTGTTTTACACAGGCTTTTTCCACTTCAGGAGCCACTAGTCCTTTGCTTTGTTCCCTCCCAGCTTGTAGCTTCACCTACAGGTTAGGAAAGCATTGGCTTGCTTCCTCCTTCCTCTAGGTTTCAGAGCTGGGATTTTCTGTTAACAGCATGCTTCCTACCCCTCCATTACTTTGGTAAACTGCTAAACAGGGTGTTTCTTACCTTTCTTGATCTTACTGATCTGTGCAGAACTGCTCTGTGTGCTTCTCCCCTTCTGCCTAGACTGTGTCTTACAGTCAGTCCTGTTCTTAATTGATGATTATGTGTACGTCTTGTGAAAAAAACCTTACTGATTGTATTTGTTGTGAAGCAGTAGGACACTTAGCTCGGTAAAAAGATTAGTTCAGCTGTTGGAGTGAACAAAGCCTGAAGCCCTGTCACAGAAAAGCATTGTAAAAGTAGGCTGTTTCACAAAACCAAGTTTCTCATGTCTTTGTAAGATGTAGTCTGGATGTTTAGATAAACTAAATACGTAGCTATCAAATGCTCTTGGTTGCCATAGTGATGGGGAGAAGCCCACACTACTGGGGTTACAAGCTTTTCAAAACAAAGATGTTCAGGTAGTGTTGCATGAAGTCAGGTTAGTTCTATCTACAGTGACTTCTTAGTTCATGTTTTGCTTTAGTTCTACCAGAAACAGCCACATGTAGTAAGTTCAGGGAACAACCTTACTAATCTGTGTGCAATTCAGGCCCAAATTCTAGAACCATTGCTAACTTTAAATGCTTTAAAGATGCTGAAGCCAGTTATTTTATGGAAAGAAAAAGTGGAAAAGTCTTCAGTTGTCTTCTGAAGAGACCCTGTCAAATTCAAGAAACTGACCATTTGAGGAGACTTCTGAAAAAGAACTTTATAGTATATACCTGCAAAGCCATGGTTTAGTTTTTGGGTTTAGTTTATATGGTGTTACCTCACCTAAATACTTCTTTATCTAACTGATGCTAATTGTGTTTAGTATGGTAGCACAGGAAGTCTTTTTTTATATTGGGGTAAACAATTGTAAGAGCACAGTTAAGCTTTCCTTCATTCTGTTCGGTTTGGTCTGTTTTGGAAGCTACTGTAAGAGCTTGGAGTCATATAATTTATTGCTTTTAGTGTGTGACTACTGAAATAGTTAAGTATTGTTTAACTATTTCACTGTAACTGTGATTTTTGCTGAGGCATGCATTGGGTTTTTTCTTGAAAAAAGGCTGTGAGGTCAGTCTTTCAATCTAAATTCTAATGTGCCCGTATTCCTTTCTTCCTGATTACATACATGATTCCTAATGGCAAACAGTAGATTGTGGAACCATCCTGATGTACAAGATTAATTTTATTCTCCTTACTGGAAAACAGAAAAATTCGCTTGTGGTATCTGTAGCTCTTAGCTGTGATGGAAGTGCAGTGACTGTGAGCTCTTCACACAAGTTTTTGTTCTTTCCTCCTACAGGTGGACAGACTTGAAGTGGTGAACAAGCGCTTTGTCAGAGTCATCTTTGTTCCTGGAAAGTCTCCTCATGAATGGGTAAATGCTTTTAGTACATATACATAAGACACTAGAAACAGCAAAGCAGTCTTTTTAGGTAAAGTTTGATATGAAAAGCTTGGTCTGGAGCATTAATAGTATCTCAATCTAAAATATGTTTTCTGCCTTATTGTTACATTATCCTACATTGTGTGTTTTTCACTTTACTGTACCAGTTGTTTTGCCATAGATACCTTAAAACTATGGCAACTAGTTCCTTTCCAACACCATGCTCTTAATACAGACATGTAAACAGGAAGAGTGAGAAACTCTGCTGAAGGTTCTGTAGTTTTAGCTGCTGTTTTCCATCTGCTCAAGAAAATCCCAGACTTAGCTGTACATACTTTTGGATCTTTTCTACTCCAGACTGTTTTTAGCCAGTTATTTGAGAAAACAAAGAGAAATGTTTAATTTTGTCTCCAAAGTACTTATTTCAGGGAGTTGCTTTTCTAGTATCACTTTTCCTAGTGAGGGTTAAAATAATGCAGGCAAAAATTCTCCAAAGAATAATACCCAGTGACAGGGACCTATTAAAAGTAGATAAATAAATATCTGATAGACAATGTGGAAAATTTAGAAGAATCATCAGAGAAGTTTATCAGGTTGTCTAGGTGGTGGAGGTTTCTTAGCTGACTTCCTGAAATAAGGTCTGCAAGTCCCTCCAGGATAAAGTGAAATCTGCAGTAGTTACTTAATCAGTGGGTTTCAGTGTGGCTTATTAGTATGCCTACTCTTTAGCCCACATACCACCAGTTGCCTTAGTTTCTCAATCACTTAATACTCAGAACTAATCTGTTTTTAATTTTTCAATATTAAGGTAAGTAGGGGCAAATCAGGCAGGTCATAGGGCAGAAGGGGAGATTTCTTGAAAAACTGAACAACACTTTGAAAGTAATGTCTGGATTTTTTTTTTTCTGGTGGGTGATAAATTTCATGATTTTTTTTGTGAAGACAGCTTACTTTAAAGCTAGTATAGACTCTGAAAGTAGAGAATTGCTTTTCTTAATCAGAAGGGCTGAGACCTTCAGGTGAAACAATAAGTTGTATGACTGCTGTGTTTCCAGGTTCAGTGCTCTGTATTATTCTGACTGTATAGCTCCCTTCTGTTTGTTCTGGAGAAAATGCCTGGATTTCTGTTTGTTTAAAGTGCCCCAAAACTATCAGGTGTTGTGATTTGTAGAAGTAATGATACACAGTGTATTCAGGTTGGTAGGCTTTAGATTTATTATGGGCCTCTTACATCAATTACATGTTTGACCAGGCAGCTTAAACTTGGTCTGAATCTGGTCTGATAATTTCTTGCATACATGTTAGAAGTTGGCTTGTAATGAAGCTGGAATAAGGTAGGGCACTTTGTGGTGATCTCTGCTTTTTTTCTCACAGTACGTCTGGTTTAATATCGGTAGTGTGGACACTTTCGAACGGAATCTTGAAACTGTGCAGCAAGATCTTGGAATAGAAGTGGAGAACAGATTGCCTGTAGTCTACTCCACAGAAAGCGATGGGTAAGAAGCTGCTTTAAAAGAGTCTCTGATAAAAAGATGGTTGTGTTTACAGTAGAGTAGGTTTGTAATACATGTGCCCTAGGCTTCTCTAGGTGGTGGTATTATCAGAGTAACAATCAGCTTGGGTTTATTTTTGAGTGTTAACTGTAAGAGAAGCTGTTCAGGACTTTGTCTATGAAGAAATCCATATCCTCTTACTCTAAATATATCTTCTTATTACATAAATGTTTGTTTACTGTTACTCCTTTCTTCACTTAAGCCCTTCCTCCTGGTGACATGTACTACAGTGGGTCAGCCAAGCACAGCAGTAGAGTTCCAGAGATGGCACTCATGTAGATTTTTTTTCCTCTTAATCTCAGAAATGTGGGTTATCAGTAAAGCTTAGAAATTCTATGCTCACTTATGATTGTGCATCTTTTCCCCATTTTGATTTTGCTGAGTGTTGATAGAACCTCTTGTGAGCTGTTTGTTGAAGCTGTTCCTTTCCACAGACAAAATCTGTACAGTGCTCAGATACTATGATAATGAGGACTGTGTTAGGATTTTTGGGTTGTACAGAGCTGTGCTAGAAAGCTGGAGGATAGACTGTGAAAGATAATGGGCAATGAATAATAAAAAACAGAACAAAAAAACCCCAACAAACCAGAAACCCCAAAAAACTCTGTAGCCTTGAAAAGGAAAATGGAGACATAAAATGTAAAAAAATTGAGAAAGACCTAAAGGAAGAAGAGCAAGTATGTATTTTAGAGAGAAATTTCTGCTTCAAGTTGTAGCATACACTGATTATATGCAACCTAATACAACTTATTTTGAGAATATAACCAATTGCATAACTAGTCCTGTGAATTTACCTTTGCAAAAATGAGATACTTCTGTTTATTAGGTAATGCAATTTTTCTCTGTAAAACTCATCAATGTCACTTGATGTGCTCGGTTTAAAAACAAGCAACAGTCACTATAACAATTTGTTCTCAATTTTATTTTGGTTATTTCCCAATGTGAACAGTGCAGAATAAAAGTATTAGAAGTTAATCGAGTATTAGTCCTGAATGTGTTTGTTTATGGTGGAACTAACATCTTTTATGTGTTATATGCAGTAATGGATTTTTGTGATATATGTGTTTTTCTTTGTTTTTTTTCCTCCACAGGTCATTTCTCCTGAGTTTGCTGCCTACAATCCTGATTATTGGTTCTTTGCTGTACACATTAAGAAGAGGTCCTGCAGGCTTAGGTCGGGGAGGACGTGGAATGGGTGGACTTTTCAGTGTTGGTGAAACCACAGCCAAAGTTCTTAAGGATGAAATAGACGTTAAATTCAAAGATGTAGCTGGCTGTGAGGAGGCCAAATTAGAGATAATGGAGTTTGTTAACTTTCTGAAAAATCCTAAACAATATGAGGATCTGGGAGCAAAAATTCCAAAGGTAAGGGATTATTGACTTAGCAGATAAAGACTTCATTCTTTTGATAGTCCTTGGTATTCTAAATTGTACTAGGATGCAATGCTTTCCAGCTTCTTTCTTGTCACAATTGGAAAAAAAATAAATAGACATTAGGTGCCAGCAGTGTCACTGGCAGCCAGAAGACTTGTCTTGTGGAATACTTTATCTGTTCACATGAATCAGAAATGATATATCACATACATGTGTAGCATCACTCTTGCATATAGTGTTATAAAATTGCCTTTTGGCTATGCTGGCATGGGAGTCCACCTGATGACATACCTTTTTTTTTTCTTGTTTAGTATGTCAATCAAAGAAAACACTGTTTCGGTAAATCTAAGCTGGCAATATTGCATCTGTTTCTTTTCTTTTGCTTGTTTAAATGAGGTATTAATCTTCAGTTTGTTTCCTTGCATAATTTTGACTGTGGTGGAAAAAAAGCCAGTGGACTTGACATTGTAATATGTAGATCTTAAAGTAAGATATTTCATAGGCTTAAGATTGATTTCTTCATGAGGAAAATATACCCATTTCTCTTGCAGGGGGCAATTCTGACAGGTCCTCCAGGTACTGGGAAAACACTTCTAGCTAAAGCTACAGCTGGAGAGGCTAATGTACCATTTATCACAGTCAATGGCTCAGAGTTCTTGGAGATGTTTGTTGGTGTGGGTCCAGCTCGAGTAAGTCTTTGGCCTTGCTCTTTTCTTTCAGTATTGGTTGTTGAAAGGATGTTGTCAAGTTTGGGAGACAAACTATTTGATTACAGCTGAAGTTCTTTCTTCTATGCAGATTGCTTACAAGTGATGCCAGATTCTTGTCTAAACACAACAATCATAGAAATACCTTTTATAAAAGGAACTAATGCAGTTCAGTGTCTGGTTGCAGGCCATTAAGGATTTACCGCTTCTCAGAAGCTTAAGAATACAGAACAGAACTCTGCAAGCTCTGCTCTGAAGTAAATTTACTAGCTGGGTCAGAAATACGTAGCTCATTTAACTACTGCTATGGGAATGCCTCCTCCTGCTCTAAATCATTCCTGTTTCTTTGAAGGACTTTATTCTCTTTGTAGTTTCAAAATCTTAGCTATAAAGACTTGTCTAGAACACACAAATAAACTTCTGGTTGAAATAGGAGTCCAAGGGTCATGGAATTAATGATGGATTTCTGGAGATCCGGTGATTTAAATAACAAAATATATCTGTCTAATACTTTTTGTGCACTTTTGCCTTAACTCTCTTAAAATAGCTCATTAAAAACATGTTAAGTAGTATGAACAAGTTACTGATGATATTTTACTGTAATAAAAATTTGGGAAAGTATTAGATATCCTAAAATAATAGTGATACTCAGACTACATTGACATTAGTTGTCAATACGTACCTGACATGTCCCAAAACAAAGTGACTTAAACTTTTGTACTGGTCTGTGCAAATGATTATCAGCTTTACTCCTCATGGAAATCATTTGGCACAACTTTGGCTATGAATTGAGGTTTCAACACAGTTGATGATTTCTGATACCTGTAGAAAACAACACAGGAGAGTATTTTAGTTTCAGTTCCTATTAATTGATCATTTTTAAATTAGGATGTGCTAGAATTAAAACTGCTTACACAGCCCTGGTTCCTTTGGTGCTTTTTTAGTGTATATGCATTATGGAAACTTCTAGTTCTTTTCCTTCTGAAAAACAGTTGTATGTTTCTGGATTTCCATCTCTTTCCAATGAAAAGATAGCTCACTTTGAGCATGTAACACTTTCCTGGTTTATCATGTTCTTTTGTTGTACTTTTTTCAAAAAATCTGATTGACTTGGTGTAGTAGAGTGTACTGTCTAAAATTTGCATGTCTTTAAATATGCTGTATGTTGTTTCTCATCAGAGAAGCCTTCTCTAATTGCCTCACTAATGTATAAAGTAGTAAAGCTCTGAGGTGCATATAATTCTCAATCAGGTCCAAATTTTTCCATAATTTTTCGGTTCCTGTTTGCTCCAGTTCGATTCCTCAGTTGTAGACCTGTTGACTCACTGAACTGGTTTTAATGAAGTCCTTCTGATATATTTGCAAGCAAAGCAGCATTGCATGTTGCATCTAAAAGTCACATTATGCTGAAACTACCATAGTAGAATTTTATAGGTAATATCTTACTTAGAATCTGAAAGTCTAAAAAAAAATTTCAGCTATTTACTCATGTCTCGCTCATTTTTTCCAGATTTCTAGAAATAAATTTAACTTCCAAATAAACATTTGGAGGTTAATTAAGGTTGGGGTTTTTTTAGCCCATATAAGGGAGAGGCAGGAGGGCTAAAAGTCTGTATTTGTAAAAGCACGTTGGTAAAGTACAGTGATAGTGGCTTGTAAGTAAGCCTTCAGTTAGAGCTACATGTAGGAGCTGCATCACCCTATTCCAACTACAGAAAAAAAGACTTTATTTCCTCGGTATAGGCAATGACTGTGTGGTAGCATTCCTGTCCTGTCTGTAATAGTGTGTTAAAGAAGAACTTAAAAGAGAAATCTTGCTTTAAATCTCTGAAGTTTGGAGGCTTTTATCACTGAAGATGTATTTCAGTTATGCAGGAAAAGTAATTTCTTAAGACTTCTAAGTTGTTTGATGTTCTCAGTTTATGGATTGAGAAAGGATTTGGCAGCCAGTGGGCCTTCATATTAGTGATTCTTGCTGAGCAGCAGCTACAGTGTAACTTGTCACTGCCTTGGTTGCTGGCTGGAGTCTTGGGAATGGTACTGGATTATAGGGATCCTGTTACTGATGTGCCTCTTCTCCTCCTACCAACCCCCCAGCTCTAAACAGTTACAAACCAATCTGATGCATACTCTGTTCTTCTATTAAGGTTAGAGACTTATTTGCTCTGGCTCGTAAAAATGCCCCGTGCATTCTCTTCATTGATGAAATAGATGCAGTAGGAAGAAAGAGAGGAAGGGGCAACTTTGGGGGACAAAGTGAACAAGAGAACACACTCAATCAGCTTTTAGTAGAAATGGATGGTAAGTATTTAATGTATAATATTACATTATAATAACAAGTATATGGGAAAGAACTAATATGCTTGTTCAGACCTGTTAACCAAGATTTGGATTCTAGCCTAAATCCAAATTGTGTCTGTTTCCTTGCTTCCTAAAATGAAGAGTGGTGACTCATTTTGCTGCAGCCTGGTGTTTTACTAAAATTCATTCAGGAAGAAAAAAGAACTCTCATTCTACATCTCCTAACTCTTTGTCATAGTTGAGTAGACCAAAAAATTCTTCTCATGAGATCAGTCTGTCTGTAAAAAAAATACAGCTAGCCATGCTGGTTCTGCAATTTCCTGAGCAGTTAATCTATTATTGTATTTTGAAGATAAAGCAGGATTTGATATAGTACTTCACCAAGCAGAGCCCAAGGCCATTTTCTTGCTTGTTATGAAAAGCTGGACAATGCTGTAATAAATAGATATATTTTCAGCTCTAAGATCATTTGTTCAAACTTCTTACATGACCCTGTAAAGTAAACGGTCTTTTTAATTACTGTTTTATTTTTTTTACTCATGGAAGTTATATTTATACAGATTTTTCTCTTTATTACATTTCTTCAACAGGATTTAATACAACCACAAACGTAGTAATTTTGGCAGGTACTAACAGGCCAGATATTTTAGACCCTGCTCTAATGAGACCAGGACGCTTTGACAGGCAGATTTACATTGGTAAGTTTTAGCTGCATGGCTGTGTCCTTCTGTGTTTGTGGAATACCACTGAAGTCACTCCAGCTTTTTATATAAGTAACTTCCTTGCACACATTCAATTTGAATATATATATATACGTGAAAAGTAAAATCATGTGTCTTTTATCTTAAAGGACCCCCAGATATAAAAGGAAGAGCATCCATTTTCAAAGTTCACCTTAGACCTCTGAAGTTAGACAGTATCTTAAATAAAGATAACCTAGCAAGAAAGCTCGCATCACTTACACCTGGATTTTCTGGTAAGTAACTCCTAATGCTGCTGTTATTCTCAATTTACCAGTTAGTCTGTAGATATTTTATTTCCCTACTACTTCTGGTTTTCTTTCACCTGATCTTCTGGATGGCATTCTATTTCATTGTGTTTACTGGTACAGTGTGAAATTCTTTTTGCTGGTTTGAGCAAGTAGGAGATTTCTGAGGGTCTTAAGTTTTGTCTGCTTCCATCAGGGTGATTTACCAAGTGGCAATTTCCTCTGTCTTCAGTAAAAACAATCGAGAGGTTTCTCACTGCTGCCACTCGTGTGTTCTTCCTTTATTTGTCCTTTGTTTTGTTTGTTGCATTCTTGAAAAGTTTAGAGAAGACTTGTTTTTGTGGAATTTGTGTGCATATTCTGTAAGGGAATTTCTGTTTCTGGATGTAAAAACTGCTCCCTGTAAACGTACTGTAACCTTGTGTTGAATTAGGAATGGATGTGAGAACTCTTATAACTGGCTTGTAATGTAATTAATTTAAAATTTGGGTTATCTGGTAGTTGAATTTTTCACTGTTTTCCTGGTCTCTATAAAACTGGCTTTCTGAGATCTGATTGTCAGTGTTTCTGGCAGTGATAATGTTGAAACTAAGTTATCTCAATAATGTTACTGTAAATAGTGTTAACAAGTGGTTGGCTTGAGACCAGTAATGTGAAGGGATATCCTCTAGACATAAGCCAATAGCTGAGCTATACTGAATTCACATGTAGGAAATTTATGCAGCTAAATATATGCTAGTTTAAGTATAGTCTTTTGCAGACAGAAAATGAAGGTAGAATATATCAAACAAGTACTCCACTGGTAATGAGCTCTATTTTCTGGCTGTCTACCTATGAGAAAAATCCTAAACCCCACAACCATAGTATGTGTATTTAAATATATCTTGAATAATTAAGCTATTTCAGAGCACATTATGTTTATTTTTCAAGCTCTGTGAGAATTTATGGCAAACTAGTTATAGGTAAGGTTATCTTTATGCTAAACTCAGAGAAAATTGTTGAAAATTATCAGTAATTCATGCCTTCTCTGCTTTTAGGTGCTGATATTGCTAATGTTTGTAATGAAGCTGCTTTAATTGCTGCAAGGCATCTCTCAGATGCTATAAACCAGAAGCATTTTGAGCAAGCAATTGAAAGAGTTATTGGAGGTAGGTGAATCGCATCAATTGTTTCTCAAAAATTATAACAGGACAAGAAACTTCCTATTTTTATATACATACATACATACATACATACATACGTACATATATATATATATACACAGAAAGCCATGCTTTGAGTCTTTCTGCTGGTCTTCTAGGTTGCTTTTTTTTCCCCCCTCCTAAAAACAGCGAGATTTAGAAAAGAAGTATCCTGTCTATATTATTGACTTCTGTAGTAGAGGAAGGGGTACAAAGAGAAATTTCATCAGGACACTTTTCTAATTTCTTCAAAATGGCCAGAGGAAAAGCTGTTTGAATTTAGGGATGCTTTTAACTGCTGCTAGTCTGAAATAATCTAGAAAATGACTTGATTTTTAAAGTGCAAATGTTTTATTTAGATGTTGAATACTTTTAAGAACTTACTTTCATACTAGAAAGTCTAATCAAGGACAAGGTTACACTGAAACCTGGAAGATGTAAATTTCTAAACCTTGCGAGTTTGGCGTGGGTTTTTTAAATTTTTTCAGTAGGTCATATACATGGCCTCTAAGCATTGCTCACCATCTTTTTAAATGAGGTAAAGGATTTCAGAGGAGAAAGGTGTGTCTGAAACTATTAATCAAATTTATTTTATGAAGGTTTGGAAAAGAAAACTCAAGTGCTCCAACCAGAGGAGAAAAAGACAGTAGCATATCACGAGGCAGGGCATGCAGTTGCAGGGTGGTTTTTGGAACATGCTGACCCACTCTTAAAGGTAAGGAAAGTAATTTGAACCGGTAATTTAACAGTAGCATGGACAACATCTTTTTCTTTTGTAGTTTTTTTTTTTCCCCTAATGTCGAGATGGTATTAAAATATATAATCTTGCAAAAATTATTGTGTGTCAGTTTTAGGGTACTTTTTTTGGTTCATTTCTTGTAACTTTCTTCACTGTTTTCTGACTTGCTGTTATACAGTATGTAGTATAAATGTCCTTGGAAAGTGAGAGACCTGATCCTCCCATGAGGAGGATCTGCCTGCCTTATAGCTGCTTTTTCTCTAAGGCTTCCACTATAGATCAGCAGTTTAAGTTAGTCTTACCAGGTTACATATATAACCTGAAATATAACTATAAAAATTATCTTCAGGAATATAAGTATAAAAATCATCATTTGAAGGCTGAATTTTAGTTTTATTTTGCCTTTTTTTTGGATGCACAGCTTGACAGATTGAATATAAAGGAAAAATCACCCCAATCTCCCAAACTTGCTTTAACGTTCATAGTTTTGCGTAGCTGGGTTTTTAATTTCATCTCAAGCTTAAAATTAATCTTGTACAATTTACTGCCGGAAGGAAAAGCATTATTCCATGTGGAAACTCCTTCAACTGTTCAGAATGCTAGAGATGGAGAAATGCTGTTGTATTCTGTCTGATACAGAATATGTAATGCCCAATATGTAATTCTCAAAGAATTGTGTATTGTAATTAGAGTATTTTTAAAATCCTATACAGTTTTTAGAAGAGATATGACAGTGGTCTTACTTTTCTTTTCCAGATATTCTAGTAGTTGTTATCCCAGTTTAGAGCTAGCCAGGGCTTTTAAGGATAAAACACAATGGGGGCAAAACTGTAAATGGAAATAATGTCTGAATTAAACCTTAAGGGTGAGTATGGTGTAGGCTGTGGTATAAAAAATTAAGCCAAACTGAAGAATGCTTTATGTTTTCTAACATTGTTTAGTTCTAGCAGTCTGTTAATTTTGATTGTAGGTATCTATTATCCCACGTGGTAAAGGACTGGGTTACGCTCAGTATTTACCCAAAGAACAGTATCTTTATACCAAAGAGCAGCTACTTGACAGAATGTGCATGACTCTGGGAGGACGTGTATCTGAGCAAATCTTCTTTGGAAGAATAACAACTGGTGCCCAAGATGACTTGAAGAAGGTGACCCAGAGTGCATATGCTCAGGTATGGGCTTAAGTGAGACTTTTTTTTGGCTGTATTGTTTTCTTTATCTACTACCTACCAGTAATATTTTGATATGACGTAATTTGATCAGGTATGTCCCTCAAAAGCCTAGTTTCAGAAAATATTAGATGAATAAACATTATGCTGATGACTCAATGCTGATTTTATTTCAGTCTTACCACAGCAGTCCGTGCATTAGGCTTTGATTACTGTCCTACATCTGCCCACAGGTACATATAGGTTGCAGATGGATTCAACTGGATTCAAATACAGGTGGAAATGTTATGCTTTTAAAATGGAATTTAGTGCTCAGATTTTATCATCTCATCCTACATTTACAGTTGCCTAGTTTGAAGACCCAATTTGGATTCACACTTAAAATCCAGAAAACCTTGTATTAAAGCACTGTTTGCTGTCAGTTAAGGGTGTGGAAATTAAGACATCAGTTTGTGTTTGTATCATACTAACTAATGGAGATGAGTAATTTGAAATCTTATCAATGCAGTGACTCACCTAAGTGTAGCTGTGCACTACACACGGGTGCATTATTACATTTCCTGCATCAGCACAAAAGATGTTATCTTATACGACACTCACAAGGTGAGCAATTGACATTTTGGAGTATGCTTCTCTTGCCCTGCACACTTATCCCCAGCCTCCAAATCTCACCTACTTCCTGGTCTCTGTTGTGCTGCTTGTTACCCCAGTTCTGGAAGTAAACGTGCGGTGATGTCCTGTTAATTTTATGGGATCTTCAGTGACTCTTATTCAGTTTTAAATTAAAAACAAAGTTTAAGTGTAGACTTTTGCTCATGTTAACAAAAAAACGTATCGAACTTCTCTTAAGGAAGCAGGTTAAGATGCTTGGTTTTAATGCTGAAATCTCTTTGAATTCTGAATGTTCTTTGTCATATCTATATTGATCTTGCTAGACTGAGAAGTGCTGCTTTAGTAACCATCAAATTGATAGTAGCCATGGAGTGAATAAATAAATAGCAGTTTGAACTTGCTTCTGCCTTTGCTGGAGCAAAATGCAATTTAAAACATCCCTATTTGGCAACTGAACAAGTCAATATTCAGTAATGAGTCAAGCAAGATAAGAGTCGTTTTCCCCTTTGTAGAGGAGTGTCTTGGGATGAAATATAGCATATGAGTTTTGTGCATGATAAGACAAAAGCTTAAAGACCCTCTACTTTAGTACTTAGGTCAACTGATCTTTATGAGTGAGTGGAATATGCTAAACTTCAGAAGTATTTTCAATTGGAATAACGCTTATATTTCTGGTAAAAGAAAAAGAGTTTTACTGATTAATGAAGGCTGAAGTGTTTCTTGTGTAATATCTTACTATTTAAACAGCAAAGCACTATGTATGTCACTAGTAACCACCTTGAAATGGTGATATTTGTGTCTTTCAATTTAATCAATAAAAAGAAATAAGTGAAAGTCAAGTAAAGTACATTAACTTAGGTAGACTTGAGTTTTCAGGGAAGGGTTGGTTTTAGAGGAAAAGATTGGGTCATAGCAGAATGACTTCATCCTTTCAGTTTTATTCACCATATTTTACATCAGCATACCCTAAATCTTACTGTCTCTCCTTTGTTTGTTTTTGTTTGTTTGTTTGTTTGTTTTTCTTTTTTTCTTCAGATTGTTCAGTTTGGTATGAATGAAAAAGTAGGGCAGATTTCCTTTGACCTCCCTCGTCAAGGAGACATGGTATTAGAGAAACCTTACAGCGAGGCAACTGCCAGATTGATAGATGAAGAGGTGCGGTCACTAATTAACATTGCTTATGAAAGAACATTAAATCTTCTTACTGAGAAGAAAGCAGAAGTGGAGAAGGTGAGCATTACAGTATTTTTAGCCACTGAGTTCCAGCTAGTAAGCCAAACCCTGAATTGAACCGAATCAGATTTAAAATAGTGACTATGAAAGTATATGAGGAAGTTTGCTCAAAAACCAATTGATGTAATCGTGAGAGTTTGTCACAAGACGTAGGTAAATAGAAAACTCCTTTTGTGTTGGAACATCTCTGAGCTTCTCATGAATATGATTTATGTGGTCAATATTCCTTTGGAAAGTTGGAGGAAAGAGTTTGTCTACTAAAGAAAGGTTTAGTAGATAAGCTGGACAAATATGAAACTTAAAAACCCAAAGACAAAATACCAGACTTCCAATTCATTAGGCTAAAGGAAGCTCTGTAAGAAGGGAAATTCTTATAACTTCCTTTCTTTAAATTCCTTTTGAACGTTAATAAAAATTACCTTACTGTCTTTTTTCTTTCGTGTCCTTTGGCTGCTTATTATCTGCCTCACTGCAGCTGACATTATTCTTGTGCGTATTCTCTTCCTCCATGCCAGAAAGCCTGATACAGCAAAAGGATAATTTTCCAGGCAGCTGGTAGACTTATTGAGAAGACAAGTTTGTATGGGTTCTGTGAATGGTGGTGTAGTAGGTCACCATCCCAAAAAATATCACTGAACACGGTTTGTGGTGAACAACGCACTTGCTGATCCAAGAAGATTGCAAACTTCCCTGGCAGAGTATTGTGCACATTGGTATTTTATGGTGCTGTTTAGCTTGTACATAACAGCAGCCTGATTGAACTGTCCTGGTTGATCAGAAGGGAAGGCTTGTTTTCATCTATAGCTTAATGTCTTGCATCAGGAGCCTTTTGGCAGCAACAACAATTGTTCTGAAGCAACAATAGCAGCAACTGTGGCCCATAGGGAGGGCACTTTTCAGATTTGTCAAAGTAAGATCTAAAAAAAATTGTATTTTTGCCACCTAAATGCTCATGGGGAAAAAAAAAGTCTCATATTTGGTGAACTCTGAACAACTTGTTTTTTCTATGAAGATTAATCAGTGCCAAATTTGGTCCCAAACTGCCTTAAATTCTTCCAAAGAGGACAGTCATCTTAGGTATTTGAGGTCACTTGGTCTGTTCAGCTTGGAGAAGAGGAGACAGAGGAGAGACCTCATTGCAGTCTACAACTTTCTGAGGGGAAGAGGAAGGGCAGGCTGATCTCTTCTCTGTGGTGACCAGTGACAGGACCCGAGGGAATGGCCTGAAGTTGTGTCGGGGAGGTTTAGGCTGGATATTCAAAAGCGGTTCTTCACCCAGAGGGTGGTTGGGCACTGAACAGGCTCCCCAGGGAACTGGTCACAGCACCAAGCCTGACAGAGTTCAAGAAGTGTTTGGATGGTACTCTCAGGCACATGGTGTGACTCTTGGGGATGGTCCTGTGCAATGCTTAGGGTTGGACTGGATAATCCTTATGGGCCCCTTCCAACTCAGCATATTTTGTGATTCTATGTCTGACATAAGTTGTTGTTCTCCCAGGTTGCCCTGCGACTACTGGAGAAGGAAGTGCTTGATAAAAGCGACATGCTAGACTTGCTTGGCCCAAGACCATTTGCAGAAAAGTCTACTTACGAAGAATTTGTTGAAGGTACAGGAAGCTTGGATGAGGATACTTCACTACCAGAAGGCCTTAAAGACTGGAATAAAGAGCGTGAGAAAGAAAAAGAGGAGACAACAGATGAACAGGTTGCTAGGCAGATCAGAGGAGGGATGCCATTTTAACTGTGAGATGTGTGCTGAAGTTGACTTGCACTCTGGAAGAGAAGCAAACTCATCTAGTTTGTACTTCAAAACAAAGAAATATTTATTCAATCAAACTGTATTATGAATGAGTGGAAGAGTGATCTCTTGTGATAAAGATGTTCTGCTTCGATGTATGTATGCAAGATCATCAGTTCACTGGTAAAAGGTGATCATCCTTCATTTGCCAGCTGAAGAAGCATACATTGGATTTGAGCTGCAATGGAATGCCAGAACTGAGCCTCTCAAACTTTGAAACAGTTTGGATTCATGCACAAACTTTGTGGCACTGGTCTCTCTTTTTTTTTTTTTAATGTCTGTAAGCTTACAAAAATCAAAGGGTTTTTTGATTATTTATCTAAACTATACCTGTATGTGACCTGTTTCAAAAAAATATAACAGAATCATACAAAATGCATTGTTGAATGTGAAAGTCTGGTCTTACAAAGTACTAGCTTTGCAAAACTATCTGACTCTTTCCCCCTCACCTCATTTTGATTTTAGAAAGAGTTTGTCTACAGACAACTGCCATGTAAGTTGACACTGAAACTGGACAGTTGCTTAAATACCTTAAAATGTACTCATGGTTCAGTGTCTTAAATTAAACTCAGTTTGGCTCCTGCAGTTTTACTAGTCAGTTTTTTACAGAGTTCTGTAAAATATTGAACATATGAATGTGTTGTGTAAATACAGTTTGAGTCAATAAAAACAGTACTTTTCTGAACAAAGCTTGCCTTTTTTTTTTTTGATAGTTTCTTGGTATAGAATTCAGACCAGTACAAAACTTTCTCTCTTAAATTAGGGTAACAAAGTTGTGCTCACAAATGCCAAAAACAGCAGCCAAACCCAGAGGTTGTCAGAGTTTCATATTGGTTTGCTTAAACTAAAGCTATGGGGCTTTTTCCTCTGCTTAGTTGAATGCAGTTGTCTTAATAATCTGCTTCTGGTTGTCTGCTGCATGCTAAGGATTCATTAGTTGGAGATTTCAGGTCTTCAAAAATTAAGGGCCCATCTCCCCATCCCAGCAGAAGATAGGGAAGTGTGGTTGGGGGTTAAGTGGGGAAGGAAAATGAACCAAGCTTCTCTGCTGGACCAGAATGCCTTTAAGGCTTACAAGTTAGAGGAAAGCAGTAGGAGGACAAAGGAAAATGTCTGAAAGATCAGAGCCTTTGCTCAAGTTATTTGAAGTAAATTGTTTATGGAAATGATTCTTTTGAATTTTCCTTCATGATGAAGGAACATCTCTGATGTTGCCTGGCTTTACAGAGAAGAGGAGCAAAGGAAACAGCAAATATAGCAATCTAGGACATATTTACTGGGCATTTTTAGTTGTTAAACACATCTGTTTATCCCTATTGAGTTTGTTGTAGAACGAAGGAGAAACAGGAAAGCAGTCTGAAAAAACTAAACTTCATTTCCTTAATTATTGGAGTCAAAGTTTAGAATGATTTATTGCAATAGTTGTTTTATAAAACTTAAGTCTTGCAAACACGGTAAAGCAGTGACTGATTTCTGCGTGTGTGCTCTAGGTTGTATCTTACATGTATTCTGTATTAGTGCCTTGTTTGTTCTATTCTCCCTCCCTCAATTTAGCCGAACACTTCTTGTTGGGTATAGGCAGTTTGTACCCAGTGCTGAGGACTAGCTGTCCTTATACAGTAAAGGCCAGAATTCTGCATTTCTTCATTCCTTGCTAAATAAAACGAACAGTAAACACAACAACCAACCTGACTCTTCACAATGGCACTACCAGACTGTGAAAGAATTGTCTCCTCTGCAGGAAATGTTTTCTCTTACTCCCTGTTTGTGCTGTGTACTTTTCAATTCCACTCTTGTTTAGTTGCAGCGTGCAATTAATAAGTGCATTATAGTGGCCTTACCTCTCCTTTATTTTAGAGCATTAATTGCCCTGTTTAGCCTTACCTCAGTAGGTCTTAATATTCTGTGCCAAAAATTGCAGAATCTGACAGTGTTGGGATTTTGGAATCAAAACAAAGATATGGAAAAACAACAATAAAAAAAAGCAGTTTACCCAACTAGCCTCTCTGAAGAGGCAGTTAGCTGCTTCCTCCTCACAAATTTAAGATGTCAGGTGGCTGAACGTAAATCAAGAAAATCAAGTTTAGTCTGGGCTGTGGCTGCCAATAATGCTGGATTAACTTTTCTTGCAAACACATTGAGCAGTGTTGCCTCAATTAGCAGGGGCTTGCGCGGTGCAGAGGGAGCTGCTGAGTTCCCTGTTCCTCCCACTGCTGGGAGAAGGAGCAGGTCTAGACCCTCTTTCCCAACCTGACTCTGTCCCTAAGAGGTGACGACCTTTTCCTAGGGCGATACATGTGCAAGAAAAGGAATGGAGAGCAGTAATTGTGGGATGCAGAGAGATGAAGAGCCTAAGCTGGCTTGGTTAAGGTGGAATGCACGAGGGCTCTCATGTCGAAGCCGAGGGCCTGCCCAATTCCTTGCTGGCTTTGCCCGGAGCAACTTTGCAAAGGAGCTCACCCATCAGGTTAGATTCCTATTTCTGTCCTGATACCACACCTTCTTTCCATGCAACACCTCACCCACTCCCTGTTTTCAAGTGGTGTAAGTTGCCATTTTTTCTTCTCATCCTAGCACTGACACAGGTGTCTGCATCTGGGCGGTGCTAAGAGCTGCATTTCCAGGCTTCCACAGATCTGGCTTGTCCCAGCAGCCTGCTTCTAGGTATGTCATGTGGCCAGGTGCAAAGCAGTAAAAAAGAGAGAAAATGAAGGTGGGCCAGGCCAGAGAAATAAAAGGTGCAAGAGACTAGGCTGAAAATTCAGAGGCGAAATGAAAAACACATAGGTGAGGAATGTGAGAGGAAGAGGAACAAAGCTAGGTGAGATGCATGCAGATTTCAGAATCAGAGATTTCCAAGGAAAAAGCAGGAAGTTATTTGAAAGGAAGGGCAGTTGGAGGAATTGTTCACTAAGCCCGTTACTAAAACAATTTTCAGTTGTATGTCAGGAAAGGAAGATGATTAGAGTTGGTTGACTGAAAAGGAACAGGAAACATTTGTGCTTCCCATGGCTCTCCTACTGCCTATATGTAAGCTGGTCCTCCCATGATGTTCCAACGCTGGTTCCTGGGTTCATTTTGGTGGCTTGAGTATTTCCCCCCTAAGATCAGATGGAAGATTTGTCTCTTTTTTTCTAGAGGGCATTAGTTTTCCTCCCCCACATTCTAGAAATTCCTCCACACATTCTAGAAATTCACACCAAACAGTTGCAAGTAAACACATGTGAAAGAATGGGTGAGTCAAAGCAGGATCGGAGAACATTGTCAGGTCTGGATTCCACAGCCTCAGTCTATATTCTGCATTTTGCATCAAGTGTATGAAAAGCAATAAAGAACAGGCTGGTTCACCAGGTGAATAACTCAATTATTTAGGAATGCCAAGATTCCTGGTATTTTTAAAGTATGAACTTTTTTTTTTTTCCACAGTAATGTCAAAATTTATGGCTTGGACCTAGGTATGAATTTTGTATTATAACAAAATGCAGTTCCACAAGTGGTAAGATGGTTAGTTCTATTTCATTTGGAAGTAACTGTGCTAGTGCTTTAATTGGAAAGCTGTGTGATATCAGGCTCTGAGCCTGTAATGCATTCTCCTCCCTTGCAAAGACAATATCCTGCCATTTACAAAGAATCAACTAAACTTTGAAGTTTAATGGTTTTATTCGCAAGGGATTTTGCTTTTGCTTTGTGTTGGTACTACATGTTAATTCTCTTTAAGGCATATTGTATTATAACTTTCTCTCATGCTGTGATTAATACATAGCCACATCTCACATTTACAAAATGCATATTTAAAGGTCTTCTATTGCTGTTCATAAATCCTTTAAGCAGCACTAGACATTGCAACGAACGTGGCCCCTGTGAATTTGCTGCCTCCATTATGAGTCTCCTAAAGACAATCAGCCAGTCTCTGCCTACACCCCTATGCCAAAGCCAATTTGGTCAGTATGTTCCAGTGGCTGTGTCTCAACCCCTGAAGTCACTTTATGTTACCACATAAAAAACTTGTACTTGATTAAAGCTAATTTAGTTCCATTTCTATGTGGAATAGAATCAGGAAGACAGCTTCAGGTCAACTGATTAACAGTTGCCTGGTTCATATACTTCATAAAACACTGTGTCATTCCCTGAATCCCAAACTAACAAAACATAACATCATGTTGTCAGGAGCAATGGATCTTTAGAAATTACACTATGTTTGTAAAGTGCCTTTTTAAGTATTGAGCAACACTTTTTGCTTGGAAAGTGCTTCTGAAGGCAAGAAGAAAAAACAAAGTTCCTGAAACATTTAAAGTTTGGCTTTCCAGAGGGTTTCTCCTTTGTTTGCTTGTTCTGTTGCCTAGAAACTGACCTAAATAAGACACTCCATGTAGACACAGTGTTCTCTGGTGGAGGCTCTCTAATGGAGAAGGGCTGTTTGATATGAGCAGAAACATAAAGCGAGTACGAAGAGCGAATGCCCAACAATCACTTTGTCAGCTGGCTTATGCAGAGATCTTTCTGGTTTGGCTTTAGTGTGAGCAGATAAACCTGTTGTTCATCTTTAATTTTGCCAGCAGTTTTGAATATTGTGGATAAACGCTCTTGTACTTCAACCTTAATCTGTCCAGTTATTTTAACCTATCTTGGTAGCAAGACATGCACAGCATCTATAGGTGTGGTGAACTTATAAACCTAGGTAGTGAGATCTGTTGACACACAGTCTACATCCCCTCTCCCACCATCATCTGTGGAATATCTGAATTTCAGCTATATGGGTTAGGTGGAATAGGGATAGGAATAGCACCTGCAACTGGTGATAGAAAGACAGGAGACCAGCAAGATACTGGAGTGTCACTTTAAATCCTGGGGATCCATGACGAACTCATCACAAATTGATAGACTTTATACATGTAATCTGTGGTCAAGTCACAAATCCAGCCTCTAGCCTGCAGTTCACTGGATATTTATGTAGCATTGACCACCCAAAACACTTCTGCTTGAGAGGATACTAATAATTTTTATTTTGGTTTTAGAGGACTGGAATCAAATATCACTGTCAGCAGCTACTGTACAGAATATGAAAAAACTTTTTCTTCTTTTTATTATGAATAAATTTTGGTTCTGGCAGTTCAGTATTGTACATTTGGTACAGAATGAGTGCTTCAAACCCACAAGATTTTCTTACCCATAATTGGATGAAAATAGCGCAGCTCTAATTTGTAGATTTTCAAGGCTATTTTACATCTTCTCTTCTACAACTTTAGGGATGACAACCTGTTTGGAAAAAAAAAATCCCAAACTAGCAATCTCTGTGTTCAGACTCTTAGGCCAAAGCCTTAACTGAATGCCTTATGTCTCATGAATAGAAATGGCCCGATTTCCAGAAACGCTGAATGTTCTCAGTGATCTCAATGGACTCTGAAGAGCACCTCTAACATCTGAAATTCGTGCTCCCTTTTTTTTTTTTTAACATAAATATGGATTTACAAGCCTAATTTTCAGAAATAGAGAATTGAGAACTTGGTCTGGAAAAAAATTGCACACTTAATTTCTTTATTCATTGATCTCTTCCTCATCATCTTCAAACGCTTCCTCTCCATCATTTGCTGTTGCTTCTTGATATTGCTGATACTCTGAAACCAGGTCATTCATGTTGCTTTCTGCTTCTGTAAATTCCATTTCATCCATTCCCTCTCCTGTGAACCAGTGGAGGAAGGCCTTTCTCCTGAACATGGCCGAAAACTGCTCCGAGATCCTTTTGAAGAGCTCTTGAATAGCAGTGCTGTTGCCAATGAACGTGGAAGCCATCTTCAGGCCACGGGGAGGTATATCACACACTGCCACCTTGACATTGTTTGGGATCCACTCCACAAAGTAACTGCTGTTCTTGTTCTGGATGGCCAACATCTGCTCATCAACCTCCTTCATGGACATGGGACCACGGAAGACGGTAGCCACTGTCAAATATCGGCCATGTCTTGGGTCACAGGCTGCCATCATGTTTTTGGCATCAAACATCTGCTGGGTGAGCTCTGGAACAGTGAGTGCTCGGTATTGCTGGCTGCCTCGGGCTGTCAAAGGAGCGAAGCCTGGCATGAAAAAGTGAAGGCGTGGGAAGGGGACCATATTCACTGCCAGCTTCCGGAGGTCAGCGTTTAGTTGGCCTGGAAAACGCAGGGATGTAGTTACCCCGCTCATGGTAGCAGAAACCAAGTGGTTTAAATCACCATATGTTGGAGTGGTGAGCTTCAGGGTGCGGAAGCAAATGTCATACAAAGCTTCATTGTCGATGCAGTAGGTTTCATCTGTATTTTCAACCAGTTGGTGGACCGAAAGCGTAGCGTTATAAGGCTCCACCACTGTATCAGAAACCTTTGGAGAGGGCATGACACTAAAGGTATTCATTATCCTGTCCGGATATTCCTCTCGTATCTTGCTGATGAGTAGGGTTCCCATGCCAGATCCTGTCCCTCCTCCCAGGGAATGAGTGAGCTGAAATCCTTGCAAGCAATCACAGTGTTCACACTCCTTTCTTACTACATCAAGTACAGAGTCGACCAACTCTGCCCCTTCTGTATAGTGTCCTTTGGCCCAGTTGTTTCCTGCACCAGTTTGTCCTAAAATAACATACAACAGGAAAAAAAATACATAAAATTATTGGTAAGGTTTGATATTTGAATGCTGAATGGATTCATATCTGTAACAAAAGCTGCTATAAATCTGTCAGGTGGATAACTGTGGTCTTCAGTTTTGCCTACTCTCATATATATATAGATATAATATTATGTTAATACTGGAAGTATCAACATAAATTTTTTAGTATCTGGTAGTTTTCATTTATGCCTTTGGGCATTTTTTTTCTTTTTTGGCATTTTACCTTCCATAAATGCAAAGGCAGCCTTGACTCCGTCTTTTGAAAGCTTTCACACTTCCAATCCTGATTTTTCTGTAAACACAAGATGACTGTTTAATATTAAAGAACCTCCTGTCTATAAGGGCCATGATGCATACAAAGCTAAACCACAGATGTATATTTCTAAATGAAAGGTTCTTGGACTGTTCTACGAGGTACAGAGGCAACACTGTCATTCAAAAATAAAGCTGGGCTTCACAAGTCCTATTTAACTTGTTATATCAGGACCTATAGCTTTTTTAATGTCATGAATGAAAATACTGATCAACAGAAGCTTCAAGACCATTACTTCAAAAACCTGGAAGTTAAGTGCCTTTTAGGTTTTACTGGTTTCCCTACAAACTCACTGTTCTTCAGGATGTGCAAAGCAACTTGCAAAACTGGATTACTGATGTTTCATAAACCTCTTCTTTTCTTCTACAAGGCTATTTTCCTTTTGTGTGCCACTCAGTTTATTAAGATGAACAGTCCAGATCATTTGCTATGCCACTATTTTGTTATTACTTAGATAATAAGGAGGATTAAACGGGGGATCAGTTTTTTAACATTCCTGTTCCTCACAGTGACTACTATATGCATACATTGTGCCTCTGAACTCACTCAGTGTACTCCTGTGAGTGGTATTCAGGAAGAGCAGTAGTTTCAGAATTAAGTGTATAGCTGACAAATTCTGAGTTGTTCTCCAAGACCTTCTCCTCCCTTCCTATTACCATATCTCATTTCAATTCCCAGTGCACTGTGTTGGTGCCAAACACATCAACCAGGGAAACTGCTGGCTGGGATATTTTTTAAATATTATGCACTTTATTTTCACTGCATAAATGCTTGGTTTCCTCATGATGTATTTGGTTAGTTAATGCATTGTTCTGCATGCTGCTATATTTTTCACTCTTTGAGCCCAGGGAGCTCACCACTTCCTGTCCAGCTGGGCAAAGCACATAGTAATATCCTTCCAGAATTAAATATGTTTGTAACCATCTGCAGTCTGCTTGAGCAGATCCCCTACTACAGATAGGGCAGCATGTCAGGATGCACACAAACAAACAGACCTCACTCCAAAATGCAGAATTTAGCTCTGTTAGGATCCTTCTGAGTTTAGGACTTTATCTTATAGGTTGCCCCTTGTGTAAACAATGTGTTGTTCTTCTTCAGTGGGCAGTGAGATAAGAAGTAGGGAATAGGAACAAAATACAAGGTAAGAGGAGAATGGCAATTACTCTAACAAATGTGAAAATTTTATTTTCATGGGAAAAAAAAATCAGTAGAAACTGATTTTACTTGCTTTTGCTTTGTTTGCGGATTAAGTTTGCAAAATTTAGAAGGCAGCATGACTAACACAGAGGTGGACCTATCCTCCTTTGGGCCCTCCAGTGTACTAGACTTCCTCAGCCTTACTCTGCATCACACAAATTCCAGGATGCCCACACAACTACTGCCATACCAACTCTCTCTATTGCACTATCACAATCTCTGTATCTAAACTGCTTCATGGAACTGTAGCAGTGGCTGCCAACACCAAAACTAATGGCTTCCCTCCAGTCCTCTATTGGCTACTACTGTGATAACACTGCACTTCTTCCACTAGTCAGCCATGTGCCTAGGGTCTCCGACATTTTCATTGGAGATTTTCTGCTATTTATACCCAGGAATCTTATATTTCCAGACCCACTAGCTATACAGCACTGTAAGACCACCACTAGCACCACACGCAACATGTAAAATAAGCCCTGGAAGCTCCAGACTTCTTATCCATGACAATACAGTGCAGCCTGGAGGTGCCAAGACTGCCATACACCCAGAAATCCTGACTCCCATCCTGCAAAACTCTACTGGATGGCCTCCACTTATCAGGTGCCTGCCTACCTACCTGACCTCTGAAAATCCTAAGCAAACACAAATTATCAAGTTCCACCAGGACTAAATTCTCTAGGTGGAAAATGAGCCTGTGTCCACATAACTCGGCACTGGGCAAATCTTTTGCCAGTCTTGGAAGCTCTGCGTTGTACACAGCCCATCTCTGACATACTGCCTCTGTCATTTCTCACTGTACATTTGTCAGGACCTAAAGAAGTCTACAGGAAGGAACCCCACAACTTATCTGCACTCTTGGCACTTCCAGATCCTTCTATCACTTTCTTTTTACAGCACACTGTAGGGTTATCAAAGACATTCAGGTTGAGCTGCACATGCAGAGAAGCCATTTGTGAATACTCAATGTATTTTTTAATCCCTAAAATGACAACTGTTTTCTGCAATCTTCTCTCACTCCTTTCCTCTCTTCACTGCTTGAAACAGAAGACGAACCTGGTAAGAAAGGGCAGTAGTTTGCACACTAATGCTTAGAATCCTATTGTGAACAGCCTTGCTGCAGAACTTGCCTGTGACTGCCTGACAGCCATTTTGTGGTTGCTCCCACCAGTTCATACAACTTAAATTGAAGTGGAATCTATGTAGCAAATCTAGCAATGGTGTACACAAAAAAGAAAGACAAATGCAAAAATGTACAAATGAAAACTGGTTAACGAGAAGAGATACACCAGAGTTCAGAGCAGTTCTTGGTGGGCAACTGTATGCTGTTAGAAGGCCAGGAGACCTGCTGGCTCATACAGCAAGATCATTCCACTGTGCTTCTTCACGTTCCAGATCACTACCTTGTCAACACAAGCATTAAAGTATAAGGATTGTTTTGTATCCATCTCAAATCTCCTGCTGGTCTGAGATAAATTCCCATATCTGGAATATGCAATCATGTACTCAGTATACCTGCATGAAATCCTAATTGATGTTCCATGGTTACTTGCAGAGGTGGAAAACATCTCCATCAGAATGAACCCTAACAGCCTGGGGTACAGCAAGTGTGGGACTGCCAGCTTTTGCCACAAAATCCTTTGTGGGCCCAGGCCAGATTTTTAAAAGAGAAAACAAAATGCTTTGTTGGCTTTTGACACAGAAGATCATTACTTCAGCGCTCAGCCATTCTACATTATTCAGCAGGTTGGGAGGACAGTGCCTGATGCTGGCAGGGGCCTCTGTCAGATACGAGTTGATCACATGCTGTTGGTTCATTGTTATCTTGGCAGGAAGGGAGTACAGTTAACAGGACTATTGTTGAAGACATTCTGAATTGATTTTGCTCTGGTTTTACTGGTGGTGTGCCAAACTGTAAAGCTCCAGTTCAGGTATTTCCATAGGTCAGGTGAATTCACTTTCAGAGGGCTTATGTGGTCCATGCAGGGGAAAGGGAATGAAAGGAGAAACCTGAATACAGAAACATATTTCATAAAGTTGACTATGTCTATGGCTTTTCTCCCTAAGCTTACTTCTACATGTTGTAACAGAGATCCTTTGGAAGAGACCCTTAACATCCATGCCATGGAATTTACAGGAGAACAACAGGGGATAGCATTAAAACTTGAGTCAAAGACTTAAAGGAACTCGGTATGGCTTTTTTACTTCCCACCTCAGCAGCAACAACCCAGACTTAAGTTTGTTTTATACCACCCAAATAATGTTTATCTTTTCTCTGTCCGTCCTTGGCATTGTTCCTTCCTTATGTTGACATGATATACCAAACTAAGTTCCAATCTAAGCTTGCCTTGTCAGAAGGAAATGTTTGTGGCTAGTGCAGACTTGGAAACCAAAAGGACACGAGAGTTCTCATGGTAGCTTTCATTCAGACTTCCTGTTTCAGAAAGTGGATCACTTAACTTCCACATGCTGTTTCTCCTTTAGTGCAAAGGAACTGATAACGCTTCTGTACTTCATAAGGCTGCTCAGAAAGGGTAATATGCATTTTTAAGCTTAGATGGAAAGTACCACAGAATTCCAAAGCAGAACAGTAAAGGCAAAACCAACCCTCTGCAGGAACACTGCAAAACCAGTTCTCCACATATTCTCAGACTGCTCCTCATTATGCTGGAAAATAACCCAGTAATGACAGTGTTTTCCACGTTACAGTTGGTCTTCTTCCACTATTACTATACTGTAAGGATCAACTGAGAAAGTTTAATTACACAGCCTAAAAACAATTCAATGCTCAAGCATTTAATAAGAATTCAAGTGAAGAGTAGTCTGGTTGGTTTGTGGTTGAGGTTTTCCCTCCCCCCTCCATTTTTCTGCAGAATTTCCATGCATTTGGTTGTAAAGAAGTGGCCTCAGGATTTCTCTGGAGTTCACATATATGGAAAGCAAATGTACTTTATCTGAACACCATAGAAAACTCTCAGCAGTTTGTTAATTGAAGGAATGATTTAACAGAAGAATGACTTTTTCAGTTAATGGGATATTTTGACTGACTTACAGATAATTGCAATCGCATTGTTAGCTATTAGGATTTATCAGTAGGATCATTTCAGAATAAAGAGATTAAATGCTTTTTGACCATTCACTTGCTAATCAAACAGCCGCTTTGTTTTTTACAAAAAAGAGCTCTGTTTTGTAAAAAGTAACATCCACATACCAAAGATGAAATTATCGGGCCGAAAGAGCTGACCAAAAAGACCAGATCGCACACTATCCATGGTTCCCGGCTCCAAGTCCACCAAGACTGCTCTTGGTACAAATTTCTGGGCTGCAATAAAAAGTAAGTATGCCCTTAATGCTCTGACACAGTTATAGCCCTTAATACAGAAATATGTCTCATACTGTTACTCTAATACATAGTTCATACATATATAAGTACTTCCTGTACAGAAAGTCATGGTGGTGAAAAACCCAGCACTCTAGCAACAAATCGATACAGCTTGAAAAACAGAGCTGACATCTTTTGGGTTCTATACATGGTATATAACATTCTGTAAGCTCTTTATTAGCAATAGATATGAGGGAGGGAAGTTTCTGATTAGAAAAAATAGTTTACATGTTCCTTACAATAAAGTAGGTAATATTTTCTGTGAATAACAGGGGGAGTAAAGTGTTTATGTTCAAATGATCTTAATACATCTCACAAACTTTAATGCTTGAAGGATTCTCATCCACTGAAAGAGCTACTTGATGTACACGGCAAACAGCATATCTACCACAAAGCACAAAATAAAAAATCCGTATCAAATTGAAATTGTTCAAGCAAACTCAGTTAAATAATATGAATTAACCCAAGCTGGACAAAAGATGAAACATTCACACTTGCAGGTTCGTGTCAATAGACCAAAGGACTCAAGATCTCCATTTTACACTGTTAACACCTTCCAACACCAGACTGACTCAGCGGATTTGGACGCTTCTGGCATCCTATTAATGAGTTACTGTTCAGTTCTCTATTACCTATGGCCCAACCTTCTCATTCATGAAATTAGAGACAGAGTACTACAGATGCAGGCTCATATAACCAACCATTTAATTTGAGGTAATTGACAAGATGCATCTGATGAAATAATCACGTGTTAGAAGAGCAAACCGTTGTGTTAAATAAAAAACAAAAGTTCACATCCAGACCCTAAGGACAGTCCCCTCTGCCACTTCTGTCTGCGGAGACAACACCCAATTATCCTAACACTTTGTAAGAAAGTAGATAGTATTTTCTGTGTGTAGTGGGTTGAGCCGGGTACAGCTAGGGGGCCTAATGGCATGCGAGGAGGGCGGCCAGATGTGCAATTGTCTCCCAGACTCCTGTGCCCCTTCCCACGGAGTCCCCTGTCCCGCTCCCCTACCCGTCCCACACTTACAAGATGATTCATTATAGTAGACATTGATCCTTTCCAGCTGCAGCGCTGAGTCACCGACATAGCCTCCGGCTGGGTCAATGCCATGCTCATCACTTATTACTTCCCAAAACTAAGGGAGGAAAAGCGAGAAGTTAGTTGGGAACTCCCCTGCGGAGCACTGGGAGCCCTGCCCAGCTCCCGGACGGGCGGCGGCCCCGCGGCAGCTGCCGGATTCCAGGCGTGCCCGCCGCCCCTCCCTGCCCGCGCCGGCAGCGAGAGCGGGGCAGGCACCAGGATTCAAATCCAACGGAGCAGCGGCAGCTGCCCCGCTCCCCGCCCGGGCGGGCTGCGCCGCCTCAGCGCTCCCAGGGGCCGCTCGGGCTGTGTCACCGCCTCCCGCTCCTGAACCTCAGCCTGGACGGTTTCAACGCAAAAATAATTTAAAAAATAATTTTTAAAAGAGGTCCCGTTTGGTTTGAGTACTTACCAAAGCCTTTTATGGTCACGGGGAGCGGTACGATGCGCGGTGCCCCGGGCGCGCCCGGCGCCGCTCGGCAGCGGCTCGCTCGGGGCACGGGCGGCCGGAGGGGAGCGGGGAGCGGCGGGGGGCACAGCCCAGCCCAGCCCAGCCCCGAGGGGTCCCACAGCCCCGAGGAACAACCGGGCGCGTCCCCCAGGCGCTCATAGGCTACGCCAGCGGCGGGCAACCAGCGGCTCCCCTTCAAGCTCACCTTGGTCCCGATCTGGTTTCCACACTGTCCCGCCTGGATGTGCACGATCTCCCTCATGGCTGTGCCCCCAGCTCTCCCAGCCGTGCTCCCGCTGTCCCGCCGCCCAGCCCGGCAGTGCGCACTGCCGGCCCACCGGGCGGTGCTTTATGGGCTCCCCGCACCCCCCCCCCGCCGCTCTCCCAGCGGCCGCCCCGGCCGGGACCGCCCTCGGCCCCGCGCCGGGACAGGGGCGGCGACACTACCCACCGGGTGACACCAACCACTCGCGCTGTGCTCGTCGGCAGTGGGGGTCCCGGTGGGGCCGCTTGCCCCATGATCTGCTGCTCGCCCAAACCCAGTTCGGCAAACGTGGGTCCGGCATCCTCACCACCCTCCTCGGGAGCCCTGCCCTGCAGGCGGACATCGCCGCCTTCTCCGGTCGTTCCTTGGGCAGATCGCAGCCTTCGCTGATGGGGCAGCGTCCAAAGGAGTGGATGGCCTTTCTCTGTGCCTTGCCAAGGACCATCTTCTTTGCATCGCTCTTTTCCGACGTGGTTTTGCCAACAAGATAAGCTGCTACTGAAAATTCTAACTGGGATGACAAGCACTCTCTGCAGAGCAACTTTGCTGAAAGCTCGTGTCATCACAATGCGGAGCATGCCCTGGGGTATGCATGGTTTAAATAGCTTCATTTTTAGTGAAAAAGAAGATTTTCTTTCACCTCCAGAGAGGAAACAAGTTCCCAGAGTTGCTGAATCTGCATTATGATCCCTTTGTGTAACTATTGCATGGTTTCCCAGGTAAAGGATGCCTGCTTTGATGCCAGAGTGACTCTTCCATGAGATGCCATTGTCTACGTTGTCTACAGGGCTATATTGCAGTATATAGCCCTGGAGGGAGGCATTCATCTGTCCATGCACATCTTTACTGCCTGACCTAGTCTCTGCTGTTGTGCAAGAGCAGCCCTTGGGCCAGAGTTATAGAACCTCCTTATCTACATGATCAAAGGTGGCCCAGCTGGGATCTCTTGGAGAACAATCTTGGGTACTCTTTATAACTTGAACACAGTCAAGCTAGCCCCCACCAAACAATATATAACCTCCAAATAACCCCAAATCTGTATTTTCGGAGGCACCTCCTACCTGTCTGCCCTTATGTTGGTGTGACATGACCAATGTCAGCTAGACTGTGTGCTCTGGGCTCCAACCTTGCCTTTCCTTGTCTTTCAGCAGGGCTAGCAGCTTCTAGCAAATTACCTCTGAGTAGCCCACAACCATCATGCTAGGCTGAGTCAAATGGCTTTCTGACATCAGTGAAGCAGCTGGAGGATCAACACATTTGCCTTGCAAGCATCCACCAGCAGAGGACTGGACACTATGTGCCTTCTTCTCTGATGAACTGTCCTTCTCTGTGTGATCTGCATTTTTGGAAGAGATCCATGAACAAGTCATTATTCAGCAGCCTTATTAGTGAGATTGTCTTGGACTTTGCCTGAATCTATATGTCTGTCCTTGAATATGCCTTCCAGGCCTGGCTTTCCCCATGCTTTGCAAATCCTCCCATTTACTGTTCGTACTTGCCATCAACTCTCCTGTTGCAATCATTTCTGCTGGTGTGCCAGTTTTTAAAATTCAGTTGGTTCCCAGATCTGGCTAGTGGTAAGGCTGAGTATGTGTTCCCAATAGGCACATGCACATACACACACACCTCCTCACACACACCTCCACATACATACATGGCTGTTCACGCTGACTGACACAGGCAGAAAACACAGCACTCATAAAAATACAAACAGCACTTACGGCCTCATCCTGTTCCCCTCTCTGGCTGATCTGGACAGAAGCTCATTAATGGAAAATAAATATGTATTTGTATATAGCTATGCAATATGGATCCCTTCAGTAGCTGGTCTTAGACACTCTTCTTATTCAGTATCTAACCTCTTGATCCCAAGTCTTCCTGGTTGCTGGCACCTGGAAATGTTATCCCAGAGGTTCACAGTTCCATCCCAGTTGCTGGTATTCAGACCTAAAGACATGCACAACAAACTATGGCTCCCTTCTCCAGTAGCTGGTCTTAGGACACTCAGCCTGTTCAGTGGCTGACCTCTGGATACTCAGTTATGTCACACAGAGACACAAACAGGCAAATAAGTTTCTTGGGTGGTCCAGACTTGTGACCTTACCAGTAGGTGACCCCACCACAGTCCCCCAGTAGCTGGTTTGGACCCCCTTGTCTCTCCAGTAGCCCCCTTACAGATCCTCTGGTCTCTTCAGTATCTTTCCTGGACTTATGGCTGCTCCAAAACTTGACTCCCACCTAGGCTGGCTTAGTGTTTACTAGTGACCACTCACTGATGTAGAGATGCATATAATGTGTGTGCTCTCTGGTCTCTCCAGTTACTTCATGAAAGATGCAAATCCCTGTGACTTCTGGCCCCCTCCTCTAATTGCTGACACTCAGACCACCATGCACACACATACACATGGAATATAGATGCCACTTTCACCCAGAAAACCAACTAAAATATATTTTAATAAAACAAAACAGACTGAGGTGATCAGGCGCAAGGCATAGCCAGACAAGCATACTGACTAACAACCTGTTTACACCTAACCAGGTCATTTTAGCCCTATATCCTTTTATTTTTCTATATCAAACCACCTTTACCACCCCTTTTTCCCACCTTTGATTCCTCCTCTAAACATCCCATAAGTCATCTTGTACAATCCCAAAGGTGCTCTTCCCCTCCTTCTCCTAAATATTCCCATACCATCACAGACAGTAACTCCTGTCTATACAGTGATCCATGGTTGCACTGCCACTGTCTATCATCTTAGAAAGGTTTGTCTACTGTTTGGGAGCAGCAGTTGGTTAAACACCATTTGGAGGCCAAAACTTCAGCCAGTTTCCCACACATAGAAAGTAACCCACTGTAGTGTGCGTAACACTGTAGAACCATGTGGGTGATGAAGGTGAGCTACAGTTTACCCAACAAATTTGCATCTCACATATACAAATTTTATAGTTACGTAAAACAACTTCTAATTTTCAGTCAGACCTGAATCAACTTGCAGTTTCTCCATGTTTTACTGCTAGTAATCTGAAAGAAGCAACGTTTGTTGGTCATTGAATGTAAATATGCCTTCAAATCCTTTTCATCCCTGCTTGTGTTTACGCAGTAGTTTAGCTGACTTAGGAGGTGGAGGTGCCATTATAACCTCTTTCATTCTCCTGCACATTCTCCTTAATTCTCCACAGACTTGGCCTAGGATTTTAAAGGCACTTAGGTGTATCAAAATCCTACTATGTACTTAAATGCTATGGATTACTTCTGGATGTATTTTAAAACACCACTAAACACCTCTTGGAAATGTAAGGCACCTAAATATCTTTAAAGATTTCTCTCTAGGTGCTTCATCTGATTGAGTCCATAAGATTCATTCTATAAAGAGATTAATGTAGAAACACACTGTAGATTTGGTACAATGGATTTTCACTTGTTATATCTGGCTCTCAGATACCTATAATATATATAGACCTCTAACCTTCATAACTCATAGTATTTTTTTACTTCCCACTCACTTAATGGGTTAATTTAATACATAAAGTATGGCTTTTTTCACCATGCACAAAATAGGAAGAGAGTTTTTTTAAGATTTCACTTGCAGATTTACTCTCTTCATTGTTTTTCCTTTTTTACTTCCTTTTGCAATTTTAACTTCAGTTGTTGAAAAAATCAATTCATGTATTTAACCAGAAAAATTAGTAAAATGTCACAATACCTGCAAACTATCAGCTCAAGTTTGTAAACTCATGCTCCAGACAACCTCTTGAACAATTGGTTTACATCACTTATATTCTCAAGGCTAAATACTAGAAGAGGTCAATTTTTGCATTTTAGGGACTGGCATGACCATTTATGATAGACAGGACGTGGATTAGGAAGATCTGGCTGCTAGGCCAAGTCTGGATTAGTCTGCCATTTTTAACAGGGAAAAGCATTTCCACTGGACAGCTCTTTGGTGCTTCAATGTGATGGGCAGACTCCACTTGGTTCTTTTTTCCTGTTAGTCAGAACTAGCAATGTATCAGAGAGTAACAGCAGATGAAATACTCATATTGCTCTTGTGCCAGATCCAGCGGCCTTGAAACAGTTGTGTACGTTCACAGTCAAGACCAACTGATGGGGCCACATGGGGTTGCAGAGCTTTCAGTGTTCTTTCTTCAGCCTTTCTCACGTACTCATTGCTCATGCACAGGCTAAACAGAAATGGATTCCTACAAGATGATGAGCTTCACAAGGCAGGACAAAATGTATGAAGTGCCCATGCTGCAGAGTAAAATGATTTTCCAGTAATAGCAGCTCAAGCAACGGTCATGTCCCACAAAGTCACATGGAAATTTGCTCTAATGCCCTGGAAAAAACCCAGCAAAGTTCTTCTCTATTTAGCTAGTCATATGATATGATTGTTAAGCTGCTTCCTGCTTTTCAGGAAACACATTTGTGTTTATATCACTGTTGTTGCTAGGACTATTTCTATTTACTGCAGTTTTTAAGGACTAGAGAGAAATTCATGTCATAGCAGAACAGCTAACATGTTAGCAACTCTTTTCTTTTTTCAGAATGATAAATATGCTGTATTTTGATACTTAAGAATATCAGCAAGGGTCTGTCCAGTGATGCAAAGCTTGTTATCACTTTCATTAAATACTAAAGTAATAAATATAATCCACATGGTGGATTTACTCTGATAGCTTGTTGCAGGCTAGTAAATGCTACTAACTCCATGGTGACTCTTAAGAGGAAGGTCCAAAGACCAGTCTAGTTCCCATCTTTCCTTTTTAGTCTGAAGATTTTCATGCAAGTTAAAAAAGGAAAAAAAATCTTAAGCCATTTTGGCTTTGGTTTTTTTGGTATTCTTTGGTGTTTTGTTTGTTTGGTTGGTTTTCAGGGGAGGGGTTGTTTTGTTTTGGAATTTTTTTGGTGGTTGTTTGGTTGTTTTTTGGGGGTTTGGTGTTTTTTTAATTGGTGTTTGGGGTTTTTTTTTGTTGTTGTTGTTGTTGTTTTTGCCTGGCTTCCTGAGAAAACCAAGCATGGAAAGTCATGCTCCTGTTCAAGTGTGTATATATGTATCTCCACCACCACCTCTTTTTCCATCAGCCTCTTATGACAAAATCTGCAAGAAACACGTGAGTTCCAGAGATATTGCAGCTGCAGATGAATCTAGAAACAGCTCAAGAACTCAACAAAAACCTTTAAAAGGGGAAGGGAGAAGACACATACAGAGAAGCACACAGTCTAATAAGGCAAACACCAGCATACACTTTTAGCACAGGTGTTTTGCGCTTATATTTTGCCTAGAAAAAACATTATATTACATATGGTCCTCAAACACTTTCTTGCTTTGTCATCCCCCCTGCCCATTAAACTTGTTGCTGTGGGAGCTGTGGTGTCACTAATTGCCACACACAGTATTCAGGGGATTGTTTTAATGCTGCTAGTCATCTAGCTGCTATATAACTGTAGCTGTCAGTGGAGATACTGCTGGTGTTTGTGTTTTAGCCCACAGGATGTGGCCAGAACTTTTAATGTTAAAGCAGAGGTCACTACATCAAGTCAGGGGTAAATATGTTTTGGTGTGAAGTCTGAGAGATGTGAAGTGACACTGGAGGAATTCTACCATCTTGGCCAAAGGAGTTTCTAGCTGCATTTTTATACACTTTTATCACTAGTTGACAAGATGAATGGAAAACACTTTAACGCAAACCCTAAATATTAATGTGCTTGAGTTCAGGTGCTTTTGCACTCTCCAGCACTTACTATCTTTTGACTTGTAGCACATTTTCCATCCTTTGGAAACAAGTATTTTCTTCCAGCCCTCTGTTTCTCCCTATGCTTAGTCTCAGTAATTGCTAACAATTACTCATACAGGACTTTTTGCAGAGTTGGTCATAGTGATTTTTATGCAACAGCTGTAGCACCTAGAGAATAGGGAAGCATGTACCTGCCTGTTTTGTCAGGCAGAATGTGTGTTTGGTGTGGCTGTGTTTTTAACCTCCATTCTAATAGGTCACTTAGCTACATAAACAAACAGAGCCGGAGAATGGGCTGCACTGTGTGTTCAACAGAGTCAGTGAAGTAGCCAGGTTAGGGTTTTCTCACTGCTACAACCAAGAGTATGGTAATACAAAATTAGGGCAGGAATTTATCTACATTCAACTCTCCAGCCTCTCAGCACATCAAAGATTTTGGGGAACTGAACTATTTGGAGGACAGAGTGAAAACATATTTCAGCTGGAATGTATACACTCCTTTATCTGTATCATGGGGTGAGTGATAGAACTGTAAGAGGACAACAAATCTGAGATATAGATTACTTGCTTTTGGAGTTCAGTCAGCTCTGAATAGATGACAATACAATGCAGAACTTACCTATGAAGTTCTGGGTTTTAAGTGTGGGAGATATCAGAATGAGGACAAAAAGGTCTATTTACCAGAAGTTATGCTAAAGACTATCAAGAGAAAATGCATTTTTTGACCAGATGAGTACATTGACAGCAGCTGGTCTTGATTAAATGGAAAATCCATCTAATATAGAATTTCATCTCTGACAGTAGTCAGTGGAGGCTGCTAGGGAAAGAATATGGTAATTCTTCCCCAAAAATGCCCTTCTACATCTGGCAATCAGTGGTTAAGCCTTTGTTGAACCAAAGCATGGATCTGGACCATCATATTTAATAGTCCTTTTGAAGCATCCTTTAAGTTATGTAATTTCTTTTTTAACCCAGTTACACTTTTAGCCTCCAAAGAGTCCTATGGCATTGTCTGCCATGCATAACTGAATTCCATTCTGTGAAAAAGTAGTTCTTTCTGTTGTAAAGCTGATGCCTTAAATTGGTGCCCCATAATTCTATTCTGAGAAACAGCGACTCCCAGTTCCTAATGACCGCTGTAGCTGTGTGTAAGGTGAAGCTTTTAGCATTTGTTTTGGTTTTTATTTCCCCTATCTGTCCAAGGATTTCTGAGCTGAAATCTAATTACTCTCCCTATGTTTGAGGGTGATACTGAACTCCTGTGATAGTCCTTGCTTATCACCCTTCTTTATGTTTACTAGCTCTACCGCAGTGTCTGTGGAACTGAAGTAACAGTATTTAAACCATGGCCATTGTTTTATCCTGTGTTATAGGATGCTTCCTGCCCTCTAATAAGTCTTACAGTGGTGTTTGCCCTCTTGGTTGCTGCTGAGCTTTTTCCTTCATTGAACTATTCACACTACGTCTAAGATGTCTTTTGACTAATTTTGAATTAAGCAGAGCAGGTCCAAGCACAACTGGTGGAGCTCATCTAGACTTTTCTTGTATTTTGTTGCTAAAGCACCTGCATCTAATTCCATCCTGCTGAGTCTCCTTAAGACTCTTGAGTAAAGCACCTTGCAACAGAGATGTGTACTGCAACATGTAGGAGGGGAAGGAGGAAAGATAGGTGTGGGTTTTATTGTACAAACTTAACTTTTCATGATTTTGTTCTCTGAGGAAGAAGAAAAAACAATTGACCTCTAAGACAAAGGGCTGGAGTCCTGTTTAGACTGTCAGTTATTTAACACTTACTAACAAAGCATATATTTGAGATTAAATCTGTAGCTTTCCAAGTAAAAGTGATTCATCTCACTGTGAGAACCACTTCTTCTGTAAGAGTAGGTTTGCAGCTAAAATCAGTTATAAATTGCTCTGGTCAGGTCTTGGGTTTCACAGGTTAGTCACAGTTTGCTTCCTTACCCTTCTTCTCAGGAGGTGAGTGGCTCCTGGCTGCCACCCTTCCCTCACCAGCATAGATCCTAGTCATCTGTCACACATGTCCATCCCACATCAGCATACCACTTCTAGCCTGCTGCACAAATGATTCTCTCAGATTACATTTGTAAGGAGAGCACCATTCCTCACAAGTCCACATGCCCCAGGACAAACAGCACAAGCTACTACTGGACAAAGCCTGGCTTATTTTTAACAGCACAGTCCCCAGCACTGTCAGGGGTGGGTGGGTACAGCCATTGAAGGAATGCGTTGGTGCTAAATGCACAAAAGCAGCTGAACCATCTCTCTCCCAGCAGGGTACTCCAAGAGCTGCAGATCGGGAATTAGGAGGGGAAGTCAACATTCACATACAGAGAGCTGAGTACTATTTTTCTTAGAAAAACACTCTGCAGCAGTGAGACAGAGGGTGTACACTCCTTTCAGTGGACTGCAGCCTGTCAGCAGCATTACCATATTCATGACTTAAAGGCTTGTGAATGCTAAGAATGTAAGAGGTCAGTTTGGCCCACGGCCAGGACTCAGCCCTCTGCCTGGTGAATAATGCGCTTCATGGTCCCTTTGTTGAACAGAGTGCCAGAATGCAGGAGTATAGGGAGTTACAATATACATTGGCTGCACAATTGAATGCCACTGCTTTGTGGGAAGGGTATGGAGACAGTTGTTGCCTGTGCATGTAAGATTTGCAGAGAGATACATCTCTGTTGTGCAAAATTATTTCATTGTGGTGTCCTGACTTGGTGCTGAATGGGGACTTTATGTCACATGTGGCCTGTATGATCCCTCAGCAAGAGGGCACAGCTCTAAGTAATCAGAAGCTTTTTATCTCAGGACAGCAGCTTGGTAAGTATAGAAGACAGTTATGCTAAAAGTGCTGCATAAAAAAGGGGGCTGATTCTTTCTATGTAAAAAGACTTAATATGAACTACAGCTAGAGCAAGACAGATAGAAATGTTTTTCTAAAAACTTATATTTTCTTAAACACCTACCCCACTCCCTCATGCCCACCCCCACCCCTTCTCTTCTCAGTCATGAAGTATTTTTAGTTTGAATGTGCCCAGAAGGAATCTTGAAAAGGTGATGGAAGGCGACAAGAGAAACAACATAACAGGCCACATGTATAAAGGGGTCACCAGAGCAAGGTATAGAAAAATAGCTGAAGGAACTGAGTACTTGAAGCTGGTGACATCGAGGTAATGGCATCAGACACAGAGAAAAATAGAATGTAGCAGCTGGAATAAATAGCAAAACCAAACAACCCCCCCCCAAAACCAACTCAACAACCCTTTGGAGAGGTAGAAGTCAGAGAAACCAAAGTGATTTTTATCTGTTAGATTGCTACTGCTTTTAACCACTGCTGATGCTGCTAGTGACAAGACCTACTTTGTTTTCACTGATCACAGCTCTTGGGAAAACTGAACAAGGTACCATGTCAGGGCCAGATAAGACCAGAAGAAATGGAGAGGATTGTTTACTAAATTCAGTGGTCACAGAGGTGAAACTATTAGAAAGTGTACTTGTTTTATATAGATGAAATACTGATCCTAATGTAGTTTGCAAAAAGTGTTTATGATAAGGAGGAAAACCATCTTGATCATCCCATCTAGAGATCAAATGGCTTTTCTGGGAGACTGGAATAGCTAGCTATTTGCAGCAACTATTTAGTACTTGCTGATTTCAGATAAAATGGATTTATTGTTGAATAATCAATTGTCTCTGAAAACACATCAGTCATTCTGGAAGATAGTGACTTCTATTTGGAAAGCTTGCTCACTTGGGGAGTTGCATGCAAATTAGACCAATACTCTGCAACTGTTTGAGGTAGCTTTGCTAGGGAACTTCTCAAAATGGGCAAGAAAGCAGGAAAGCTGCAGCTGAGAGAGCACATTTTGTGCAGGAATCTAAAATTATGGCATTTGTAATTTAGCTTCTCAGGAAGAAAATAGAGATTACCATAGACATCAGTTTGACTAGCTCAATAATAAATCAGTGGTCCTTATATTTAAATAAGATTATTTATTGTTGTTTTGTACATTCTGTCCTTATTTTTAAGATGGGAGAAGAGCATTTGAAAACACTACTTAATAAAGAGCAGCAGCAAACCAAGCCACATACTTATGAAAGGGAAGACACTTTGTAATTAGAAGTGCTTTTAACGTAAAAGATTATGGACTTCATAATGTAATTAAAAATATGTCAGAAATAATTATACCTACATTTAAGACTTTAAAGGACTTCTTAGATGTCTGAGATTTCTCTGGGTCTATAATAGACTGACTATTCACATAATTAAACTACTGTTTTCTTAAATAGAATTGCTGTCTGAGGATGTAAACTTTTTCTTTCTTTTTTTTTTTAACACATGACAGAATTACAAACAACCTGTGACAATAGTTACATTACCTAAAAAAACACCAAACCTAATCTATACATAATGTATGCTAATTATTGAAGCAGACTTTTTACAAAACTAATGATCAATTAACATCTTATGTTGGAACTGCATAGAAGGCATTATCCTGATTCTGAAGTCTATTAAGACATATTTCTTTTCTAGTGTTCCATTTCATTAGTTGCTTTATGAAACAACTAAGAGTACTGTTTCAAAGTTTTTTTCAAGTGATAATTGATATTTATTAATAAATATTCCTCACTAAGAACACATTAGGAGTTGGGCCTACTATGAATGATTTAGACTGATGGGTGACCTTAGAAAAATCATGCTTGAGCTTGAGGTTAATAAACTAAAAATATTAACCTTGTCCTGCGTATGACTGGATTTTTTCTCTGCAAACATTGCTGTGAAAAGCCATTCAGAAAACACTCCACTCCAAAAGATTTGCTTCCAATTTTACTGGTCACTGATAGCACAGATAGCTTGGGTTTTTTGCTTATTCTTACGTCTGGTGTTTTGTGCTTGTGGTATGTTAAACTTCTCTGTCTGCCAGGCACCTACCAGCTGATCTCTCACTTCATCCCCTGAACAGGAAATGGGGAGACAACAGATGAAAAAGTTTGTAGGTCAAGATAAAGACAGGGAGATCACTCACCAATCACTGACACCAGCAAAATAGAAACAACTCAGGGAAGATTCATTTATTTTCAACTAAAAATAGAGTAGGATGGTGAGAAACAAAGACAAAACTAAAAACACCTTCCCCAATCTCCACTCTCTTCCCAAGCTCAACTTCACTCCTTCATTCCCAACTCTTCTACTTCCTCTCCCTGTTCGCACAGACTGGGGGTCATGGTCAGCCCACAACAGTTCCTCTCTGCTGTTCCTTCCTTCTCACGCTTTTCCTCTGCTCCAGTATGGGCCCTTTCCACAGGATATAGTCCTTCACAAACTGCTCCAGTGTGGGTCCCTTCCACAGGGTGCAATCTTTCAGAATAGACTGCTCCAGTGTGGATCCCCCATTGGCCACAGCTCCTGCCAGAAAAATTGCTCAGGCATGGGGTCTCCACAGGCTGCAGCTTCCTTCATGGTATGTCCACCTGCTGTGGGAGGGAGTCCTCAGTGGGCTGGGTGGATATCTTCTCCAGTGTGTTTCTGCACAGACTGCAGGAGAAGCTCTGTCTGGCACCTCCTCCCCCTTCTTTTCTGACCCTGATGTCTGCAGGTTATCTCTTACGTTTTTTTCACTTCTTTCTCACAGCTGCTGCACAGAATTTTTCATGCTGTCTTAAATATGTTTTCACAGAGACACCACGAACTGATTTAAAGTGCTCAGCTTTGGGCAATTGTTGGTTCATTTTGGAAGCAGCTCTGTACTACACAGAGGCCACGCTCACAGGATCCCCCCACCTCTCACTGGCAAAGCCTTACCGCTAAACCAAATACAGTTCTACTTTGTGCTTTTCCACAGCAAGAAATAGACCTGTTTCTCCCACAAGAGGGGAACTGCCCATTAGTCAAACTCTGCAAAGCTGCCCCTTAAGTTACATAGAACAGCACTAGCCTAGACAAATCACACTTGCATGCTATTCCTTCTCAAGCTTCATCTAATACTGAACTTGACAAATACGATATTTCATTAAACTAAATTAGTTTTCCCCCTGTAATCAAATGTCTACTACTCTATCTGTAGGTAAATTACTTCAGGGAGGTTTTGTGAGGCATTATTAAAAGAGGTCCTTAATCCTAACAGTGTTTAGTGAACACCAGAGATCACTGAACCCTTCTATCTCCTGTCCTCAGTACTTTCTAGTCTTTTGCAACTTTTGTAAAAGATGGAAGAAAGCATTCTTTTTGTATGAAAGGAAACACAGTTTGCACAGTTTCTCTGAGGCCAGAAAGTGAGTCAGCAATAGAAAGTAAAGAGTTCAGAGCCACATAATAGTATCCAGTTACTTCACTGCCACAGTCCAGCTTTTGGAAACTGTCTGTGCCAGACCATAGATTCACTAACATTCATGATTATTTCAGGAATAAGTTATTCTGGAAATGAATAGAGACAACATCCAATGCCACCATGTGATTTTATTTATTACAGACAGCGTTCCTTAAAATTGGCACCACACAGCAGAAAATATTGCCATCAGTGCCACAATTTTCACCCATCTCAATTTTCATAGAAAGTTAAACTACCGGGCTCGAAAATTGTGAAGTGGTAAAATATTATATTTTCCTTTAGCAAAACAACATTCCTCATGCTTAAAATATCTTAACTGCATATATGATGATGTAAGGTAGAGAAAGCAGTGATAAACTCTAAGCCCCACAAGGATATATAATTGAAGTGGCATGTTAATCACATTAAGACCTTGTAAAACTTGAGGAATCAAGTAAAAACTATACTTTGTACTTTGGCTTTAAACTCTACTTTTACTAAAGAAGCTTGTGCCCTTAGTTCAAGTGCTATCTCAGGAAGACACATACTGAAATGATTTAGAAGTTGTAATTTTATTCAGTTACAAATTAGCATATGTGGTTATCTTCACAGTTAATATTCAGAATTTCCAACACTTCCAAAATTGTGAACACCTACCTCTCTACTCACTTCACTGAAAAAACTTTCAGCTCAAAGTCCTATTTTCCTTTCTTTACCCTTCTCTTCTCTGGAAATGAATGATAGGGAAGGGGTGCAGGATGTTTCCTAGAGCATATTCCAAATGATCTAAGGAATTTAGACCCTGTTTTTTCCTCTCTCCCTGGACTGAAGAGCTTGTAATCCTGTTTCTCCTGAAAGAATCGGAAGGTACAAGAAAGCAGCAACTTCATGGGTTTATGAAAGGAAGGAAATGAAGTAATGATAAATTGCGTAGATAAAAAAGCTACTAGATTCTTCATTCTGGTCACGAAGAGAGCAACTTTGTTTTGCCTGCAGAACATGAACAGTGCCTGAGTCAACAAGATCACGTACTTCAGTGAAAATTCCTTTTTTGGTAACTAGAGAGTATGACTTGGTGCATTGTTAGTAAGTGATGCAAAGCAACAGGCAAAAAGGGTCAGTGCAAGCAATGAGGCAGTAAACATGTTTCCCACCTTCTACATGTCACTGCTACCAGCCTTGTCTGCAACAGTCACAAGTGCAGGTTAACTGAGTTTATGGAGAGAAAAACTAAACCTAAAAACGTCAGGTTCTACATACCTGCCTTTAAGAGCCTGTGCTTTTAGTTTTTCTAAGTGTTGCTAGATATTGTACAACAGTTGTATATAATTTTCTGAAAGGTAGATAGAGCAGAAGGTTTCCTTTGCTGTGTACCATATACAGCTGAAGTAAAAGTTATGCTTCCTGAGCAGTCTGTAAAAAAAAAACAACAAACAATCAAACTGGTTCCAACTCAGAGAATGACAAACTTAGTTTGACCCAAAGCCAAAACTTTATTTCCGGAAGGAAGTTGGTACAGTAGCAAACATCATCCCCCAAATACTAAGCCTGTGAAAGACCTGTGAAAGAAGCAATGAAAGAATTTTAGACACAACTTCCAAGACACTTCTCCCATTCTGAGAAAATATCAAAGCTGAGTTATTTTGTTCAGCAGTTTGCATTTTGCATTGGAGGGAAGTGCTCTGAGATGGAGATTGCTTCTCACATGACCTTCAGCAGCTCAAGTTTTGACAGTTTAAGCTGTCAAAGCAGCAACTGCTTAAAAACATTGCATATTCATAAAAAGTTGGCATTTCAGATCGCTGTTAGGTTCCCAGGTAGTGCCATTGGAAACTATGGAGTGTTAGTTCTGTAACAATTGCCTTTGGCTATAGAAGGCTGGAATTTGAGATCTGCACAGTTCAGACTTGCAAAAGCTTTTGTATTACAGATGTTGAAGAAGCAACTTCAAAACAGGAATGATGAACTATACAAGCTGGTTTTATTTTATTTTTTTAGTGTTGGTGCTCCCACCATTAGCAAGATAAATATTCTTAGAAGCATTTAATAGAATTTGCTTTCAAGAAATGTGTTTGTTTTAACAGAATAAGTGGTCCTTAAAAGCTGAAAAAAGTTAATTACAAAGTCTTTGCAAAGTCAGTTAAATGCAATTCCTTGACAGGGAGAGCCAGCAGTTAACATGGCAACAATCATCTGTGCAGGGGGTGTTAAGAACAATAAAGTATAAAGCTTCCATTTTAATAAAATCTCTTTCTCATTACTCCCAGAATAGTTTATTGTTTTCTTTTGAAGGACAAATGACAGTGCAGCAAGCTACAGGAATTCTTCCCTGTGAGAAACTAGGAAAGAACAAGTCCTCCCCTTATCTGAGCGGTATGCCCTCTCTCCTCCTCCAGCAAACACTCAGAAGTAGATGGGAAACAGAAATGAGGAAAAAACCCCAAGGTTTTTCTTAGCTGTCTACTTATTTGTACTACCATTACTGAAGAGACAGGCAGAGACCTACCAAAGTTGTGTCCATCAGTCCCTTTAACATTTGGATTTAGGCTGCTTTTCATCACAACAGTGATTTGAAAGATGCAGTGATTTGAAAGATCTGGCTAAGCCACATCCATAATGGGAAGGCAAAAATAAGCATATGAAGGTGAGCAATATTCCCATGTTAGTGACACTTGAAGTGAACAGAACCAGCTGACAGATCAGAATGGATCCCACCAACCATGATGCTTCATCTTTTCCATCCTCCTGCTTCTCTTTTAGCAGATTAGATTTTCTTCCAACTGATCAATGCAATTGATGTACGTAGTTAATGGATTCCTGTCTCAGTGGCATGGCAAACACTGTGGGCTCCATAGTGGTCTTCTCCCTTTCACTCTCACTGCTTTCTTCCCCTGCCCCACTTGTTCTCTCTGCACCAGAGCTTCTCTTACTAGGTGGAATCTACTGTCACATCAGACACATTTACCTCTATTTTTACTGTTTCCTTAACAGCTTTTAGTCTTACTAAAATTTTTTGTGAACAAGCAAAAAAAACCTCAGAAGCCACACTTATAAACAGTGAAAGTTGGGCTTTTTCCCTTCACCAGTGTGACTTTGCATTTTGACACAAGATGCCTAAGGCTAATAATTTTCCGATTTTTTACGCTGTTAAGGAAAAGCTTGCTGAAATCTGGTCATACTAACAGTTCAGTAAACATTACTTTGCCCTTTAATACAGCTTGTCTTGGGAGACTATAATACCGCAAATATTCATTTTAGAGCATACATTTATGTTATGCAAGACTAGACAGCGTCCTGCTGCTCTCCCTTGAACACAAGGTATCAAAATATGCAGCATCTCTTACGTGTACCTCAAGCACATCTTGAGAAGTAGTGTCATCTTCTAACTGAACAGTAAAAACTACAGAAGTGATGGTTTAACCCGTGAAAGAAGCTGCAGCAAGTTACTTAGAAGACATATTTATGAAAACATGGCAGATTATTCAATACTCAGGCAGAAGTGGACATGACATTCATTAAAGAAATACATCAGGTTCTTCAACTGGTATGAGGCATAGTAACCTGAACTTCCTGAAGATTTGAAGAAAAAATATAAAGAGCTATAATGAAATGGTTTTATTTTTTACTTGTTTAAGGGAAGTAAGGCTAAATTTTAAGCTTCTGCTTAGTAGTTGCACAATCTCCAATTAGATTTCATGAGAGTAGTCAGTCACTTAACTAGGATTGAAGTTGTATTATGTAGTTCCATTGCTAGCAGGAGTAAATAAGTACACTTCACCTTGTTGTACCTCAATGCCAGTTTGACACTAATACCAGCACTGTTAAGGATTAAAACAAACAAACAAATAAAAAAACCAGAGTCCCCTTGCCCCCACCTTACAGCCTAGTCTGTTCAGAATGCAAGTAGACAGCCATGAAAAAAAACCCCCAAAACAACAAAACCATGTTTTGATTGGTGCAAAAAATACTCCACTGGTTACAAATCATGCAAGTTTCCAAGTATACTTATTCTCCATTTTGAGTTGCTGGGGCAAAAACCTACCCTCCCTCCTTCTGCCAAGCTCTCAGATGTTAGGCACCCACCTTTTGAGCTGTTAACAGCCTGTGAACATCAAACACTTATTTTATGACTAAGGCCTACAAGCAGTCCCAAATGGGAAAAATGTTCACATTAGTGGACATCCCCCTACTATAACATTATTACAGTCAAAACTGGGCAAGAGAATGCCTTTAAGCAAAAGGATCCGATATCAGAGGTGCAGCTGTGTTCACTACTCCCGCCTTGATCTTGTATACATGTCATCTTCATCATATTCACCCATCAACTGCAATAAAAACGTTCCAGTGTAGAGAAGAAACTGTCCAGCTATTTGTGCTGCATGGGATATTAGCTGAAGCACTTTCCTAGAAGAAAAGCCATTTATTTAAGAAAAAATCACCAGCAAGATGACATTACCCCTTTCTACCCACACCACCTTTATGAGTCAAGTTGATATTTTTAAAAACTCTCATTCCTTCTCACTTCTGAGCAGCTGGTCATTTTTATACCTTCTTTAGAAAAAATACTTGATTGACAAAAAAATGGTTCATTCTGCCAACTAGAAAACTCATTTAACAAAGCAGGCTATCATCCTGCTAGACATTTACAAGCGTTCTGCAAAGCCACCACTCAAACTACCAGAACAGCATGGAAGACAACTTTGCCTGGGAGCCCCACAGCACTCCTGCAACATAAATCCACCTCATGTCTCACCTTTAGGTCATTCATGCAATCTTTCATGTATCTCCAAGCCACAGATCAAACTTGATTAGATCTGGAGCTGAACAATCACATTACAATGGATGCCCAAGAGCAAAACTAGTGAAGCCAGATGAAGTAATGCTGTCCAAGCTACAAGTCTTGAGAATTCTCTGTTCACAGCTATTCTATTTTTAAAAGATTAAATTAATATCATAATTCAAATATATAATACTGTGTAAGAATCAGTGCAGGTTCATAAGCTAATATCAGGTAAGCATTGGAGGTCTACAGTATAAACTGTGGATCACCACTGGATCACAGGGGAATAGAAATAGTCATATTTGAATGGTTGTTTATTCATCTTAGTTGTAGGTGCATCTTCCTTCCATTCTCCAAGAAACAGTGGGGATATCAGTACTAAGAGCTATATTGGAGTCTCATCCCCCAGAAGTTAAGTAGGCCCTCACAAGTATGAGGCTGAGGCATTGGGGAAGAGATACACAAGAACTGGGGCCATTCCAAACCTGGAATGAGATCGGTTTCTGAAGATGCAGCAACCAGACTAGCCTTCCTCTTCTGCAAAAAAAGGGGGGAAATTTTTCTGAATTCCTCTCTGAGAAAACATGCAGGTGTGAACCCTCTGCTGCTATTCATTTGTACTTTGATCTTCAGCAGAAAAGACAAAGTCTTCTTCCTACGAATTCATTTTTCCCACTGTGATGAAAGAAGGTTTGCAGTCAATATTCAGTGCTTCAGAAGATTAGAATACCTTGTACTTATAGCCTGGGAAGCCTTTCAAGAACATTGTATACTTATTTGTGCTTCCCCGAAATGAGCCATTTCAGCATGTTCTTCCTCCATCACACAGTACAGGCCAAGGAGCTTTACAGTCGTAAGGAAAGCTGCATCTGGTACTGAACTTTTGAGCAGCTGCAGTGTGTCACTTGCACACGAGCAGTTGCCACTTAAGCCATGGAGCAAGTTATTTGTTGAACTGGACATTTGATCCTTCAGTTGGACACTGCAGGGAGACACCACTAGGAGAAATGCATTAATCAGATCTGGCAGGCTTCCAGTCCTTCCCACCCATGAACAACTGTAGATTTTTTAAGTCCTCTCTCTTTACACTCTGCAAGTGGACTCAGGGAGAGGGCATCAGAATTAGCAATCTGGAACTCATTAGCAGAGGGACCTAACATCATCTGTCTCCTATTTAAACAGCAAGCCGAGACAGGCCGTCCCAGTCTTGTGTTCAAGGGTACCAAGGTTATCTCTTCTGTCACCCCTGTTCTTTGCTATCAGACTGTTTTCCCACCTTGCCACTGACACTTCCCTTACAGCTCAACTGTGTAAAATAACAGTGCTTCCAGAAGAACTCCACAGCTACTTCAGCTGCTGCCAGCACCACTCCTTTCTCAGCAGCTGTCCTGTCTTGGCAGGGAGGCAGAATTGTCACTTCAAACTCTCCTTAGCAGTGCAAGTTCCAGTGCTGATACTCAGCTCCATAGCAGGCAGCCAGAGATTAGAGTTTGTTTTGGCTCAGAAAACTTGACAAACATAGGAACTGGAGGAGTGCAGCTGTCCAAGGGCAAACCTTTGCTTTGAAGAAACCCTAACAAAGCCAGTGTTACAGGTGGGTGTAGCATGCAGCTGGATCATCGCTGCAGTCTGACCAGAGAAGCGAGTCTCATCTACAGTCTCACCAGCTGTAGCCTGAAGGATTAAGCAAGGGACCCCCCAAGTAGAGTGGGAGAGGTCAGTCAGACTGAAAGACCTGGAACAAGATTAGCATTACAATGCTAATTAGCATACCTGCATCAAGAGAGGAGGGAATACTTCAAGACTTCAAACTAAAGGCTACATGTCACTCAGGGGAAGTGAAAACTTTGCTTATTACATATATTTCTGTCTGTCAGATCTGTCCTCGAGTAATAAAATGCAGCAATGCTACACCGTTGTGTATCAACCAAAATTTGAAAAGTCACATAGATAAATTCAAGGCTGCAGCTTAAAAAACTGTCAAAGTATGGCACCTCTGTGAAGAAGATACCTGAATTCAGGAGTCTTCTTGAACCAGGGCAGGATGCAGTTTTGACAAGGCACCAAGTTTTAACTCATTGTTGCAAACAGTGGACAGGACAGGTATTATTTTGCCCCTGAATAAGACAGCATTTCCGAACAGCCAGTTCTACCAAATTCACAACCCACCACAGATTAGTCCTGCAGAAGATAGTGGTCCTTGATAAGGTCCATTAGTCTGCCTCCAGAACACTTGGTTTAAGAATAGTGGGGTCAGTGTCTTACTACAGATGACAAATTCACATTAAGATAGAGTGTCATATCTCTTCCATTTTCCTTTGCCTCTGTGTAGCTCAGCTGGTGAATTTGGCAGACAGTAATTGCAAAGTCCAAGCAAGCTTTAACACTAGATCTCAAATTCCTCTCATTTCATTCCCTGGAAGTCCTCCCTTCAAAGAGCTTCTTCCTCAGCCTTCTGCATTCTTCAAACAAGTCAAAGGAGTTTGGGGAAATTCTCTCAGCAAAACAGATTATACTTACACCCTTGCAATATATACAAGCTGATAAGATTTTGGCCTTGGGAGAAATTTAAGATTCCACCATAAAAAGCTATAGGAAGTTTTTACAAGTCAGCTATGCACCTTTCAAAGGAAGATTCAGCATATTGGCCAGTATGTAAGAAATAATAAAACTAACTTTAATAATACTAACTTTATAAACACACCTGCTTCACAGAACCAATAGCAAACACAGATTTTATATTAACATATACACCTGATCAGTAGTGGCAAGATACTTACCGCAATACACTTTTTGCTCCCATGAATTTGATATCCCATGAGACAGAGTAGATTTCATAGAAGGTCGCCTTGATGTTTAAGCAGCCAATAAAATCCTTAGGGTTCAGCTTGTACAGATCAAATGTGATGTTAGCTACTCCATTTCTTGTCTAATTTAAAAGAAAGAGAGACAGTTTGTACTACGATGCAGGAAACTACAGCAAGAAAATCGTTAACAATGCAGCTCTTCAGAAGAAGCTTTGCTTATTCCAGTCTTAGGGTTAGCTCTTGGTCAATTCTAAACTAGAATTGAAAGCATTAGCACAAAGAAAAGCAAATCTGGATCTTATGTAATTTTGTTCAAGTCCTGACCAGGATTTTGAAGCTATTCCAAAAGGACGCAGAAGTTCAAGTGACATAACACCTCCTGAATATTTCTTTTCTGTAGTAGAGCTTCTTCAGTGTATACTGAAGCCACAGGTAATGACACTGGACAGTGTTCCTACCATTTATTTATCCTGGTACTTTCCAGTTGCTAACTGAGGCAGCACAGTTAGTCTACACTGAAACAGGCCACTAAATAACCAGGATGACGTTCTGTTTAGGAAGAAATACAGTATTGATGAGCTGTCTTAGAGACAGCTACAAAAATATCATATGTGAAAAGTCACGTCCTCATATCAAACCCTGGCTCATAACACCTCTTTTTCTTCCTACTAAAAAGAAACACAGGGAGGGAACCACTGCTGATTAGGCCTAGGGTTTAGTAATGAGTTTTTAAGAGAAAAATCAAGGGAGAAGGAGCATGGAAAGTCATCTTCCACCTTAAATCCAGCCTCCTTTATTGAAAGCAGCCCTTGTCTGCTGCAGGGCTGACAGTGTGCTTCAAGAAAGGAAAAACAAAAAGAAAATAGTAAAGAGAATCCATATTTACAGAGACATCTAGTGGATACACAGGATCCTCTGCTCAGCACATTCCACTCAAGGTTAATGGCCTGGCAGCTGTCAGGTTGTTTTTTGCATGCTAAATGAAGCAATACAGTTGCGTAAGACTGGGCCTTTTTGTACTTGTCACCCCAGCTCTCAGACAGTGTCATGATAAGTCAGACAAAGTTAAACACAGCAGTATATCATTAGCCAGCAGTTTTATGCCTGTTTTACTTTGATAGCCTCCGAACTCCAGCAATAGGGTCCCCTATCAACAACAGCTTTGGACATGTAGAAGTAGTTGGTATACTTGGTAGCATGACCCCTCCTAGACCCTCCCTATTGGCATCCAGAATATTTGGTTAAAGCATAACAGAGCTGGTGCTGCACTCTAGATGATTTCTGTAGCTGAGGCAGTCCTTCTGCTGTCACTCAGCACATACTGAAGAGGGGCTGCATTCAAACTTGTGCTGCTGCCATGCCAGACAGGATAGAGGGGAAAGGAGCAAGGTGGAATCACACCCTTCTTTTTTGCCTTTGGAGCTCATGGCCCAGATGCAGCAGGTTAATAAGCCAGTGAGATATCTTGGGGGAAAATGTCCAGACTGCCCACACTGGAGCAGGAGACTGAGAAAACAGGGCCACAGAATTGAGCCATATGTGTACAAACATACAAATGGTATGTCTGCTTACAGCTCCACAGCTAGCTCTGCACCTGGTAGAAAAAATGTTGATGCTAGCTTTCTAGCAACAACCATGTAAAGGAAAGACAGTTAGGAGTTTGACTATGTTATTAATGTACAGATGACTATTTCCCCACAAAACCACTAATTGGACATTGAATTGATGTAATTAGAAGGGTAAAGCTAGCGAGTTTCAATAGTCCTTAAAACACCTTGAAGCATGTAGACTAACACAAGGTTCTAATGCCAGCTTTTAGCTATTTGTAAAATTAAACACAAGCATTTTTCTAAACTTCACTAAATTATTACTACATTCACAAGACAGATCTTGCTTTACATTGCTTAATTTGGCCATTTTTTATGCTTAAAAGCTAGCTTTTAAGGACATTGACTCCCTGAAGTTAAAAAATACAAGGTCCTAATTTTCTTTATGTTACAAAAAGTAAGTAAAAACAAAGTTATTTCTCTAAAAGCAGGGTATTTTCCCTATAATTCTTTTCAGTTGTAATGTTTTATTTCAATTCCTGGTAGTTCTTCGCCAACAGAATATGTCCAAACAAGGGAAAATAAAAAATATGGACTTGATTTTTCACCCAGGAAGGCTCAACAAGGAGTTGATACCTTGACTTCTTTGGGGTAATTTTTCTTCCTCTTCTGCCCTCTTTCCAACAATTTGAGCAGCCACAAACATTCTTCCATCAACTTCTACTCAAGTGAGAGAGAAGCAGTCAACACTTACTGGTGCCCATTTCTGTCCTTTTTCTAGAACCATGAAGTGTGTATTATCATCCAGGGACTTGAAAAACTCTTCTGTGTCCACAACTGTGCCATCTTCCTCTAAAACCAGAGTAATTTTTCTAGCAGATATAAAGAAGGAATCTAAAGTCTGAAAAAAAAAATCAGTACACTTTAGCATTCTAAAGAGAGCCCATCATTTGTTTATTTGACATATTCTCCCAAACTTCCCTAGTAATGGTTTTTAGAAGAAAAAGTCTGTGATTTGTCTTTCTGGGACACTGTATTTCACTATAAGTTTCAGTCAGTGGGACTGTTTGCTATACCTTGCTGACGAGCTCTTGCAGACTGCTTGCAACAATTCCTTTCCTCCTGCTTCGGGAGGCATTGGACACACGGAAAGGTCGCCCTGCAGGCATGAGAGGAGGGAACAGGGCCTGTTTTGTTATGGCTCCTACAGATGCTCCCATGGATATCAAAGACCTGAGACAAACAAAAATTCAACATAGTAATAAAAAACCAGTCATGTCAAGTTGTGTGAGAAGGAGGAGGACTGTTGAGTTCAATGACATAATCACATTATACGAGTAATTCACAGATCACGTTAGACCAGTGGAGCTTCCTTTCAAAGCTAAGTACTTCACAGCCCTACAGATATGTCTCTGAATATTTCTCTTTTGCCCATGGCATTTGGAAGCACTTTAAAACAGTTTCAAGCAGATGTGGGCCACCTCTAGCTCAGCTGACATCAAGGTCACAATTGCAGTGAAGCTGATGGGTTTTAATACTGAATTAAAAAGGCAGCAGCTCTTACTGCATTCAGTCACTTAGATTATTCTTTTTACCTGCAAGATAAACATGCAGTGAAATAAATAATTAGTTGAAAGTAACCTTATGTGTTAAGATAGGAGTTTCCTTTAGGAATACTGAACATATTACCCATATTCAAAACACCTACTGTCAGAATGCAAGTGGAGCTTTTCGATATAGTTATGCTTGGCTTACAAACAGCCAAGGCCTTTATCTTGTAATTTATATCTACAGCCTATAAAACTTGATCGAGTTTTGAAAAACACAAACTAAGACTTGTTTGTGCCCTAATGTATCAGAAGGAGTCAAATGAAATGAAAGTTAAGATCCAAGTACATAAATACGTGGTGTTGGAGCAGGCTGTTGCCAGAGAGGCTGGAAAAATTCAAACACGATTAGAAAGATGTTTTAGATTTTTTTGGGCAATTGCATGCTTTAATAGTGACTGCTTACCTTTGGTAAACCAAGAACACAATACTGGTAACTGCCTACTCCCACAACAAGGTACAGACCTGCTCTCATCTAAGTTTAGTGCCACTTTTTTTGCCAAGTGCCATTGGCTAATTCAGTAGTCAGCTTGCCAAAAGTGATGCTCTGCCTGACACCTGGAAAGAAAGGATTGATCTCTACATCTTTTAAAGGGAGACAATATTTTGCCTGCCACACCCCTGGACTTTACCTCCTTTGCTCCTTAATACTGAATCGCTCAGGGATGGGAAAGGGATGCATCCCTATTTTGTTCTCCCATATAGATGTAAAAGGTCAACTTTATGTATGAAAATCTATTCTCAGACACTTTCACCGAGGGTATAAAGGGGTGAACTGGCAGCCTTTTTCTGCAGCCAGAGAGTGAATACAGGAATTCCTAGAACAACAATGAAATGGTATAAAGTTACTCAACTAATAACATCCTGGTCACATCTTTTTCAAAAATCCACACTGACCATGGAGACTAACTATCTTTTCCAAACTTCTTATCTGGTCTTTAAGCATATTTTTGAATGCACAGAAAGCAATTTTTGTGACTGAACAGATTCAGATTTCAGCAAATAATTTATTTCCCGCTCTCATTCTGAGTCACTGTTCAGGCTATTGCCTTTCCTTTTTACACCAAAATTTCCCTTCTTCAAAAACTCTTTGGCATTATTGGAGCTTAATTTTTTCAAAGGAGGAGAATGTTCAACAGTTTTGTTCTAGCTTATGCTAACATCTTCTTGGTAGTGCTGTCTATACACTAGGTCCCCAGCTTTCAACATTTTGCATATATATACACATGGCTGATGTAAATCTCTCCCCTTCCTGTAACAAAGCTGGTGAGGACGAGCAGTCCATATGGCTTTCAGGAAACAAGCATTGTTTCAAATTAAAGAGTTAACAAGCACTATTCCTCCTGAAGAAGGGTCAAGACCAGGGAGGAGGACAAGGTGACAGTAGCACCCACAAAGGCACTGAAGCTCCACAGAAGGGAAGCCTGCCAGGACAGGGTGTGTTTGCCAATCTCATCGCTGACTAAGTTAATAGTCCCCCAATCACCCCACTGGTCTGTGGGCAGCTTACATTCTGAATCACTGAATCTCTTCCTCAGACAGGAAGCCTGCTCATCTATCTTGGGGCTGGGGACACCACAGGGCACCCTGATGTTAGAAAATGCAGCACTCAGGTTTCAAGAGCTTTCACAGCTAGTTACGTCTCATTCCCTCTTACACATTTGAAAACCTGTATGTAGAATAGTTACTTGAGTGATGTATATGACAGTACTGCCATTTTTTTTTTTTAGGGACAGTCAATACTAGACCCATTGAAAAGTTTGCTTTCTCATTACTTAAGCCAAGTTGTCATTCACAAAAGACAAAGCATAAGGTAAACAGCCAAAACACACATGCCAATACAGAATGAAAAGTGTTAGGGGCACAGCTCATGGCAGAACTCGAGCTAACCGGGTTCACCTCAGGCATTACCACAACCCACTATACAAGCCATACTTTAAAGCTCTGAGCAGAAGTTCCTAAAGGATTCAAGATCAATCACCTCACACTGCTGCCTAATTCTATCAGATTTAAAAAGTCAGAGACGAAAACCCAAACTAATCAGATTAATGAACCAGGACTTTCATTGTCTCCACCAGACAGTAACTGAACAGGAGTAGAAGTCTTAAGAATTTATTTAACATTGATGACATTCCACCTACATCTTGATCAAACCTGTCAATATCATCTTTAAACTAGGGCTACTTATGAAGCAATGAGTCTGAGTTTTAGGGCAGGCTGAGGTTTCAGCTAATGAGAAGTATTAGGAGACAAAAGCCAGTATGATTAAATAAAGCCAGATAAACAGAATGTGAACCCTTCCATTTCTGGGTCAATTCCTGAAAGCTTGGGTTTGTGTTTGGGTTTTTTGTTTGTTTTTTTGGTGTGCCACTCTCTTTCCCAGACTATAGACTCAAACAGGCCAGCCTCCACTCAGGGCTCCTAGAAAGATCCCTTCTTGTTGCAGCTGCCCTCAAAACCCAGACAAACCAATTCCTGATGCAGAGAATTCCTCTGCTAGACTGGAGTTACCAAAAATAATTTTCTATTAAAAGCTGATCAAGCTAAGTCAGGAATCAAGTGGTGGAAAGAAACTAAGGTATACTTGGTTTTATTATAAAGTCGAGTGACATGTTAGATACACATATTTTTTTTATTTTTATACACATATTTAGATACACATATTTTTATTATTCTTTAAAGTTAAAAGAATCAAGTCCTAGCTCTTCCCTAAAGGAAGAGAAATCCTATGTCTGTGGAAAACAAAAATACATTTTTAACTGAAAGGTCAAATATCTTAAAAATCTAGCATCTTACCTAGTTTGTTTTGGATAACTACAACCTGCTAAAGAGGGACTCGCAGATACTGCTACAAGCATTCACTGTAATGTCAAAACTGGTGGAAGAGATTAATTCATTTTTTTAGGAGAATCCAGGGATTAAAAGCCTGCCTTGAGCCCTGTACACATATTTCACTATTTACCCGTTTGCAACATGCCCCATATGTTTGTATAAGAATCTCGCTCATAAAAATCAGTGTTGCACAACACAAGTGGTTCCAGGATATGGCAACATTTGCTTTTTAGGTTAGGGTTCACTGGCAAATGGCAACGTAAGGAACAGTGAAGTAAAAAAAAAAAAAAGAAAAGGGTCAGAAATTAGTCAGGAGACTTAGGGTTCAACTAGATTGCAGCCATGGTCTCCCTAATTAAACAAGAGCTGTGGAGATACCAGAAACGCAGCTGGCAGCAGATACGTTTTTGGGTAGTGTACAGAACTGTACCTCCATGGATGTGGTTGACACGCCTGGAACGCTAGCAGAGGCCAGGGTTTGTGGTAGTGTTGTCACCGAGGACAAGCGGCTCCCGGCTACATCGAGGCTCCGCTCCTGACGCACAGTTCCTGGCACACAGGCGGCAGCCTCGGATGCCGGGATGTGAGCGCACCCGGTCGTTGCACCTCAGCAGGCAGTTTAAACTGACAGGCTCCTACTTGCGCTTCCCTCAGCAGAGTTTCAGCCAGGATCACAGAATCAAGGTTAGAAAAGACCTCTGAGATCATCGAGTCCAACCTTTGACTTACCACCTTGTCTACTAGACCATGGCGCTGAGTGCCACATCCAGCCTTTTCCTACACACCTCCAGGGACGATGACTCCACCACCTCCCTGGGGAGCCCATTCCAATGCCCAATCACTCTCTTTGTCAAGAACTTCTTCCTAAAGAAGGATTGCAGGGCTGCGAGAGTGTCCCGACTTGTTTCTCCCACTCAGGGCCCATCAGGTTTAATCCCCCAGGAGCCCCGCCCGCCTTGGCCGCCCTCGCACCGCGCTCCCAGTGCGCCCTTTGCTCCCGAAGCGCTAGAGCCGACAAAGAGCTGTTCAGATTGGGCATCCCCCGGCAGCCAGACCCGTCGCCGGGATCAGCGTGGGAAGCGGGGATGGAGAAGGGGTGTGGGTATCCCCGCACTCACCGCAGCAGCGATATCACGAATTCCCACGCCACCTCCATGGCCAGTCCGGCCGCGGGGCAGCGCCGGTCACGGTGCTTAAGTGTAGCGGGCGGGGCTCCTCCTCCGGGTGGAGGTGGCCCCTCCTGGTCCCGGCCCTTCCTGCCCTCCCTCACTCCGGGGGTAGTGGGAGCCGTGCCCTGGGAAGAGGGAGCACTGCCCAGACAGTCCCGGCTGGGCTTAACGCTTGTCCGCAGTACCGCGGCGCCAGCGGCGGGAATGCAGGAACAGGTGCGAGGTAGCGCAGTTTGGGAAGGAGTATTTTTCAGATGCCTTATGGTTTACGTGGGAAAGGAGCGAGAAGGGTTTTGTTCAGCGTGTATCGGAGATGCATGCTACATTGTGGCTAGCTACAGCTAATATAGTAACAGTCAGCCAATCTCATTTGCAGCCTCTCCGCATTAGAGCAAATCAACAGATTAAGTATCTCAGCTTCTGATTTTAGAGCCTATGAATAAGCTTACAGCTCGGATTAATGTTTACAGTAGCTTCAGTGAGGGTGTTTACTGTTACTCCTACAGGCAAGAGGGCAGCGACTTCTGTTCACTACACAAGTACCAAGGCAGTATTTCCTGTTCATGTATGCCTGTGGGCACAAATACGGTTCTTTTGGGCTCTGGAACCAGGTTCTGTTGTTTACATCTGTCCAGCCACTTTTGCACAGGGAAAACATTGAAACCTGTGAGCATCGAAACGTGCCTCTCTGGCAACAGCCAGCATCTGCACCAGGAAACTGCCACGGCTGATCAGGGAATGACTCCAGAGGCCCTTGCCACCAGCATTCAGGTTACCCCCAAGGTCAGGAATAATTAGTTACCTGGTTACCTGTATTGTTTTTCCCGAGCTAGCCTGTGTAGGGCAGGAAGAACCACTCAAAGTAGCTCTTACTGTCCAGGTTTCTTTAGCCTGCAGGCTGACACCTATTAGATGTCTTCTTCAGTCCTCAGCTTTTGGGGTCCTTATCAGCTAAGGATTTTTCTGAACAGGTGAGTCTCCAAATGTCTGGAGGAGGTGGAAATTTTGGTCTTGCAGAAGCTTAGTTTTCCTCTGGCCACGTGCCTCTTCCCAAAGGTCTTTGTAGAGACATCCAACCAGCGCAGCCACTGCTAAGCAGCTCCCTGAGATGACATACCTGATGCAAGGCTGACACAGCTCTGAGACAGGGACAGTGTGTTTTGCAGGGACATGCTCCTCATCGGCACTAGTGCCTCGATTTGCATGGCAGTTGTCGTAACTAATACAAACACAGATGCTTCACTAATACAAACATAGATCCGCAAGAGTAACAGGAAAAACATGTCCTTTTGAAGACTGTCCTGATCTGTAAGGAGAGAAGAGTATTACCTGTAGTTTTACAAGCTGCCTTAATACTCCTTTTTTTTTTTTTTCTGAGCAAGCAGCAGTGAGACCATCAGATGGGTAAAATCACTGACTTAGGAGCTGGGCACCTCATTAAAGAAGTGTCTTTGAAGAGCAGCAAGACAGCATACAGATGGGATATGCACAGAACCTACCAAGGAAGAGTATAAAACAGTAGCATGAAACAAATCTGGCAGGCCAGGGCAATAAAATGAGATGTCATAAAACCCAGAAGTGACAAGAGAACATTCAGTATAAAGAAAATAGCTGTAAGAGGCAGAATTACTCCACTCATTTACAGGGAGAGGAAATGAACTGTAGGTTGAGGTGAGGAGGCTAGAATACTTAGCAACATTTGCTTCAGTCTTCACTGAAAACATTAATCATGCAGGGGAGAAAGTACGTGGCTGATGTTGAAGGGAATGAACTCTAGAGGTGGAGTTAAATAAGCAACTGTGTTAATCCCTCTCGCTAAACTACTGTCTCACTGTCCCTTTGCTGAGTGCAGTGACTGCCTCCATATGTATTACATTTCCACTGCAGTTCAAGTTAAATAAGTTTGCTTAAGTCACTCCTCGCAGGGGTCATATCGCTATGAACAAAAGTCTGCACATGGCACGTTTAACAGGGAGGAGGAGGAGGAGGCACTTGAAGTAGTTTAGCTTGCAACTTCGCACTGGTGAGCATGCAGGTTTTCCTTATTCCCCTTCAAGAAAAAATTGACAGATTGGAACAAACTCAGAGGAAAGTGGGAATGATCAGTCATGCAGAAAAACATGGTAGGTATATGGGCTGTGTGGTTTGGGAAATGGAAAGGTTCGGTGTAGATGTGAATCGTGGGTTCAATGATCTTGAGAACTCTGTAAAGGGAAACGGAATAACATTTTCTTTATGCTTTTAGCAGTAGGAAAGGAGAATTAAGTCATCCATTAAGAGATATTTCACCTCTAAAGTGACTGTCGTTGGGTGGGATCAGTTGCCAACTGAAGATGTAGGGTCAATTAGACGCAGACATTGCTTGGGCCAGTGATCAAATGACATAAATGACAAGTCAGGACACTAAGGATCAATTTGGAGTTTCCTTTTATTTCTTAAAGCACTGACAAATTATATGAACACGATTAATGCAGAATAAAGTGTATCTCTACCTTTTCTTCTTTGACCTAAGAGGGGAGTGGAAGAAGTGAACAGATGTACTTACAGCAGAGTTAGCAACAAAGGTAACAGATTAGAAGGGTTCGCTTAGATTTGCAAAAGCTAACCTTCTGTACAGCTTTCTGCCTTTTCCTGTTTTTGGTTAAGTCTGATTTCTGTTAGATCCTGATTTCTGTTAGAGCCACTTTTGTGACCACCCCTAAGTAAGTTTAATTATTTCTCATCCCTTCAATTGAGAAACAACTTTCTATTCTTCACTGCATCCTCAAAATAATATTTACTTCTAAACTGCTTTTACTACTCAGCAGATTTCTATCACCACTGACTCTGATTCTGTTTTATTTCTGTCAGGCTGTTTATGTTAAAGATTTGGTTGTTCATTCTTAACATTTTTGTTAACCACTACTGTACCATCACTGAAAATTTTTAAGAGCAAATTAGACCTGCATCTGTCATGGAAGGCTTGGATACAGATGGTTATTTTGAGAAAAGACTGTGGAGTAAAAGTTCTCATGAGGTTGCTTTTTATTGTTTTCCATTTTTTTCAGAATATTTGTTAATGAAACTATGTTATAATATCTAAAGCTTTGCAGGAACCACAGAGTGTTTTTGTTTGCTGTACTGGAGGGGATGAGGCTCCTCCTAAAGGTGATTTCGCTGCTCTGCAAGGCTGTGCCGAAGAAGCTGGGAACGTTTTTTGGTACCGATTAAAACCCTTTGTAATTAGCTGGAAATGATTCTGTGGCTAGCAAAGACTCCAATGCTGAATGCCCTGTTTGAATTAAAGACTAACCTTTTGCTGCAGTGAATCATCTGGCCCAGAAAAAATCCCGTTCTTTATCATGAGATTCATGGCTGGGTATTTTCTTTTATTTTGTTCTTTTTGGTTTTCAATGATTTTAACAGTAAGATCAAAACAGTGCTGATGGGTGGGCAAATGCTGTACACATAAGAAAAATTACTCTGCCAAGAATGTCTCAGTGGTGTGAAATACTTCGAACACAAATTTAAATGTAGGTGTTTTTTAGCTAGATGGGGTATTAAAATCAGAAGGTCAGGCTTTGCCCTCATTTACTCCCTTTGCAACACTGTACGTGTGAATGAATTGCACATATTTGTGGGCAGCATTTAGCTGAAAGCTGACTTATTGAGTGCGTCAATGTGACAGCAGTAACGAAAAGCAGAAATGTTGCCCATGAGATTCGTTATTGAAGATAATGTGCTGGAAACTTAATATTTATTTATTCTGATCATGCCACAGATTATCTGAAGTGTTTTATTTTACATTTCAAAAGTTGCAACATCAAAAATATATCCAAATAAATCTAAAACAGTCTTTTTGTTTCTTTGTTTTGGTTTGTTTCTAATATCTTTACAGTTTATTATTGGTTTAGTGGTACTCACCACAGGAAGGAAAAAATATTCAAGAAGAAATATGAATTTTTGTTTTATAAGCATTAGAATTTTCTTTTATGAGGCTTTTCACCACAAAATGAGAGGCTATCAGGTATGGAATTGTCCCATGGCTGCACACCAGTGTTATGGTTTTTACAACAGAGCTTGAATTGCTTCAGACTGCAGTCAGCATTCCAGAACTACTAAATCCCTGACTGACCTGTGAGCTCACGCTTCCTTGGTAGCTGCACTAGTTAATTAAACACCTACATTTAAAAAATCTTCTTAGACAAGGAATAAATATCTCTAGTTTATGTGTTATATGGCATCCTTTCAAGGTTTAATTAAAAGTAACAATCATTGATTTTGTCCAAAACATAAAGACTAAGACAATAATAGAGAGAAAGCTTAATGGGTGTCTTTCCTGAGGGTCCCACTGCATTTGAATCCATGTCTTTCTGCCTGAGGTGTGTAGACCTCTGAATTTGATTAGTCATTTCTAAGGGATGCACAAACAGGAACTAGATTTGCAGATACTACACAGTAATATATGTGCATGTGAAATTCCAAAGCAGGTCCACTAAGAAATTTTTAAGGATCACACACAGATTGAAACAGACTGAGAAAAATATTGCTATGACTCACTGCTTTTAGATTCTGGTCAGGTGCTTTGCTCTCTGGACAAAAAGGCTCTTGGTAAGCTGCAAGAGCTCTCAAGGTCAAGTGACTGTCAGATGTCATTTGGGGTCTAAACTTGACTTAGGATCTAAATGCCTTCTGACCAGAGCTGGCCTGCCTCTGTACCCATCTCTGCAAAATATCCAGTTGGCCCTCAGACTCTAACAGGTCTTTTTTTTTTTTTACATTGTGACTATTTTCATATGTGTTTTATAATCCCTTAGCAATAGGGGCAGTCGTTAGCCATGGGGTTGGTTTGTGGTGCACCCCAACACCCCCTGCCTTTAGGTGGGTCAGGCTGCAGAAGGAGGAGAATGGTTTTATGCTGTAAGGTTGATAGTTCTCAGGTCTGAATGCCTGGGCCTTGCTATCCACCTCTTATTTCTACCACTGCTCAACTGCAACTCCCTGCTGCCCAGCCACCTCAGCTCCAAAGTCCTTGCCATCTCCTACCTCATGACCTCAGGTGTCTGTTTTTGCCTCTCTCACTGGCCCCAGTCCATGTAGCTGTCACCTGGCCTGTCTGCCCCTCAGATTTGGCTTTGCTGGGTTGATTCTGACCATTGGGTAATACCACCCAATTAGTGTGGGTCACAACACTTCAGAGCACAAAGTTACTATACTCTTTCACTTATGGTGGTGCTAGAGCATTGATACTACATCCGGATGATTCTTGAGAAATTATGTTATTCATCACTTTAGAATAGGTTGAAGAGTATTTGGGGCTGCCAGCCTTATCTCATGGTCACATTTGAGCCTTTCTGTTTCTAATAGATACAACAGAAATCTTATAGCAGCTCTCTGAGGCTGAAGAAATCTACTTATTTTTATAACTTGCATGACATATTTATGTAACAGCCATAGGCTTTCAATGTCATGGTGGTTTGTTGTAATCATGCAAGGAAATCTCCCACATGGTCAATGGAGATACATCTTGTGGAAGGTGAGAAATGCAAAGGGATCATTCTCTCAATAATTAATTCTCTAATCATTGGTGGATTTTCTGTTCAGACCCAGCTGAGTGGGTTAGCAAAACAAACACAGATGGCAGCAGATTATTACAAACACTTCTTTATTAGTGGGTAATCAGCACAGTGTTTAACATCCTGCTTTGCAGATGCTGCTGAGCTCTTTGGGCTGGAAGTCAGTTTAAAGAAGACAGAAATTCTCCATCAACCTGCACCTCAGGAAGTCCCCCATCATCCCCACATCACCATTGGCCAAACAGAACTCAAATCAGTCCAGCAGTTTAATTACCTAGGCAGCCTCATCTCCTCAGATGGTAAGATTGATGGAGAGATAGACAACAGGTTAGCAAAGGCATATAATGGCCAGTCTTCGCGAATGAAGATTCGGAAAGCTTCATAAAAGAGTTTGGCGAAATAAACACCTGAAGAAAAGTACCAAGATCAGTGTTTACAGAGCCATTGTGCTGTCTACTCTCTTATATGGATCTGAATCATGGGTCATCTACCGCCACCACCTGCATCTCCTAGAACGCTTCCATCAACGCTGCCTCCGTACAATCCTAAACATCCACTGGTCAGATTATGTGACCAATACATCTGTTCTTGAACAAGCAGCAGTCACAAGTATTGAGGCCATGTTACTGAGAACGCAGCTGCGTTGGGCAGGGCACATCTCCAGGATGAAGGACCACCGCCTCCTTAAGATCCTGCTTTATGGTGAACTTGCCACCAGCTGCCGCAAGAGAGGAGCCCCGAAGAAAAGATACAAGGACTCCCTGAAACAACATCTCAGCCTTGGCCATATTGACCACCATAACTGGTCTACTCTGGCCTCCAATCGGGAGGCCTGGAGACACACCATCTATAACACTGCTGATGCTTTTGAGAAAGCACGCAGGATCACCCTTGAGGAGAAAAGACAACGCAGAAAGCATCGTGCCCTGCAGAATATACCATCTAAGAAGTCTTTCTGCTGTGCCTTTTGCAACCGGACATACCTGTCTCATATTGGCCTTTTTAGCCACCAACGCGCTTGCAACAAACGTGGGTAGAGCCCTTCCCAAATCTTCGTTCGCGAAGCCTAGCCATGATACATATCCACGGTAAAAGGTCAGCCTGTTTTAACTGCATGAGTTTTATACCTATTAAGTTCAATTTTTAGGGAAAGCATAGAGATGAGGGATATGGCTGAAATATGTGCTCTGTCTGCCTTCTGAGCTGCATCCTCTGGGAAGAGATTCTTGGAGCAAGCTGTGTTTGGGATGAATGCAGACCTGGGAGCTTGGATCTGCTTGGAGTAGATTCTCAAGAGCTCTTGGCTGCAGATGTCTTATGAAGGCTTTGGCCATCTCTGCTGAGATCTGCCAGATGCTGCCTGCTTGCTTTTGCTTTGAGACACAGTTTATTAGGCCAATATGACATTTTGGTCTAAAATTGATGCTGTTCCTGGGACAGCCTGGACAACCAGGTTGGTTGTATTTTATGTTATTTCCACAGATATCACTTTACCCTGTTTCCGCATATTAACTATATTCATATATACTTTTCTGCATAGCACATTCCTTTCTGTGATGCTGGCTCCTCCCTCTCATTGTCAAATATCCATTTTGCTTCTTACAGTGCATATGTGTAGACCCACAATCACTTAGAATGAATCCTTTCTTAGATTACGTGCTTAGTCCTTCCCTCTTAACACGCATACTCTTAAAAGCGCAGAAGCATTAAGTATGCAGTGACTATGTGTTGCTTGACAAGCGTTAACCAAAGCAATGTGTGATCAGAAATTAATGCCTCTCACGGAGCTCAAGGAGAGCTGTAGGGCAAGCTTTTAAAGTGCTCCTCTTGTGCATCTATATTGCAACACATTAGCAATGCCAGAGGTCCCTCGCTCTGGCCAGCTGACTGGGATGGATGGGGGATCTCCAGTATGCCTAATGTGCATACAGCAGGCATTATGGATGTGTGGACCTGGGTGCATGGGCACAGAAACCAAATCCATCCCAATGTAGAGCTGCTTGCTGTTGGCAAGCCAGGGTTGCTGAGTCAGCCTCCAGGAAAGGGGTTTTTTTTTGTATGGGCAGGACTCCAGTTAGGACAAGTTACAGTTCCACAATCCCTGAGCTGCAAGGTGGTGCAGGATGACAAGACAGGCTGGTGCAGCCCCAGGCAGCAGCTGCCTACTAGTCACACCAGAGACATTTCAGGACAACTAGAGCAGAAAGGGATCAAATGTTACTAGATCAATAACTGCATCTGGTTTTGGGAGGCTGCTTCTCTACAGCCCTGAGAAGGAAATAAACAGAGACCAAAGGGTCTTGTGTATACACCCCTGTCATTTCTTTCTACAACACCAAGCAGAATAAACAAACACAGTCAGCAGGATTTGCAGCAAATATTCTATTTTTCATGGCCTTAAGTCATCATACATACTTGCCACTTAACACACCAACACATACACTGACTGTTTGCTTTGAAAAGGGATTGAATGCAGGTGTTTCATAATGGTCTCTGAGGCCTGCACAGGTGATGGCACCTGAAATGTCCCCAGGTGCATGAGGCAGAGCAGACTGAGTAATCAGCCTGAAGACAGGCCAGTTTGAGTATGTCTTTCAGAGACAGCTGCTCTATCTGGCATTCTTGATCCAGACACAGGTCAGAGATATGCTGTGTCACACCCTGCTGCTTGCTGTCCTGCTTTGGAAGCTCATTTCACTACTGAACAGAATTGAGACAATTTTTCCCACCTCTAAGATTAAAATCTAACTGTCTTGGTAACTGCCAAATGGCATCTCTCTCAAATAGTATCTGTGTGGATTTGCAAATGTTTAAAGATTCAACAGCATTTCTGCATAGTTATGTTTGTTTTTATTGACCTGCTTTTTAACTTCAATCCCTCAAAGCCCTATGATATAGATAAAGAAACAGGAAAAAATTGCCGAGAACTGTTGTTTTATTGGAAATGGAGTCAGGAGTTCAAATTCAATGTGAAATGAATATACTTGGCTGTCAGCAGGTGGCTCTGTGTTAAGAGCGAGCTCTGTTCTTGATGTATGCACAAAATTGGAATAGTTTAAAACAATCTATTTTTTAAGCCAGAAGGAAGATGATAAAGGCCTGTAGGAACAATACTGGTCAAGTGGGGCAATTTTTGCTTACTTTTAGTATTCTACTTCACTCAAGGTATTGATTTACCTGAGGTAAACATGAAGTGAGACTTTAAAGGAGCACAGAAGTAAATCAGATTCCTAAGATTCCCTGAGTACCTTGCTTTTCAATACAGACTTGAAATGGCAGAGAGTTGCTGCTCATCACATTACTGTCACACTGCATTGCAAAGAAGAGTTTTCCATCTTTTGGTTACAGACTGGTGCTACCCAGCACATGTTGTTCAGTTTGCTTTTTTTAAGATTTAAAACAATGAAGATCAGCTTAGATCTCCAGATGTCCCAGGGAATAGTGGTTTATTGCTAACATCTGGTGCTGATCTTGGAAAAGATATTGTCAAAGGGTCCTGTAACAGCCCCTCAGGAGAGATTGCAGAATCACAGAATTGCTGAGGCTGGAAGGCAGCTCTGGGGATTGCCTAGTCCAATGCACCTGCTCAAAGCAGAATCAACTAGAGCAGGTTGCTCAGGGCCATGATCAGTAGGGTTTTGGATATCTTTTTCATATGGTTAAACAAAGTTCTTTTAATTGATTTTGTGCCCATTGCCCCTTGTTCCGTCACTGGACACCACTGAGAAGAGTCTGGCTCCATCTTCTATACTCCCTCCTGCCTGATATTTGTGTACTTGGATAAGATCCTCCTGAGCCTTCTCTGCTCAAGGCTAAACAATCTCTGAGCTCTCTGAGCCTCTCCTCCTGTGCCAGATGCTCTAAGCCCTTAATCATCTTTCTGGTCCTTTGCTGAATTTGCTCTAGTATGCCCATCTCTCTCTTGTACTGGGGAGCCCAGAACTGGACCCAGCAATTCAGAAGTGGCCTCACCAAGGCTAAGCAGAAGGGGAGGACCACCTTCTTTAACCTGTTGACAACACTTTTCCCAGTGCAGCCCAGGACACTGTAAGACTCCTTTACAACAAGGACAAATTGCTGCCTCATGGTCAACTTATTGTTCACCAAGACCACCATGTCTTTTTTGCAAAGCTGCTTTCCAGCCCGTCAGCTCCTGAAGTATACAGTACTAATGCATGGGGTTGTTCCTCCTCAGATGTAGGACTTGGCATTTCTATTCACTGAACTTCATAAAGTTCCAGTTTCACCATTTGTCCAACCTGTCAAGGTTCCTCTGGATGGGAGCACAACTATCTGATGTATCAACCACTCCTCCCAGTTTTATGTCATATACAAACTTGCTGAGGGTGTACTCTGTCCCATCCTCTAGGTCATTAGTAAAGAGGTTAATCAGTACTGGACACAGCACCAGCCCTTGAGATATTCCACTAGTGACTACTTGTGGTGGTTTGACCTTGGCCCAATGCCAGATACCCACTAAAGCCATTCTACCACTCCCTCATCAGCTGGACAGGGGAGAGAAAATATAATGAAAGGCTCACAGGTTGAGATATGGGCAGGGAGAGATCACTCACCACTGTCATGGGCAAAACAGACTAGACTTGGGGAAATTAATTGAATTTATTACCAATCAGATCAGAGTATGATAATGAGAATTAAAATCAATCTTAAAAACACCTTCCCCTAAACCTTTCTCCTTACAAGGATTAACTTTATTCTCGATTCTCTCCCTCCTCCCCACCAGTGGTGCAGGGGAATGGAGGCTGCAGTCGGATCTCCACATGTTGTTTCTGCTGTTCCTATCTCCTGAGGGAGAGGACTCAGGATCCCTCCACAAACTTTTCCAACATGAGCCCTTCCTATAGGCTACAGTTCTTCATGAAATTCTCCAGTGTGGGTCCCCTGTGGTGTCACAAGTCCTGGCAGCAAACTGGCTCCAGTGTGGGCTCCTCTCCCCATGATCCACAGGTCCTGCCAGGAGCCTCCTCCAGCACAGGCTTCCCACGGGGTCACAGCTTCCTTCAGGCAGTTGGCTGCTCCGGCACGGGATCCTCCACAGGCTGCAGGTGGATCTCTTCTCCCCTGCAGACCTCCATGGGCTGCTTGGACACAGCTGCCTCACCGTGGTCTGCACCACGGGCTGCAGGGGAATCTCTGCTCTGGCACCTGGAGCACCTCCTTCCTCTCCTCCCCCTCCTCCTTCACTGACCTTGGTGTCTGCACAGTTGTTTCTCTCTCCTCTCTTCTTTGGCTGCAACTACTTCTGTGCAGTAATTTTTTCCCCTTCTTAAATCTGTTATCCCAGAGGTGTTACCACCTCCAGCCACTGCTGATGGGCTCGGCCTTGGCCAGTGGCGGGTCCGTCCTGGAGCTGGCTGGCATTGGCTCTGTCAGACAGGGAAACTTCTGGCAGCTTCTCAGAGAAACCACCCCTGCAGCCCCCCTGCTTCCAAAACCTTGCCACACAAACCCAGTTTACTGGTTTCTGCTGGTCTTCCTGCCACTGATCACAACCCTCTGGGCCCAGCCATTTAGCCAATTTCCAAACCACTTACCTTGCCTGTACCAGTTTGTCTATGACAATGTTATGGGAGACACTGTTGAAAGCCTAACTGAAGTCAAGTTAAACATCAACTGCGCTCCCCTTATCACCAAGCCAGCCATTACACCATAGAAGGCTATCAGGTCAGTTAAGCGTGATTTCCCTTTCATAAATCCATGCTGACTATTCCCAATCATCTTCTTGTTCTTAATGTGATTTGAAATGGTTTCCAGGATTATTTGCTCTGTCATCTTCCCAGGGATTGGGGTGAGGCTGACTGGCCTGTTGTTCCCATGGCTCTTCTTGCCCTCCTCGAAGACAAGAGTGACATTTGCCTTCTTCCAATGCTCAGGAACCTACCCAGATCACAACAACATTTAAAAGACAATCAAAAGTGGCATCACATTGACATCAGCCAGTTCCCACTGCACTTCTAGGTGCATCCCATCAGGTGCCATGGACTTGTAAGTATCTGGTTCAAGAGGGAGGGCTTCAGCTTTAAAGGAGCTCCCATGGGGAGAAGCCTCATTATTGCCTTTTTCAGATCCTTCTTCAAAGCAGGTCATACTAGCTCGCCTTGGATGTGGCCAGCTAAACTCCTGGGTGTGTACTCAGGGTCCTGACTGAATTTGTGAGGCTGGCTATTAGGATAAACTGTCTGATGTGCAGGAGTAAATGGGAAGTGAAATCCAAAAGAGCTATAACAATAATGAAAGTCCGGGTTTTGCAATTCTGTCAGTTGGGAGAAGGAAGGAACGATGCACAATTTGCAGGTTTTAACGAAATTCTACTCTTCTATGGCTATCTTGTAGTGTTTATCCCACCTGAGCATCCTTTTGGGGTGTGAAGTTTGACTATACTGCCTCCTGAGTGGATTTTCTACTTCTCAGTATCTTCTTCAGGAACAGAAGAAGTGAGAAGAGAAATAGTTTGATTAAAGCTTGTGTGATCACAGAACTTGCTTAAACTGAGAGGTGTGTACAATGTGAAAGTTATTTACAGATAGAACAACACAGACTTTCTTTCTTTTACTATTATTATAATAATAATGATAATACATATTTGTACCTAAAAATGAAAGCTTCGCAATACTTGAGATTTTTTCTGATTTACACACTGGTCTATTTATTTCTGTGATCACTGATTTCTAGAATTCATTAAAAAAAAAAGAGAAACTCTTTAAGTTGTATATAGTACAGTACAAAATGCTAGTTTTCAAAGGACAAATAATAACATTGCAAAATACAAACAAGAATGCAACATGGATATTTTTGTATTTATAAATTATGCTTTCATGATGAAGTCTTTGTGTGATGGAGATGAGCCTAAATTCAACTGATACTTGAAATTGCACATGCTTACATGAGGAATTTATAAGGTCTTTTGTTTCTTGATCCATAGTAAGTTATCAGAGGTAAAATCCATCTTTCCTTTGACTTTATAAAACATCTAAGAGTAATTCTTCTTATCTTTCAATATAATAATTGCAGAAGGATGTATTAGAGAAAACTCTGGATAAGAAAATTTTATATTCATTATTAGAAGGTCTATATGAATTAGAAAGACTTTAATGTGTTGTTTGTTTCCAGATGTACACTTAGGTTCAGATTTACTACAGACTAGCAAGTCAGTGGGGGATAGCCTGGTGTAATTAAGTGGCCTTAATCTCTTTTGAAGTCAGGTTTCATCTTGTAAGACTAATTCTTCCTCACACTGCTGTTTTATGTATAGATGAAATAGTGCAGGGACACAATAAATCTGAAAAAAAGCTCCAGTAAATTATGAGTGATTTTCTCCTAAAGATTGGAAATGGTATATTAAAAACTGGTGAGCCCTTGTATGTTGTGTATTTACATCTATGTTTGAAAAGTGAAGGTAAAATACTAATATTCTATTCATATAGAATATTTTTTACAAATTGTTTTTACAAGTAGCAAATGATCACACTAGGTGCAAGGCAGGAGCAAAACAGCATTAAATTTCCAAGTTTCTACATGCATGTATAGTAATGACTATATTTTACAGTAAAAGAGTCATTAAAATATTTGTTGTCTGAAATGTTGAGCATGACCTTGAGGCATGCTGACCATCTGAAATAACACTTTAGAATCATGCAGTGTCTCCAGAAACCCTGACTATGTGCCACCTGATGGACGTAAGTGTTTGTATCACAGAAGACTCTTAGGTGTTATTTCAGTACAAAGACAATTGATAATTTTGCTGAATTATAGTCATGCCGTGCTCTGAACTTCACAACATCACTGAAATTGTGACTCCTTGTGCCAAAAGAGGTTTTGGGCCTCATTTTCTTAAATTTGGTTCAGTGGCATCATCTGGTTGTACTGCTCAACATGACCAACAATAAACAATGCTTGGCAAGAGAGAATATCTGTGTTTCTCCAGAAAACAAAGAGACACTTATTGCAACAGACAAACAAAAGTGCTGGAATTCTGATTTTAGTTCCCTGTTATCTGACAGCCTGGCTGATAATGCTTGAATTCATTTGAAAATAGAATAAACCTGTATTTTCACCATGAATATATCCAGTTCACGGTCTTATAGGTGACCACTAATGTCACAGTATTTCAAAGGACTGCTGCATCACTGACACAGCAACAGTGCACTGTCATATGTAGGGTTTTTTTCTCAAATAGCTTTAAATTCAAATACCACCATTGCTTATTTTTAGCTAAAAGCAAAGCACTGTCAAAAGACACAGACCTTTCACACTTAAAGAGGTTTCCAGCTTAATGTGATAAAGTTTATCCCTTCCCTACTGACCTCTTTAATACCTCACATAATCTTTCTGTGCAAAGAATGTGTCTATGAGCCTTTTTACCTTAGGAAACATCTCTGAATAAATGTTTTTCTTTACACTAATTAACACTTTGATTGTGACAGGCGTCTGGAGATACAAACACTCAGAAATTTTAAGGTAATTTTTGTGAGCCTTTGCATGAGTAATTTGTAGATAAAAAATTTATTCTGGACTCAATTTTAATCTATCTCATATATATATATATAAACGTATATAAATAAAATATTATTGTTCCGCCATTAAATTAATATTGAAATATAAGACTGTATGAAGTATATGAATAATATTTTTTTCAAATAATATTGGAACATATCCATCAGCACTGATTTTGACAGTATCTGCTAGGAGGAGGAAATCACTCTGATTTGGAGCTGATTAATGTTCCATGTTGCAAACCAGGCATTGCTGAGACAGTGAAGGCTTTCCCTCCCTGTGATCAGACAGAAAATTCTGCCTTCAAGACAAGATTTTGGCTATTTTTTTTCTCCTGCAAACAGGTACAACTCCACTGATTTATCCAATTCATCCAGTGTTGGCAGGAAGACTCACACCTCAATTTGGAATCTGTTCATTGCAGTGAATTGGAAAGCAATAGTTTTAATGGCTACATTATAAAAATCTTGGATATTCACTAAAAAAAAAAGCTTTTAATAAAGCTGAAAGTCAGTAGTTAACTGAAGAAGCATAGTGTAGTAGGTTGTGATATTAATGAAGCATACACTGGCAGTGTGCATAAGAAGGTGCAGAGAAAGAATGTATAAATGCTGCGTATTAGGGTATGCACTGAAGTATTCAGCACGATTTAATGGATTTCAGCAATTGCACAAAAGCAACTGCAATTAAAAAGCCTTCTGATCATTGATCAATTCTCATACCACCTGTATGAAGTGGGTCTCTTGCTATGGCTGCACTGCAGGACATTGCTATTATGCAAGGACTTCACAGCAGTACGCAAGGGAAATAACACATGATTTTTTGTCATTGAAATAGTAACATTTAGTATGCTGAGATAAAGCATTCTTCTCCTCCATGCCATGAAACTCATACCTCCTGTGATGAGAAAGGTCACACTTTGAGTCCATTTTACTCTAAAATTCACTGTATAAATATAATGGGATGAAAAGGAGAGAAGTACAAACCCACCATTGTAATGCATTTTAAAATTAAAACTTCAGGAGCAGAACCCACAGAAATCCAGAGTTGGTGTCAACAGTCATTCCTCTTCTGAATAGAATTAGTTCTTCTGCTACTTGAACACAGCATGCATATTAAATGCAGTATCCTATAGTGCTATTGTCATGCCTGGTGCATGGATTAAAAGAAAATGGAAATTCCTCCTTCCGCTCTTGATGAATGATTTTTCTGCACTCCTTGGCTTTGGTGAAATGTTTTATGAAAGGCTTACCTTTAACATGCTGTAAAATGGAAACTGCTGTAGGGACCAGAATTCTGACTTCTCTACATTTTCAGTCAGGCGATACAGTACTGAAGCAGAGCACATTTTTGTACACAGTTTCCCTACTAGCATAAAGGAAAAAAAAAATTTTAAACAGGCTGGGCAGCTCTAGGAAGTTACCAGGAAAAAGGTGTGGTCTGTGTTAATTTGATATAGTGGCTTAAGTCTTATTTCATTATTCAAAGATCCCTTGCACACCTCCTGTACAGACATTGAACAGATCCAGTCTTGCTGAGGGAACAGCATAGCTCTAATACCGATAGCAGAATGGCTACTGGTAAGTGATATTTTTATTCCTTTAATTTAAGCCATGGCCAATAGGAACCAAATTTTTGATGAAATATGGAGAATACTGCCTGAGGCCTCCTAGGTAAGTGCTCCAATACATGCACATTTCTTTGATAGCCAGTATAGTTAAGGAGCAAATATCAGTCCTTCAGCACATATGAAACATGCTGACATTTTTTCTGAAAAATCTGAAAAGCTCAACAAGCCACACTGCAAAGGAATCAGCCACCGACCCTTTTCCTGGAGTTTACAGCTATTTTCACTCCTTATTCTACCAGAAAGCACCATTTGAGACTAGACAAGCAAGACTGGAGGTATAAAATATTTCCCACCAGTTACCTGGTGAGGGATGCAGACATGAACTGGGATAGCTCCAGTAAGCTGAGCACCATTTGCTTACAGAGGAAGCACTCGCTTTTCAGAGCACAGGCATCTTTGTGCCGTTGTCCATGGAGAAAATCTTAATCCGTCTTGGATCCATTATGTACTCTGTAATGTATGTAGAGGAAAACAGTCGAAGCATTTACAACAGCTGGCAGGGAAAAGAGTCCACATGTTCAAGCATTTGGGGGGATTTAAGTTTCTTGCTAATGTGCTGCACTAACTGTGCAATGAATGCTCGCACTCACCAGGAGAACCGCTGGACATGCATGCTGAGCAAAGTTTCATTTGGCTACCAAGAGAAAAGGAGGGGAGGACAAACTCCAGTACAATTTATTTCAGTCAATTTGTGTAGTCAAACAGTTTTAAGGCTGCATTTTGATGTGAAGTCCAAACTGTTGTACTGTGGCTGCATTTGTGAAGGCAGCTGTCCTGCTTGCCCCCTCACTGCCCCCTACGGTGCCTGAAGTCATCTACTTGTGGTGGCCAGGGGCTGAATTGGTTTGAGAAAACGATCTGCCTGGAAAATAATCCTTTTTTGTTTACTGGGGTAATTTACAGGCAGATCACTTAACTCATCTGGTCTTCTGGAAGGGTTCAGAAATGTTTGTCCTGGCACATAGGTGACAGAGGAGGTGGGGGAGACAGGATTGTCGCTCCACACACACACTGCCAGTTTAACATACTTGAACTACAGCCCAAATAAAAACCAAAACTGGATCCAGGGCACAAATGAGAACTTGTGAATGGGTTTCTGCACCTCTCCCTTCCCACCACGCTTGGCTCCCAGCTTTGCAAATTCCTGGCATGTGCCATTGAAGTCGATGCACAGATTCCCCTGCTTTGCTGAGCTCTGGGACACCAAGGCACGCCAGCCCTAACTGGGTCAGAGACTTTCTTTGTACAAGTGGGCTGAGCTGCTGGGAAACCTCGCTGGAGCCATGAAGCTGCTTCTCACACATGCTCCTCTCCCAGAGCAATGGCAGGGGACAGGGTTAGGAGGGGGAGCAGATGAAGTGGGGCTGAGCTTGCACCACACTTGACTCCCTGCCAGCATAAGCTTCCTTACAGAGCTTACAGTCACAGCACAAGCCCGAGTAAAGCTCCAGCTGCTCCCATGGCTGCCAAGGCTAAGCACCCTGGGATCAGAGCAGTGCCACCAAACTCTGCATCTGTCACTAGGATCTCTTCTGTGCTCAGAAAGTGGGGGAAGAGTGAACAAGAGACAAATGAGCCTATTAGTATTTATTATTTGTATTATTATAGCACCTCAGTGCCTAGTCGTGGACCAGAACCTCACCCTATTAGCACTTTGAAAACCCAGAGCCAAAGTCCCTGCCCCAGAGGGCTTACAATCTCCACTTCCAAACTGGGGTGGGGGGAGGGTAAAAAGAGATGGAGGGGGTAAAAGGGAGCAGTGACAAAACATTGATCACTGTGATGGAAAACATTGGTTTTCTGGTAAGAACCATCAGCTCTTAAATGCTTAGTTGGATTTAGACATTCTTCACACAGTCAATACTTTGCAATTCTCGTGAAAAAAAGCATCAAGAATTCACACAGAAGTTTTTGTTATATTCAGTGAAAAACATTTCTCATTGCAAGAAACACACACAAGGTTATTTTTAAAAAATACCGTTTAGTTTGTTCTAGGCAGATATCTGAACACATTTACAAAGTCTACACATGCAGTTTAAAAAAAAAGTTTAAAATTTTAACCAACTTTTTTGGTTCATTCCTTTATTTAATTTGCACTCTTGCAAAAAAAGAGATACCTCTTAATTAAATTTTTGAAGATAAAATAGAAGTGATTTTATATAAACTACTTTTCTGGACACACTTGTATTTTCCCTGTGCTCCTTATTTAAAACATAATCTAAATAGAAATTATAACCTTGGCTAGATACAATGACAGAGAACAACTGTGTATTTGGGAAACCTATGTAACAAATTTTACAGGTTTTTCTGATCAAAAAGTGTGATTACAACTTTGTGCAAGAAGGGCATGTGGTTTACAACTTTTTGCAAGCGTATCTTCTGTGCATATTTTTAATCACTTGCCTGTAAGGGGCCAAATCCTGCTGTTCTGCCCAAAGTTTCTCTAAAATCAACAGCTCCTTGACACTGTGCTCTATTCTGCTGGTCTCCTACTGTGTGTCATAGTTAATACTGTGAATAGCTCAGTTTGAGTTCAATATTCCTGGTTTTAACTATAATTACTCTATGGTAGGAAATGTTTTGCAGGTTGGAGTATCTTACAGAGGCCTGTAGGATAGTATGATTTATACCCATGCAGAGGGATGAAGGGAAACAAAACTAGCTGGACAGTTTGTAAAATAATTAAACATTTTTCATGATCAGCTCTGCTATTTGCCATTTGGATAGCCCCGACCAGAATCACCTAAGTAACCTGTACTCTTTACCTGAAAATAACTTGCAATATTAGCTTTCTTCTATGCATTCTCTAAATTGCTGTAAACATCCAGGATACCCATATATATAAACATACACACATGGGTATGTGTGTGTATACATGCATATACATGTATAGGTGTATATATATATATATATGTACACACACACACAAACATACATACATGTAAATATATGGATATATAGTTATGACGTAGTTGGGAAACAACAATGTCATTTTTATTGCATTCTTAAGTATCATAGAACAAGGGTATTATAGGCACACATCTTAACTACTCATCCTTTACTACAGTCCTAAAGCTCATTTACCTGAGATCTGCATCTGTAAAAATAAAGTTCCATTTTTAGCTGCATGTTACAAAAGACTAAATATCAGCCCCACAGATATGAAATTACAACTTAATTTTGAGACTAATTTACTACCAGTAAAATACACTATCTTATAAAAAAGATACTGCTGAAAGAGATACATATTAAAAAGGAAACACGATTCTTAGGGGTTTAAAAATCTCCCTATGCCTTCTCACATCGTAATAAATTTATAAAAAATATTTGACACGGAAAATCTCCACAGAAAGCATCCTGCTGAAATCACATACCCTTTAAGCCACCCATCTTGCAAAAGTTACATAGTTCAGGAGGGCAAACTCCATGATGTAGGTATTCAATTCTCATCATCCCGTCTGTAGTGAATAGTTTGTATTTCCTGAGCTATGAACATGGCCATCTCTCTGGTGCCCGCAGCAATCACTCGGCAGGACATAAGATCCAGGGGTCCCCCTAAGGACAAGAGGATTAATAAGAACTGTCTTAAATACAAGCCATGCTGTAACTAGATAGCCTCAAAAACCACTGAAACAACTTCATACGTAGATCCTTTTGGGGTGGGAAGAACAACCTAATTCAGCAACTCCTGTCTGGACATCTCCAGCAAAAAATTATTTTGGAAAATTCTAGGTACAGAGCCAAAGTATTCAAGAGAAGCAGTGAATGCCTGGATTTGTTCAGTATCCAACAATAAAAGCAATATTCCCTTCTAGCAACAGGAAGGGGTACAAGAGAAATTAGTTCATTCAGCATACCCTTTCTCTTAATACGCAAGATCTTTCCAAAGTATCCAGGTATTGGTCACCAGTAAACCATTACTCTGAGATGTGTACCATCTAAATGAATAAAGTAATAATCTGGAGCTTGTGCTGTCCTTCACTCCCTCTGACTAGTTTTCAGTCATATATGTTCAGACTTACACCTCAGAGTCCTCCTTTCCTGGGAGGTTGCGTCTGTTGAATGCATTTGGAGTCTGAGCGCACCTACCAATCTCCTGGGCTGGTTCTTTACTGTAAATATGATGCTTTAAAGGAATTACTCAAAGTCATGGAAATGCAGTTTGACTCAGAAGACCTTCGATGTGATGAAATCCCAGGCTGGAATTACATGAGTGTGTCCTGAATAACCAGCCAGTCTAGTGGAGAGCACAGATGTTTCTACAGATTATTGCAAGAAATGAGATAGAGCCACAGGGGAAGGACTGCTCTGAGGTAACAAGTTGCCCTGAAGTAGCCACTCAATCCCCCAAAAGTCAGTGAAAACAAGAATATGCTCACCTGAAGTGTCTATCACAGTGCCGCCTGCCTCTCTAATGATGACAGTCGCTGCTGCCAGGTCCCAGCAGTGTAACCCAAACTGGTAATAGGCGTCTGCAGCACCGGATGCCAAGTGGCACAGAGCCAGGGTTGAGCTCCCAATGACACGGACCCTAAACCCCATGAGAAGGGGACATGGTAACATAAAGAAGAAAATGCCTTTCATTTCAACCTATGTGTTGAGATCACAAAATGTACAACACACTTGTTTGTTTGCGTTTTTTTAAAAAACTACTTGTTTTAATGACTTTTTCATCACAAATGTGAGACATATATTGTAAAGTATCTTACCCATGTGCTTGGGCCTTGAGCAATCTTTCAATGTTACCAAGGAACAATTTCAAAGTTGCAGGGTCACGTTTTGGACCAATTTCTGTTAAAATTAAGGCCTTCGAGATATCTGGAATGGTAGGAGATGTTTCCATTAATTCAACAGCTTCCAGGTAGGTTCTGTAAATTTGTTTTTAAGTTAAACACTAGTGGACTTTTCACACAAAAATAATTTTCATGTCCCTTTTTCTACCCCAAACTCTTTCTTAGGATAAGTGACAACTTTGCATAAAAATTCAAGCAAAACTAGGTTCTTCATATCAAATGGTCTGCTCTAAGCATATTAAAAAAAAAAGAACAGGAAGATTAAAACCAAGAATGCATTCTTACATTCCTCCTCTTTCCATATACATTGTTTTATTTCATTGATTGGTCACCTTTTGACAAATTCACTAATATTAGCAGTCAACTAAAAATAATCCAGTGACCTAGTAACTATTAGTGATGCTAATATATTCATATTTAAAAACAGGATGGTTCTTGAATAGGGAATTTTAATGTAATTTGTTAACCAATTCTAAACATCTAGGAGTACAGTAAGAGGAAAAAAATGTTTCTGACTAAATCACCAGTCACTCAGTAGTAGCTCATTCCAACATTTCAAAGACTGAAGACACCTTATGACTGAAAGAAATCCCTACTTATCACAAACTAAAGCAGTATCTTTATTCATAATAACATAACGAATGTTCTATTTGTCTTGTGTTCAGCAAGGGCAATTCTGACCTAGAGCAGGTGAAGGTATCAGCCTTGTGCACAGTCAAAGGAGAGACTCACAGTGACTTGAAAGCTCTTGAAGCAGTCCTCACGTGAGATCTCAATATTGCCAGTCTATAACAAGCGTATGCCAATGTAGGTGGAGGTGGTTGATCAAATGCCAAGTGTCCCTGCTTCTGCTGTGCCAGTTGAACTCAGAGGCATTAGAGAGATGACAAAACTCAAAGGTTTAGTGATTGATTACTTACTAACTATGCTATGCCCAATGTCAGGTGTCACCTTCTATCCTGGGTTAGAGGCGAGGCATTCATTCAGATAGGGAACATCTACCTGCTTATTACAGCTAATTGCATAAGCTGAAAGTTCTCAGCAGATGTAGCAAGGAGGTTTTCAAAAGCAAATTAGGCTGGAGTGAGACATTTAATTACCCAGGCTGCCAATGCATTTAGTATTGGAGATGAACATTATGGATACAAGCAACGTGGTAAAATGGTTGGTGAATAACAGGTATGCAATTAGATTAAAAGTTACCGGGTGTCACAAATCTTAACCATAGGAACGTAGACTTAACAACCATTTTTAAACTGCTGCATTAAAATATAAAACCACCAATCCAGGCATGCTGTAGGCTATTTGTTATTCAACTACTACTGAAAACTCTGGATGGTGAAAGCAATCTTCCTCAGATTATTTTCCGTAATAGACTCAATTTACAATTAGATACCATTTAATGCACACCTCATTGCTAAAACGCACCAAGCATTCACACCACACCAGTCATTGTTAGGTTGTGACTAAGATTCTTGTTCTTTTGAATTATTAAATATATTTCTAATGCATAAATGGATCTCTGATTTTCATCAAGGCTACAGGGAGAAATTGGATGAAGAGACTAAGGCAAGTAAGAAGGAGGTGTCTGCTTAGGAAAAGGAGCTGGCTGATCACAAGACTTGATGGGATTTCAGGAATTCAAGATACAAGATCAAATTTACTGACTATTCCTCATTCTGACAGAGGCCAAAAAATAAGCAGGTTTGGTAGAAGAGATTTAATAGTGATATGGATAGATTTATGAGGAAAAGAGCAATTCTGTTGACCACAAGAGATTAAAAAAAGAAAATATATTTACAGTATTAGCACATGTAAGGCCTCGTGAATCTAAGCATGAGAAGAAAGTATCACTCAAGATCAAAGGGAAGATGAATCCTTCATTTAAGTGTATCCTAGCTGCTTGGACTCCCATACCAGACCTCTAAAAAATTGGTTGTTTACAAAGAACAGTGTTTGCCTGGGCTGTGATTTCAGATGATTAAATCTGAACAATGAATGTACAGAGTAGATCAACGTTATACAATGGTCACGTTTCCTGAAACAAAAGGCACGAAGTAACATGACAGCTTGGATCTCAAACACATCACGGCCACCTCAGTTCCAGTGGTGTGTACAGGGAAACTAAAGTAGATCCAGCTTCACCGGTGAAAATTTCCCACCACCAAATGATATATCTCAAAACAAAAGAAAATTTCAAAGCATCTGGAAGGGCAGAAGGTCTACTTCCCTTGCTATGTTCTAGACACCCACATAGATCGGATGTCCAGAGGCAGGAAGACAGAAGTGACATGTGCCAAAATTGCTCCTTGATCAACTGGAAACCAGAACTCACTGACCGCAAAAGAAAGTCAGGCCATTTCAACAGTGGTTCATCCAGCCCAGCTGGGAGCACCTCTAGTTCTTCCTAATAGTCTCTGCCAGCATGGGCTTTTGTGGAATATGAGATATTTGAGCACTGACAAAAATGTGAAGTATAATTAGTGATTAAAATCTTAGGGGTCATTGACTTTACATATTGCTCCACGTCTCTAAATAGGAGACCCCAGATCACTACTAATTTAGGTGAATAGCCAAACTTCCCAAATTTCAGCAAAATTTTGATGCAAGGTATCAAGGAAATCTCCAGGTTAAATTGCTTGAATTTACTGTGTTTTAAGCTAATTAAATTTCTTTGTGGGGAAATTTTTACCATCTCTTGTGTACAATGATGTACATTTTTGGCATATGTCTGCTTCTGCCTACAACTGAGTGTTATGCTCTCCTCTGCATTTTACTTGACTAAAAGAAAACTTCTCTACACACATCAGATTATTGCTATCTATTATCATTAGGCAAACAGATAGATCTATGACCTGGTTTACCAATAAAAGAATTCTATTAAATTGTTGACGAGGTGTTGCTGGCTATCTGTACATCGAAACATACCTCACACACAAGAGCAAGCTGTTAGAGAACCCCTAACGAAGCATGCATCCTTTAGTTTACTGTTAGCACGTATGCCTACAGACATAATACACTTTGTGACATAAAAGTTTATTGGAAAATAAGTGAATAACAGCTGCTATAGTACTGTAAATTTGATTCACCATTCCCATTGCATCTTGCTTATAAAAAGTTATGCCAGTGTACAGCTGGAATGAAACTGGTGAATCTACACATTCTTCCTTATTTTAAACAATGGTTGTGAAGCAAAATTATTTAGGATTATTTAAATAGTTCATATTCAGATGTATATTTTAAAAAGAAAAGGAGGAAAGTTGTGGTTTTTCAGAAAAAAACAAACACAAAACAACAAAATTATCATGCAGGTGAAATACTTTCCATCAGGATAATGATGTTCATTATCCTAATGATGATTTGCAACAACTCTGAAACAAAATTAACATATTCCTTTTAGAGTTCTAACAAAATCTAGACCAACCTGTCTCTTTTGATACCTGAAGCCTTTTGTCATTACAAAATGCCCCTTGACCTCTTCTACCAGTGTATAATCGTTCTTCAGTGCAGTGGTAAATTACACCAAATTCAAGCTTTAAGATTTTGAAAAGGAAAGAAATGAATGCAACTCAAATTACTCATCATAAATATAAACAACTACTAATGGCAGAAAGATCAGCAATATTTTAATTGGTACACATAATCAAAGATTATATTGATGCTAATAAACTGGAATATTTTTATTATTACTGTGATATTGAGATATAGGTCATATAAAATTCAGTTTATAAAGAAAAGTTAATGCAATGTGTTCCTCATCCTCTAAACTCTTACTTGCAGCTTGTTTCTGTTCACATGAGAATGGCTTAAATGCCAAGTTGATTTCAAATTCAATTGTATGTCTTTACTGAAAATATGCAAGTCCTCTAAGGTAAGATTCTGAATACTTTGCTTTCACTGGTGAGCAGTTACACTTTGAAGTAATCCCACTGACTTTGGCTGGACCCTGATCAGTCAGGCATCTAAATCAGAAGCCATGGTACTCTGTTCATTAACAGTGGATGCTTTTGTATGCACTTCAACTTTTGTGGTGCATTTAATTTGCCTGCCTTTTCAAGCAAAGCAGTACACTCTGGTCACTTCTTCAAAAGTTTCTCTGCAAAATTCTTTCATTTACACATAAAAGTGAGAATCTCTTGAAGTCACAGAACTGCAAGAGAAGGAATTTGGACAGAAATAGCAAATACTGTGACCCTCAATGAAAGCTTAAGAATGTGCAACACTGGAATTTTTGTGGGAGATTATGTTTACTAATGAGAAGAGGGTCCAAATTTGACCCTTGGTATTTACAATTTCCATTACTTTAATGGGTTTCAGCACAAGATTTTAAAGCATGTCACAAACTCCAAAAGTCAGCTCTGAATATCACCCCTAGATAAGTACTATTAGCATTATTTAATTTAGGGGTGGATAGGTACACAAAAACTAAGTGACTTGCCCAAGGTGTCAGAAGTTGGCAACAGGGTCAAGAAACCATCTCAGACGTTCTAGACTCCAAATCTTCTCCTGCTGCACTCCTTGTTCATCAAAGACAATTCAAAGGAAATAGACTGTCCTCACTCCCTACCCTGAGGTCCCATCTAAACCAAGGAGTTTTTTTGAGGAACACACTATTAATAGTGTCTTTCCCTGAAGACATCTGCAGGAATTTCTTCGGTACGTTCAAGGCTTATATTCAGGCCAGTTCCCTTGTGTGTACTTTGGCTCCTTTTCAGTTTACCACTTTTTTCTGCTTTTCCCATTTGTTTACTGAGGGAGATTTAACATCATTCTTTATTTTTGTTTCAGCTTTGTTTAGTTTACATAACCCAAAATACGCAGCATCAAAATCATGATGGTGTTTTAGAAAACATAAATATTAGAGAAAACTGTCTGGTAATAATATGTAGTATTCAAAAGGACCTCTGGGAATGAATAAATTTCAGAAAAGCATGGAAGTGTTCCTCTGCAGTTTCCATGTTTGAAAAGTCTAACCAAAGAAGTACACAACATTATTCTGTTTAAATCAGTATGAGGTACTAGCACATCTGAAAACTAGGTTGTTACTTAACAGAATTCTTGCTGGCTTCACTTAAAGCTATACTTATATTTAAGATTGTTGAGTTAGGCGGAAAGAGGTACATTCCTTGGCAATTTGAACAGCTAGTTAGTCTATATATATCAAACTGTATACTGGCAACATCTAGAGAAAAGGCACTAGCATGAATGAGTACAGCTAGGAAACTCAATATGGCACATATGAAGTCTAGGTAGTCTCCCATCCTAGCTGTAATAAAGCTCTCATGTGGTAAATATAGTTATTTTACTATGTTAAGAAAAATATAAAGGCAGATTAAATGAACTAGGCCCATAATTTTGCACTCTTCGTAAAATCAGTTCTAAATTGATTCATAGCAGGAGTTAGCTTTCACAGGTACTGCTAGCAGGAAAGAAGCAATAAAAATAACATAAGAACACTAGAAGATATGTTCAAATTATGAAGAGGCAGCACTATATTGAACTTACTATGATTTTTGTCTAACACAACCTTGCTTACACCAGTACTCCCTTTTTCTCCACATAAATCATTTAATATTTATAATAATTCATAAGAATTCTCTTTTAATTGCCAGTTTGCATCAGTGAGTTTTGCAGGACTAAAATTTTAGATCAGTAAAGTGTGATCAGATGCATTTAAAAAGCATGGAAAAACCTGATTAGTGACTGATTTTTAAAAAATTTTGTTTTATTTAAAGTTCCCACATGGTTTTAAGGCTTCTAGCCAACTCTCGTAAAGAACATACTTCATACCTCTTTGTTAACAGCAAATCCAATGCTTACTGCCACTGTTGGAAATCTGTGAAAAATAAGCAATGAAGTATTAGGGATGAAAAATCTCTCAACTTACGCCTTATGCAACTCCCTTAGGCAACAAAACCCCACATGGAGCTCTGTGAGCTTACTTGTGTCAAAATGCACTTGACATTGTACTATTTCTCCTTTGTCAGCCTCCTTAACTTTGTCAGTTCCTTTAAAAATGTAACAACATTGGAGAAGGCAAGAAGTAAACACATGAAGATATCACAATTTTTATACTAAACATGTTGTATATTTTAGTGATTTTTTTTGCTTTAGTGTAATTTAATTATCCAGTATAAAATCACTAGCGTTATAACACGTCATCATTTTTAAGAGTATATTTTGTTCAAGTTATGCATCTGAGACAGCAATTAAGTAGCATGGAGATAACTTGCTGCTAACATCAACATAAAAAGAAACCAGTTCTTCTATGCTCACTTTTTGCAAAGTGATGATCACGTACTTAATTTGGTCCTTTTGACTACGGTATAATTCTTGCATTTTAAATGAAATAAATTCATTTCTTAAAAACACGTTTTAAAAAGGGCTTCAGAAGTCCAGAAAATACTGCTAGAAAGAGGAAATTTCACTTAATTGCATGAAATATCATCACATGACACCCCGCCTTCCCTTGAATTCTGTGTAATTGCACTAAAAGTCAAGGAAATGCCTTTTTTTTGTTTTTTATGATACAGGCAGTTACTTTCAGCCACTAACTATAAGGCAGAGCATAGTGAAGAGTTTTACTTAGAAATATTAAAAATAGTCACTAGTTTACAACTCCTAGAATTCAAATGATGAATTAAAAGTCTTCATTTTTGCAGTAATGACTCCTAGATTTCGTTTTGCAGAGGTACTTTAGAAAATTAAAACCAGTATCTCTGTACTTAGTCTTCAGCTCTACTGTACATACGTGCCGTGGTTGTACTTCCCAGGGAAAAATGAAACATTTGTGCTTGAAAAGGAGAAAACACCACTCCTAAAAGGAATGTGTAAAACCCACATAAGGCATTAGGCCAAGTGGCATTATAGCACAGCCTTGTTCCTCCAGTTCAGCTCAAGTCTCTGCACGTTCACATGCGGTTATATATATAAAAGAGCTGTGAGGCAAGAGCTCTGGGTCATTAGGCAGGCAGCAGAAACTTCAGCTTACCTTCAGATAACAGTGTAGAGCTCTCCCCAGCACAAACACAGCCTCCCCCAGATACACCATGCGAGGTACAAAGAGATAAAGGGATGACTCCTACTTGTGAGTCAAAGGGACAAACCTACCATGGTAAAGCACTTTCAAGAGGAAGGGTGGACTTGTGAGAAGCTACATGTTGCTTTTTGATGTGTTTCCCAGTTCACTGCCCATTTACCTGTGCACAAAGTTGCACGTTCCATCAACAGGGTCAATAATCCAGGTCGGACTGTCGGTGAGGACACATTTTGAACCTGCAGCAGTGGATTCTTCTGCAATAAACCTGCATTTGGTATGGGATAAAATAAGTATCCCAGAACATTAGTTTACATATGTGACTTGGAAAATACAATTCTATCTTTAAGAGATAATTTTTCTCTCTATATATAACATTTTTGTATAAATGTAAACACACATATTTTTTTTTAATTTAGGAATTAGGAACTTTCATAGAGACTTTGAAGGAGAGTTCTCAAATCTATAGCATACTATTTTACATGGTAAAAAAGAACTCTATTTATTTGCACTTTCCCAATATATCATTAAGAAAGTCATGAAAATGAATGATCCAGAAATGGATCTGAACTAGCATCCTTCGAACTCTAGAAGAAGATTTCTTTTATGTAGAATGTAATTTTGTGGGTTAGGCCTGTCTCTTGCAGTAAGTAATATAAACTGCAAACTGTACCTCCTTCTCTTTTGCAGTCAAATTCAGTCAGCAGGAAATAATGCACTTTTTGAAAATCCACGATCTTGCTTCTACTTGAATTTTACAGTCTGGTTCAGGAAATTAAAAGGTTTACAAAGCTGAACTTTCTTTTTCCCATGACCCAGAAAAAACCCAACAAATTACTATTTTTTTGTTTGTTTGTTGTTTGGATGCATAAGGCACAAAATGAAATCTGAGGTCATATTCTCTTCTGTTGTTCTGTCCCAGTTTCTTTTAGCAATTTTTTTCTCCTTTTTCCCTGGGAAACAAACATTCAGTTCTGGCACACTTCCTGTTGACCTTAATTATCCCTGCTGTCCCACAAACTGCTGAGGATCTCTTTCTATAAGAGATGTGCAGGTGCTACTCTCACAGGTTTTCATAAAGCCCTATATATACAGAAGGTATAGAATCCAACTGCTAGTACTGAATCTTGCTGGTGGTTTCACATTCGAACAACTGGTAATGGTATTCAGAGTTCCTGCAAATACCTGAGGACAAAAAAGCTTATCTCAAAGACACAAAGAGAAAAAAATGGAAAAAATAAAGAGAAAATGTCTTTTGCAGAAACAGCTGCCTCTCTAGGATTAGAGCAGCAGCTATTTTCTTTTGTGTCTTCACCATGTACTGCATGATTCCAGATAACAATTGCAACCATGAGCTTAAAATGTTCTGCAGAGAGCACAGGAGGAGACTTCTTGACTTTTCCAAATGTTACTCTGCCTTGACTTCTGTAGAAACAGACTATTTTGATGGCATTATGGACCCCCAGTCAGTATGAAAAGGGAACTAGGAAGTGTTTGTTACTATTTTCATCTCCATTAAAGGTAACAACTGAAGGACAAAATGCTTGTGTACAACTGAGAAATGAGAAAGACTTGAACAAGTGTTTGAAATTCTCAGTTTAACATAACACTTTGCAGACTCCTCGCTGTAAATATTCCATTATTTTGTCTTGTTGGTGCTGTATCATTTGACTTTGGCTTTTAAAAATCCTGTAATTAGCACCTAAACCCAACCACACACTTTGTACTGCTAGCTGCAGAGGAAGCTCATCTTGCAGTTGAAGCAGCTTCCATCCCATTTCAGATTGTCCATCTTCCACATAAACTATGCCTCTGCTTCAGCCTTCTGCCAGCTCCCCCTGCCAGACCCTGAACTGTAGCCATTGTCTTGCCAGTCAAAGGAAGGTGAAATGAGAACCTCGTAAAAGACAGGAGTATTTTTGTGTAAGATGATTTGCCTTCAAGTGTTGGAAGCCTGTCCCTCGCCTTTCTCTTGCAACGGGGGTGTGATGCTGCAGTCCTTGAGTTCAGAAATGCTAAAATGAAGCTGGGGCACAGCAGTGCTATTGATAAAGTCTTCATGCTCAAGGGCAATTTTTCCAAAATGTAGGACAAATTAGGTGCACATTTTATGAAATCTGGGCTGATAGGTTAAAAAAAAGCCCTTGCTGCTCTACAGCACTGGGAACTGTGAGAGTCTCTCAAGGTCAACATCAAACGTGTTGCTCTGTGTCCTCTAAAAACCCGCAAACTAAGCAAAACACTCAGTGTGAAGTACTGGAGACCAAATCTTAGGAACAGCTTGAGAAGTGGGAGGGGTAGCCATCTTATTAAAACAGTTAATTTAATAAGACATCCTGCCAGCTCTGCCGACCTCTCTTCAAATCTGGATTACAGTTTACTCCCACTGAAAACGAGTCTAGTAATTTTAGCCAAGCCTTAGAGTACATCTGTTCATACCATGGTGCTGCTCTGAAATTCATTGCTGGAACAGCAGGGAAATTGTAACATCGCGTAAACTGCAGCAGGAGTGATACCCTGTGAGGTATAAGAGGTTCAAACTGGGGCTGTCCCTCACCTATCCCCTTATGGGGGTCTGAGGGCAGAAAGCTGGGAAGCTAGGGTTGGATGTCACCCTCTTTAACTGCTGTGTCCTGGTTTTAATGTCTACAGATTTAAGGCCACGAATAATACAAAAGATGCTTGTGTAACAATAACACGCGTAAATGGTAGGATAGCCTTTTTCAACTAGTAGCCCCTGGTATTCTGGCTATGCCTACCCACAACTCAAAGATTTATCAGAAAAAAATATCCTTTTGAAAAGACTCACATGGACCATAACAGAGTACTAAAGAGCGAGCACAGATGAAAACTTGAGTGAAGCATGAAGGAACATGATATATATCACTCAGTCAAGAAGAGAGAAGAAAGGAACAAGAACTACCTTTTGAACAGATTTTCCTAATATTTCTCTTTACTTTTGAGTACATTTTCAATATGTCAACACTTGTCACTGGCACAGTGCAAATGGCACAGATTCTAATAAGATCCCTTTTCATTTTTCTAACTCCTAAAATACATTTTTTTTATTCAGAGACCATAAGAATCAAGATGATTTAGAAGAAGAAGAAATAACAGAAATCTTCAGCGCTGCTTTCAACAGCCAGGTTAGGGGAAAGACTGAACACAATTTAAATGATCTTTTAATGTTTGCATTGCACTGTAATTTAACCCTTGCTTGCTATTGTAGAGATTAAAACACATTTCAAGTGTTTTAATCTAGTCTAATTAAATTTAGCTTTAATCTGAATAAATTCTATCCAAAACCTACGGCCAATATAAAAAAAATAATTGTCTTGAAGAAATGGCAATTCCTTCATTTACTTATAAAGTCAGAAGTTAATTGTGAGAAGTTGATAGAGTCAAGGATTTTTCAGTTCCTGGGTCGAAGTTGACCTTACAACTTTTGTTCCCATTCCGAGTAATCCGAGTGCTTCTGACAATTCTCGTTTTATGTGAAATGTGTATGTTTTACTTTCTCTGCCAGACTGTTCAAGGAAAAAAAACCTAATGTAAGAGCGGAGATGAGAAAAGAGCACAGCCAGCAATAGTAGAAGGAATATTACACAAATAACAGGCTTGTAAAGCCTGGCACTCTCTAGCAAATCACAGCCAAGAACCACACATTATGCTGTACAGTACTGCTTCAATATGCCATCACACAAAACATGTGTTTAGAAAGCCATATTTAGTACAAAAAAATATTCTTTCTGCTCCTTCTTATGGTGGTGTTTTTTTGCCCAGCAGCATCGCCGACAATCAGATTAGTAGTTGAGCCCTCGAGATTTTCTTCTTTGTTGATTTCTGCACAGCACTAGAATGCAAGGCTCATCTCCACCAGAGACACACACAGTTAGAAGGAAGTCACACAGTAATTAAGGCACACACAGGCTCTGTGGGAAGATGAATTTTATCCACTGAAGTCAAATGTAGAAATCAATTGCAGAGTCTCTGTGGCCAACCAAACCCGGCCAACTAATACAAAACCTCTCTCTAACCCGTGCGTGCACTGAGAGTTGTTATTTTCAAGTTGGCCAGAATAATTCAAGAAGAGTCAACAATCTGTTCTATTTTTAAAACCTTGGGTTAACACCCCATGTAGTAATTTATAACCAGTTTATGTATAGGCATCAAATCATGATGATGATGATGATAAAAAACCCTGCTTCTCCCTGATTTTGGGATTCTATGCGATTAAATATGATACTTGTCCTGACCTCGCAAACGTGTATGTATGATGGCAAAAGGAAGTGAAGGAAAGGTCTGCAGGTTCAGACCTTTGCTATCACATACTTCAGCTATATTTTTATAGACATCTTTAGCATCATTCTTATACAACAGTGAACAGATCAGTAGTCTCAAAATCATGGAGATCCATACGAAACCTTCACACATGATGTCCCTACAGGGGAAACATTGCTATTAAATACATATGTTAAGAAACATAAATATTAGAAAATATAAAGCACTAAGTATAGAGAAATGGTACATTTTTAAAAATAGGAGTCCTATGAAAGTGTACAACACCAGTAGGTTAATATCTAAGAAAGATATACAGACTTTTAAAATACCCTTTAAATGCCAGTCAGATATGCAGCACTTAAAGGACAAACAAAAGTCATTGATAGTTTCTTACTATAGGCACTCACCTGTGGGAGGGAAACTTCTCTTTCAGAACAGAAATAATTAAATTTTCCACAAAATGATCAGTTTCTGTCACAAGATCTGCTGCAGATGTCTTTGTGGACACTTGTTTTTCCTCTGTGAGAGCTTTCCTAATAATCTGAAACAGAAGTTCATAAATCAGATTTGTTGGGCACTCAGCCTATGCATACTAAAATAATATATTTACTGAAAAATAAAGCTAATCCTGAAAAACAGCTGTAGGCCTAATTCTACCAGAAGCTGTTCTAATTCTTTTGATGAAAAATCCTTCTGAGCTAATGAGTATTTTTTTGGGAACAAGGCATTTTGAATCATTCTGCAAAAACCGCTCTTGACAGTTCAGAAAAGGATTGATGACTGGGATGCAACCAATGAAATAAAGGGATGATAGCAATCCTCATGATTTAGAAAATTCAAAACAATATACAAGATAAGAAAAACCCTTGAGGCTCAGGATTTTTTTCACAGAAACTTCTTTTTTTCTCTCTCTCTTTTTTTTTTTTTAATTTACAGGGCTAATATCCCACTGCCGTCTTACTTTAAAAGACATGCAATAAGGCAAACTCCACTAGTTTCTTTCTCTGCCAACAAAGACACACAGTTTATTTTTTCTCGTTGGTTTTTGGAACTTCAAATACTGACCACCCACTAGTTCCCAAAGAACTGCTATATATTTAACAAAAACAAAAATTTAGACTTTTCCCCAGATATGAAATCAATTATCTAAACCTGGACTCTCTTCTGGAAAAGTTTTTATCTCATTCTCAAGGGTTTTACTGTTACAAGCTCCGAACTCTGAACTAAACCACATCAAGTGCAAATGCACATATGGGAAAACAATTAATGAAAGATTTTTCCCATTTTCCCCATTTTCTTTCTGTGTTTTTTTTTTCCCACTTCTTCATTAAAAAGAAAAATAAAGGGGCAGGATGCAAAAAGAGATAACTTACTTTTTAACCAGTAAAAATGATAAATTATTTGAAATTAGGAAAACCAAAACAAAGCAAAAGTTAAGTACCACTTATTTGTGTAGAATTATATTATCAAAACCCAGCAGCAACAAGACTAATATTCCAAGTCCTGTCAATTGTTTATCTAAATTTCCATTGATCAAAGTATTTTAAAACCGTTGAGAAATATTTGATGACCACAGAACACAGTTCTGCCGCATTTTGCATGGGAAAGGTAACCAGAAACTCACAAATTTCAGTTTCAGCTCTTGGTTTTCACAGTACAAAATAACGTGTTTAAAGGGTGTGCTGGTTGTTTTGACAAGTAATGGGTATTGCTGACTGTTGCTTTAGTCCAGAAGGCATCTGGACAAATGTTTCTCTTTTGTGAGCTATAAAACATCAGTTGTGCCTATACACTGAGCTTGTATGGGCAGGTAATACTTTTCAGTTCGAGTTTGTGCTAAAGTGCATTATTGTATATCAAAATATTAACCACACCTAATCTTTTTACTCCCCTCACTGCCCTGTGTGGTTTTCTTGAATGTTTTACCATAGAAGCATAAAAGCACAGCTCCAGGAAGGCCCTTGAGCTTCTCTTCGGTCCGAAGCAGAATACAAAACATTGAAGCTACCTCAGTTGTGTATTCTAAAAGAAATTGCTATGCTGATACCTTTTATTTTAATTGCTCTTCTTTACTTTTGTGTTGCCTATACTGCTCAGAACCTAAGAAGATTTTACTTTCTTCTTTGCAATGCCAAGTTCTTGACTTTTATTCCATTTTAATACATAGTAGATTGAGGATGCTTTTGCAGCCATTTAAATCACTATGTGCTACTGCTCAGCAGGGCAGTGAGATCACACCTGAGCTTTGCTGCAGAAAGAAAAGCAGAGATGAAACCTCTCTCCTGTGGATGTGCTCTGCAATAAGTTGATTTCATCATATGCTCCAGCACTTGATTGCTCCTGTTTGAATACAGACCTTTGCACATCTCAGCTTCAAATTTAATATTTCTCATTTCTGATCCTTTACCCAGTTGTTCATGACCATTTTTAACCTTAACCCTGGTCCATTTCCCTGGTAGCCTGCATGTGCCAGCATGAGGCTCCTGTCACTTTGGAGGTGGAAAGCGCCAAGGGTGTGACTCCGATATAAAGTGCTGGCCGATAGTCTTCTCATTCATCTCCTCTGTGGGCCCATGCCAAGGAGGCATGAGACACATTTACCAGCCCGACACTGGACTGCCTCTCCTCACTTTTTGTGCAACCTCAGGAGGAGAGCAGGAGAGAAGTCATGATGCTGGGCTGAGGTCACCAGCCACAAATGGGCACCACATTTTTAGAATCTTATCCACAGTACCAGGTGATGTCGTGGGATGGACAGGTCTAACTCTTGTCTCTTACAAAGGGTCTGACAAAAGGAGTTCATATGCACTTGCTCCAGCTTGTACAGGTATGCAGTCCAAGCCAGAGCTGCACACTAAGAACACATTTCCTGCATAATTGATGAAACAACTTTTACTCTTTAGAAAATGATCAAATAGCTCAGAACAGCCCAGAATCCAATTTGTCTTGAATAATCCCTGAAAATCACCTGCTACAGAGTGTTAGAGCCCGGTGCCTGAAAGTACTTTGAGAGCATCACTCAACTCGTCTCCTTGCAGAAGCCTTACGATAAGGTTTGTAGATACCTCCTGTAATTGCCTGGTCTTTCCAGCTGGGCATGGAGCTCCATAAAAGTCTCACTCTAGGTAACAGGCATCAGGTAAGCAGAAGACCAAAGGAACAACAGGTTGATGAAATGGAAAGAGATGATTGCATCTTATCACTATTGTACAATGAAATTGGCAGCCAAGATCCTGTAATCTGGCTGTAAACGTATTTTATTATATTTTATCACTGTATTATGGACTGTCCCTAGATTACAGAGATTTTACAGCAAGAAAAAAAAAGAGAAAATCGAACGAAAAAAAGTAGTTTGTGTGGACTTCAACATGCTATCTTCTAGTGTCAGGTTCTTGTTTTCACCTGGATTGTTTTGGTGAAGTTTTTCCAATTCTGCAACTCAAGAGAACTGTGTAAGTATTACTCGGTGCTCTCAATTACTATCAAAGATGCAGAGACTAGTCGTGCCTGCTTTTCTTGTGCAAAAAGTCATATTAAACCTACAGGTGTACTCAAGCGAACATAGCAAGGAGAGTTTACTCCCAGAAAAAACAAAAGAGAAGTCTGAAAAAGTGCAGTTACATGTGGCCTTATAGAGTGAATTAGACATAATTTTAAAGCAGGTCAATTACAGAGATTACAAAACCGTGGCCATTCTCATTATGAAACATCCCTATATATTAAATGAAAGCCTGTGATATTTTGTAAAAGTAAGAGAACTAAGTAACAGAATGGGCAAAGAGGCAATGATTTTAACCTGGTAATATTCGTTACTCCAGCAACATAATTTTTGACACATACTCAAGCAATCACTTCTTTATTGCTCTTTTAAGTTCAGAAAAAACTATTACAGAGTACAGATGCCTATCTGTGGAAAGGAGATGTATTTTACTTATACTCATGAAACATAATGTAATATAAACCAAACAGTTGTGTAATCCAAAAGGGGAGACCAGAAAACTGCTGACGAAAATAACCCCCATTTTTGTCAGTCAACTTTCAACAAAAATCCAGTCCTATTAAACCCATGTTACACTGCATTTTGCATCCTTACCTGTAGCTTCTTTTGGCAATAGCTGGTTTGACGCTTAAACAGAAGATACAGCCCTACCTGCACCTTTTCTGCTACAAGGATCTCCGATGCCTTTTGTAACAAAAAGAATCCTTACCATGACAAAATTAATAACAATAAAAAAATACCCAGCTTCCAAAGTCTTATTAAACAACATCCTTGGCTGGTTTAAATTTGGCCTGCCAAGGAATCAGCTATTTTCTGCCACTTGCAAGGTAGCAATGGCAAACTGTGAACTAAAAAGATTCAAGGATTAATCTTCTGGGATGTTTATTTCTTCCAGGAAAAGGTACTGTGATTTTCTGGGTGAGTGAAATGACTGGAGAATGTTACAGCTCTCTTTACAAATTGATATTTTGAGAAATAAGGTGTGGAGTCTTGAGCAAGTCATGAGTCTCTCTTGTGAAATGGCTGGCAGAATGAGTATGCTGGAGAAACTCCTGTTTTGAGAGTCTGTGAGTGCACGACCTGTCATCCTGATTTGGATTATCCATTTAGCCCTTGCATTATTAAAGCAAGTCTCCTCTCCTCTGGCATTCTGTTCATCTTTGTGTATGTTTTCTACTAAGGAGAAAATATGTTTAACAATGTATTAAGGAAAAGTTATGGGTCATGGATTCAAGACAGAAAGGGGGGCTCCTTACATCACAGTGTATAGGTACAAAGTTTGTTTCAAAACAGAGCAGAATGGAAGCAAGAGAGAAATACACGTCGCTTAGGTTTGTGTTTTACCCACTTTCTCAAACAAACAATCTGCTGATCCTACTTCTTGAATCTGTTAGACCTGGTAGAATTTTTGCTGTTGCATACAGTGTGGGCCAGGACGTCTCCTGAGATGACTAACATTCTGCTGTGTCAAAACATGGATCTGAAATAAGCTAAAGATCTTTGCCGAAGACACAGCTGATTTGTCCCTAGCAAATGAATTTCAGTCACTCTGAACACTGTGCTATATATAACAAGACAAAACCTCCCTGACACGATTATTTTTCTCTGCACAGGCTGCTCGAAAACAAATGTTGGCCCCGAGGGATACAGACCTTCGAGGGAAGTGGCACCGAGGGATAGAGGCCTCTGAGGGATGAGGCACCAAGGGACGGGGGCCCCTGGAGGGATGGGGGCCCCGAAGGATAGGGCCCCAAAGGGAGGAGGCCCCTAGGGATGGGCCCCCGGATGCATGGGCCCCCCGAAGGATGGGGCCCCCCGAGGGAAATAGCCCTGAGGGATGGGGCCCCCAGGGGATGGGGCCCCCCGAGGGATGGAGACCCCACTGCCGTCATCCCTCCCGCGGCAGAGGGAACCGGCCGAGGGCTCCAGTGGTGGGCCAGCAGAGCGGGCGCCGAGCCCTGCCGTCCTCCTCCCCCTGCCCAGCTCTGTGCCCGCACGGCCCTTCCTTAACCCGCGCCGGGAGCAGGCTCCCCCTGCGGCGGAGCAGCCCGTCCCGGCGGTGCCGGCCCCGTCTCGCCGGCCCCGTCTCACCTGCCCGGCGCGGCGCGCCAGCTGCACCGCCACCTCCGCGCACTCCTGCCAGGGGTCCCCTGCGCCGCCGGCGGCCGCCGCCGCCCGCCCTTCCTCCTCCTCCTCCTCGCACGGCTTCATCGCGGCGGCTGCGCTGCCCGGAGCGGGGCCGGGGGGCGCGGGGGGCCCGGCTGCCCGCCCAGGAGCGCCCGCCGAGGAAGGTGCCCGGTGCTGTCACTGCGCGCTCCGGCACCGCCCCGCCGAGCGCAGCGGGGCGGAGGGAGGCGGCCGCCGCTCAATGGGGAAGGCGCGGCTGCTGGCCGCTGACTCTAGGTGAGCCCCGGGGGCGGAGGAGGGCCGGTAGGGGCGGGGGGTGCCGCGGGGAGCAGCGGCGACGCCGCGGAGGGCGGGATGCGGAGGGCAGGATGCGCCGCACCGCCATCGCCGTGCCCCGGCGCCCCGCCTGACATGGCGCCGGTACCGCCGGGATGGGGAGGGATGGGGCGCTCCTGGTTGCCAAGAGATGAGGAGCCGCCGTGCTCCCGGGAGGGGCACCGCTGCCCTCGTCTCCCCAGGGCGATCCCGGAAAACGGGGGCCCGGCTGTCAGCGTTACTGGGACTTTGGGGTAAAAGCTGGAGGCTGGCATCGGCCATCTCAGGAGTGAAGGGGGAAAGTGGGGGAAAAGCGGCTTCGGGAGTGGAAAGGGCAGTTAGGGTTTTAAAGTTCAGAAGCTTGCCAGTGCTTGAGAGTTCAAATGTGTGGTGAGAAATTCATTGCCCTTCAGATTTTTCACTTGGCTTCGTGTGTCATTTTGGATTTATCAAGGATGAGGAGAATTCAGAACTCACAGTTCCAGAATCCGTATAAGCAAATTGCCATGCGTTTGAGTCGGCAGAATAGGGGACAGATAGCTGAGGGATTCTGGATCCGCCTTGGAGAAGGAGGGCAGCCTACAATGAATACACGCTTATGCAATGGAGCAATCAGACTGTAGTACTTAAAACACCGCGGGAGTGTTGGGAACACGCACTTTATCTGTCAGAGTGAGGTTTTTCCAAATGATTTGTTCTGATGCATACTTGGCATTGAACAGGAAAAAAGAGTCCACGGATTGGGTCCATCAGCGTAGCTTTTTGAAAGATGCATTAAGTACATCGAGTGTATGAAACCTGCTGTTGTCTTTCAGCACCTGCTTTGTGGTTGAGGGTTTCGTTTTCAGGGCTAGAATAGATATGCTTTAGTGGTGAACACATCTGCATGAAGAAAACTGCATAACACCACCACTTACTACCTCTGAACACAAAATTAATTATTTTTCTAGAGTCTAGGCTAAATTAAATTGACTTGGGCATCATAGCTAACATAACAGACCCTAAGTCTAGATCTATTTTCTTGTATTGTTTATCTTGTAGGACACAGATGACTTTGGGATGAGGACACTCCTGCCATATGTAGTTCACAAAAATAATAGACATTTTTTAAAATAAAACACTTGGACCTTTTCCTTCTAGAGCAAGTGACTGGACTTCATGGATTGTAGCACAAAAATTCAACTTCATTCTTTAAATTTCTAAATTGTGCTATTCTGGCTGTGGATAGCACAAAGACAGCAAGGCTGTCAGTCTACTTGGTGAAACAATTTTTAGTTCCCATTTTGAATTAGAAAAAAAAATGGTAACAAACCCTGAGAAGATGAATTAACTAATACACAAAGTTTGGAAGTTTAGCTTAAATATGAAATGATGAAATATTTTGAAGAAATCCTCACCAAATGTTTGTCAATCTTTTTGCTGACTGATTATTCTAAGTTGTTTCTTCAAACATGTATCTGTTTTGTCCTTATGTAAGATTAGTTTCCTTAAGTGCAATAACCCTACAAACATGCAATATAGTATAGAACAGAACTGCTCTGGATTCTTCCTTAACCTTAGTTTCCTCCAGGTTTTGGAAGTCTGTGCTTTTCATTGCTGCCATGCTGAGCATGGCTGCGGGTGGCTTCAGGACCTTCCCTAGAGAGTTTCTGTGCAGGGGCAGATGGGTGAAGGTATTTCCTGGTGAGGTTTGTGGGGTGCTGAGATGTAGCATAGACAGATTTAACTTTGGTAAATTAAAAAATGTACAGTTAAAGATGGCTTTGCATTCTAGGAAGCATCTCAGACCACAATAAAAGTGTGTTTTTCCTTGAAAGAAAAGTTTTAGTTACTGAATTCACCAACAGTAAAAACAGTCTATACCTTTTGCTGAAACTGGCTAGGTCCCATTCTGATGTAAAGCAGATGGTTTCCTCCCATGTGTCTCAGGTCTGCCTCGATACCTGGAGATTTGTTGTGATTAGGCTGCCACAGGTGCATTTGAAAGGTCTGTTTAACTCACATTTTAAACGCAGGGCAGCGTGAACGATAGTGTAGTAGGCAGGATGCAGAAGTATCCTCATTGAAGGTAACTGCGGAAAATCATCATCACAGAAAAGTACTGTTGCAAAGTGGGGAAGTGCTCTCCTCAATATTTTTCTAAGCAAGAGTATATCCTTTCTCTAAGTGGGGTCTGAGTGGCATTTGGAAAATAAGCATTTGGCTAGTAAAATTCCCCCAACCTTCTCTTCATTCTGGTGGTAGAATATTCATAATACGATCACCAGAGGCTGAACTTCAGAGGCTAAAATATCTGAATGAACCCTCGTTTTTTACAGATTCATTGCAGCTATGTGGCTTATGCAGGTAGAAGATTTAAAACAGAACTAGAAGGCCAGCAAAGAATACTTCTTATAAAATCAGTAGCTGCAGCTAGTATTTTAAGACCTTTCAAAAAACTTTGCAAAAAAATAGAGCTGCCTGTAAGTCCTATAAACAGATGGCAATATATCTCTTTGTCATTCTGCTAGTCTGTGACAACTTTCTATATATTACTTTTCTGATGTTTTTTTCAAGCCCTCCTTAGCCTAGGCCTGCCCAGGCAGTGTGAGCTTCCTCCTGTGAGCTGCTGGGTGATTTTGAACATCCATTCACCTCCGAGCAGGTTGAGGCTGCTCTCTGCCTTGCTGGATCAGACTCTCGGCTCGTCTTTCATAACTGCCAAGGTCTTTCATAACCTCTGATCTTTCATAACCCCAAACGCGAGCCAGTTCCTCTCACATGCCTTTCATAACCTACACACACGCCACGTGTTTAATCTCATCCACTTGGAATAGGCCCATCCTGGATGAACCTGAAATACTAGTGTTTCTTGGGTGCTTTGTCTGCCTCAATCCTCCTGAGCCCCATCCAGATTTGTGTAGATGTTGGAGTTCCTTCCTGGAGACAATGAACACTCAGTGGAGGGGAAAACCTGTTCTCTCTGACCTCAGAGCAGAAAACAGAGACTAGTAATGGATTTCCTTCTCTCCCAGGGTGTGAAGCCCTAATTGACTTAGGTGTGGCTCAGCTGGAGGTGGTAGTCAGCTTCCCTTCCTGCTCCAAACCGCTGCCCCGTGTTCCTTGGCGCGGCTGCTCTGTGTGCCACACAGGGATCCCTGCTGAGGTCTGCTCAGACGGTGGTGCAAAAACCAGGGTCACTCGGGGGAAGCTGCTGCAGCTGGAATTGGTTTAATTCCGCCTCAGCAGACAGCTTGCCGTTCTCTTCTTGGACAGTAATTGCAGGCTGCAGTGATGCAATAAAATAGGTTGTAGTTTTGCAGAGAGAGAGTGACCTCTCCGTAGCTGACTGGCCATCAACGTGGAATCCTCAGATGGCCTCCAGTGCGGATCTTTGTCACTTCACGGGTTTGATGGATGATCTCCCAATAGGGACCTAAATGGGAGAACAAGCGTCTAACAGCTTTAATAAAAACAGAGGGGGGAAAAGAAGAAAACAAAAAGGAAGTAATCTTTTGGAATTATTAGCCTGAGTGCGAAAGAGCGTTTCCTCAGCATGACAGCCAGAGGCTTGCTGTGCTGTTATTAAAGCACTTCAGTAGGAATCCATGCAGATGGCTTTTTTACCCAGCATAGGATTATATTGGATTAGTCATATAAAATTGTTGTTTACTGTCTCTAGCCCTTTTCCCTGGAGGTTTTATCGGGAATCTCACAAAGCATGTAGTTTGAGCCTGCCTTTAAGAGGTAACCCAGATGAGAAGCTTTTTGTTTGTGTAAACTGCTATGATGTTATAGTTTAGTGCAATCGTAATGTTGCAATGAGAGATTTTATAGCTGATAAAAGAGGATGCTTAGTCCGGATTTTTGTTTTGCCTACAAGGGAAGGTAGGTAGTAGATGCTTTCTCTTCTTTACCCCCTAGAAGAACTGTGCTGATCCCACTTCTGCTCCATCAATCCAAAATTCCTAACACTGGCACAGTTTTTCCTAATGCTCGCTAACAAGTCATGTATGACATAATGCTTGATTAATGCACTGTTCTAAATGGTGTGTATTAGATGTTTTACGTGTTCCCTTTCTGCCATGCAGAGTCATTCTGACCATCTTTCTCCTCTATGTCCAGGAGGCCCAGGGATCACTGCTTAGACACTGTCCATGTTTTCCCTCCTGCCACAAACTAACCAACAATCTCAAACATGCAGTGCAGGACTCTACCTTCAGATGTATCCCGGGGGCTGGTTAACATGGAAATCGAGATTTTTTTTTTTTGTTTCAAGGTCTGACAGACAGCTCTACTGGTAAAATGGCATCCTTCACTGTTTTCTGGAGTTTTCAGACTGGCTCTGGCATGATGGGAAATTTTCCCTTCCAGGAGGTATGGCTGAGAGAGCTTTCCTGGTGTGCAAGTGCCTTTGATTCTACATTGAGAGATGTTTTTCTTCTCTGTAGGGAGTTCTGTGGACAAGGTAATTCAGTCCTAAGCTCTTACTATTTTTCCTAGACCATGTCCATGAGCGTAGAATAATAAGGTATTTTTCCCTGGCCTTGAAGGGACAAGCAGCAGACTGTCTCTGCCACATGCATGCCAGTATTGTTTTTTGAACATTATACACTGAAAACATTGAACATTATCCACTGAAAACAACCTACTGTTATAATCTGAAGTTTCTATCACTGAAGGGGATACAGAACTTCTGTCAGTGTGCTGTTACAGGGATCCTCGTTAGCCTAATTTGGTTTAGTAAATATTACCTCTGTTTGGTTTTGTCAGCTTTAAGTTAATATTGATTTCCTCATATATTAAGAGAAATTTTTTTTTCCAATTCTACAAACAGTCATCTTAAATCCACTCATGTCTTGGTGCTTTTCCTCGTGATATGCAAGAAATGTTCGTGTCCTGAACTGAATTCTGAACTTGTGTATTTAGATGCCCTCTGTGGTTGTGCCAAGGCCCGGGAAAGCCAGACTGCTTCTCCCTGTTTCAGGGAAGGCTCCTGAACACAAATGGGATTATTACTCTGTGACCAAAGATCAAAACAAGATGGGAAAAGGGCCTTTTTCCCATGTTGGCCATTTTGCTCAAGGTTGTTCCGTGATTTTTGAGCTGGCGTTTGCCTGTGAGACTGGCAGCACTGATTGAGCCAAAGAACATATTGGGCAGAAAAACCACATAAGCCTTGCCATCTTCTGGCCTGACAGGGACTTGGGAGTCGTTGCTGACACAGCTGTTTTGGATGGAATAGAAGAGATTAATTTGGGGCAGGTGAAATTTGTGTAAGTTTTTACAAAGGTTGTAGATTTTCATGGGAGAATTTTAATTCCTGGAAAATCTGATTAGGATAGCAGGTCTCTCTGAGGGTTGAAAGGACACACTGACTTTTAATCCATGTGGAAAAAAAAGGCTACACTTGGAGTTATAGTAGGGTTGCATTAGGTAATCCCATGCTTGTACATTTTCTGACAAATCAATGATTTTGGTGCACATGTCTTACACAACATCTTCCCTTTGTCACTGGAAAAATTATTACTGAAGTAGTCATTTACAAAGTTTTGCAGAATATCAGAATCACTATTATATCGAGAGTGCATTTTCTTTGAAATTAGTAACATAGAATCATTGAAATGTTAGCCAAAAAGGGACTTTAAAATGGTCTGTGTACTTCCTGTATGCCACTATGCTGTGCATATTAGGTATACCTGTATTCAAAGTAATGCCTGATCATTTTCTGATGTGTTTATTAAAATATCTAGTGAGGGAGAACTATGTGTATTTTTTTTCTTTGATAGCAAATTGAACTAATCTCTGTTGGAAAGTAACTTTATTTCTGCTCATTCTCCTCTGCAGTACACGGGAAACAATTACTACTGTCCTTTACAGTAACCAAAGATAAACTCAGTTAAAATGATTCTTATTTCAAACCCTCTGTATATAATATGCTGTATTTTCTTCTGTATGTAACTTTTATTCCTGTCTTATAGACTCCTCACCTGAGATCTTGTTTGTTCTGGATAAACCAGAATAGAACTGAGTAATTGCATCTCAGGGTATTGCTACTCCATCTGAAAATGGGACTTCCCTTTCTCTGCAGCACCATTACAATTGCTGGCTGGTCCTATCCCACCCCCAGTTTTATTTTTCCTTACTGCTACTGTGGCTAGTAGCTGTACCCAGCTGTATCAAGAAGTGACCTCCTGGTTTCCATAGTGTGAACTGCAAGTTGGTAATTCATTCAATGTTAGTTGCTGACTGAAGTAGCAACTTTGATGCCAGGCTATTTGTGGACAAGGTGAATTGTCATGGGCCCCAAGAATTAGCAGTGTTGGGTGGCTACTTCTGCAACTGTGGAACCAACTCAGAAATCTTCACAAACAGGATTCCTGGCAGCAGTTAACACCACGGGCACATCCTTCCCTCACACGCACTTTCAGGTTGCTGACAGCCTCAGAGCTTGGATCTTGTGTCCGTTCAGCTCAGCACAGTGAAGGCTGAGCTGAATGTAGACAAGGCTTTCACCTTTCACTGTGACCCCTGTGTGAAGTTCAAGAAGTTGAACAGATGAGTGACTGGGTTGAGAGCAGAGGAGGAGAGATGCTGGGGTTGTGCCCTGGAGCCAAAGCTGTGTGCCACCTCCCTTAATCTGATTACAGTTTCCACTCACAGCCTAATGTGACCTGTCTTGTGCCATGTTTTCGGTAAACCGCAGACTCACAAGTAGGCAGTGTTGAGCTGCTGTCATCTCCCCACTCTTCCCTGGCATGACAGGCTGAGAAAGTTGGGGCTGTTCAAGCCCGCAGAAGAGAAGGTTGCATGGAGACCTCACATCAACTTTCCAGTACCTGAAGGGGGCCCACAGATAGGAAGCCAGAGAGGGACTGTTTGTTAGGAGCTGTAGTGATAGGGCAAGGAGTAATGGGTAAAACTGAAAGAGGGGAAATTTATGTTATATATACAGAAGAAATTCTTGACTGTGAGGGTGGTGAGGCACTGGAACAGGTTGCCCAGAGAAGCTGTGGATGCCCCAACCCTGGCAGTGTTCAAGCCCAGGCTGGATAAGGCCTTCAGCAACTTGGTCTAGTGGGAGGTGTCCCTGCCCATGGCAGGGGGGTTGGGATTAGATGATCTTTATGAATCTATGAGTCTGCAAGATTTGCCAGGCTCTGCAGTCAGGTGGGCTACGTGGTCAAGATGAAGGGGTGGGTGGCATCTGGCAACATTTTACATCAAAAAAGAAAAAAAGATGGGAACATGTGATGTGCTTTAAGAAACGAGAGGCAACATTTTGTACAAAGACAGGAGATGCAGAGAACAAATGAAGACTTAGATTTGAGACCTAGCAAATGAGAGAGGAACAGGAAGGGTTTTAAACTGCCAATAGTAAAAGCTAGGGAGACCAGCAGGCAGTAATCACTGCCTTGGGTCAATCTTGCTGGAATGGATAAACTTCTCATGGCTGGTGAGTGCCTGCTGTTGATATGGTGTCTGTAAGGTACAGTCTGTTGTGAGGGTGGAATGCTTTCATTCTGCCTGTATGCCCTCTAACCTGTCTGCCAAAAATAACAGCAAAATACAAAAACCAAATCACAGAATGGGTCAGGTGGGAAGGGACCACAGTGGGTCATCTGGTCCAACCTCCCTGCTCAAACATGGTCATCCCAGAGCACATGGCACAGGATTGTGTCCAGACAGTTCTTAAATATCTCCAGTGAGGGACACTCCTCAACCTCTCTGGGTAATCTGTTCCAGTGTGAGGTCACTTGCACAGTAAGGAAGTTCTTCCTCAAGTTCAGGTGGAACTTCCACCAGTTTCTGCCTGTTGCCTCTTGTCCTATTGCTTGGCACCACCGAGAGGAGCCTGGCTCCATCCTCTTGGCATCCCCTCCCTTTAGATATTTGTACACAAAGGCAAAGCCCAGCAAACAGTAGCAATAGCAAGTACCACGAACACCAAGGATACAGCCCCCACCTGGTTGGGTAGCAGCATTACCAGGCATGCCCTTTTCTCCTGCCTCGGTGGATGTTACTGGAACAGCCTGTACCTGTTGTGCTGGGGGCGGGAGATGCAGAACCTGCTTTTGCAGAGATACATCACTTGGTGTGTGTTGGTGTACAAATATATTCGTGCAGGTCCGTGGTCGGCAGCGTTCTCAATCCCACCCACCCGGTACCTTTTAGTCACAGAAAGTCACAGGATCATTGAATCTGCTGAGCTGGAAGGGACCTGCACGAACCCACCTCCGAACCCACCTCCTGGCCCTGCGCAGGACACCCCAGGAATCCCACCAAGTGAAACTTGGTGACAATTTAAAAGTGACAATTTAAAAGCGACAAGCAGAGACTGCGGTGTTTTTAGGGCGGCTCCAGAGGCAGAGGATCGCCGCCATTCCCCGGGAAGGAGGGATGGCGCCAGGTGTCCCGGAACCCCGGCGGTCGCTCGGCTATGACGTGCCCCGCTCGCAGCACATCCGGCCGGGGCATTGCGGCGGGTCCCGCCCGGTGTCTCGGCCTTCCCGGCGCTTCCCATGGCCCTGCCCGCCCTCCACAGGTGCCTCCAAGTGAGTGCGGCCCTCGGCAGCGCCGCCTCGGCTCCCCGGAGACCCGTCCCGTCCCGTCCCGTCCCGGGCACGGCGCCGGGAGCGCTCGGGAGCGGCCAGGTTTGCCCTGGGGGCAAAGCTCAGGCTTAGGGCAGAACGCGGGGTCTCGGTGCCGTCTGCTCTTCCTTCTGCTGGCACATAGAATCTTTTTTACTTAATTCCCTCTGAGTTAAGGCAATAGAGTTATAGTTTGCATCTATATCTATACACACACACAAACAAAAAAAATATATATTATAGTATTATAATATGGTAATATATGCTGTATATATAGAAGTATAATATATTAATATATAACTGTATTATAGTATAGTTATATATTGCCTTATATAATATAGTCTATATAATTATATAATATTCTATATAATTATATAGTATTTTATATATCCTATGCAATAATATATGCCATATATACTATTTATTACTATATGTAATATAGTAATATGTATTACTACATATAATATAGCAATAACTAATATATTTATATATTTATATATATATTTATATATTAGTTATTGCTATATATAATATATATTTTTGTATATATTGTCTATATGACTGCATACTGCTGGGCGTGGTTCAGCGGTTGTGCACCCAAGAAGTTCTGCTAGTGCGGCTGTAGCTTATTCCTTTGGCTCCGGTAATAACATAAACACGAGCTTAGTTGTGGAGCTGATGTTTATGGTTTAGCACTGTAACAGAAAACTCTGAGGTTTTGTCCCTTTGTGATTAATTTTAAATACAGAGCCAGTTCCCTATATTCCTTAATGAGTTACGAACATATATTAGAAACCTTTAATATGCGTGTTAAAGAAGGTTTGTTTTAGTCAAATTTTCATAAAATTTGAAGCCGATTGTTTTTCCTGCTGTTTTTCTTTACATGTTTGTATAGTTTAAGATAAATGTAGTAAAGCTTTTGGGAGAGAATTTTAATGTTATCAGCCTACTAAGTACCTGATCTAAAAATGTTCCTTGATTTTTATTTTTTTTAAATTCTCTTCCTTTTCAGCTCAGTGATGAAAATGAACAGTTAGTCAAGAAGGTGAAAAGACTACACATAAAAAATAAGGAGCTAGAAAAGAATCTGGGTCATATCCAAGAAAAGTTGCACCTGCAGCAGTTAATGCATGACTGTGGCACAAGCAGAGAGTAAGAAGTGTCAAATGTTTCTTTTTGCATCAAAAGAAGTGCAACATTTCAGGACTTTTACCTTCATGTTTTCAGATGAACTAGGCCTTATCTAGTGCACATATTTTGAGGGGCCATCTGTGACCAGGATGGTGGAGGTAGAAGATGCTTGAGGCATGTAAAGGAACAAAGACTGTCTGGGGCAACTTGTACAGAATTCATTATTGTAGTGAAAAAAACAGTTTTACTATCAACAAGTAATACACCTGCTTAGCCAATGTACTCTCTGTCTAACTGCAAAGACTTTTACATTTATTTTTCCACCAAACAGTAGTAAGATAGTTAAATTGCATCAATGCTATTTAAAAGATTTAGAAACCGAGACCTTTGGACCTGGAAAACTGTAGTGCCAGTGTTTTGGAAAGTGTCCTGCCAGGATTTAAGTAGTGGTCTGCAAAAATTTTGGTGTGTTTATGATCCTGCGTGGAAACCTCTACTGTAAAATCAAACTGAAAAGCAACTTGGCTTTTTTTCAGTTGTTTTCTTTGATCCAATTGAATTGTAAAATCTAAGTTTATTAAGCTGTTGTTTTTCTTTCAATTAAGTGTTCAGGTTCAAACAGAAACCCATTTATGGCATAAGGGTGGAGACAGCAAGGATTTTATTCTAGAGTGTGACAGTGTCAGGTGAGTTCTTGAAAGTTGCTTCTTCACAGTAGTAAATATTCTTCTCTGTAGGGTAGAATATGTTGTTCATGGTTAAGTCAGTGAAATTTATAACTTATGAAGGTGAGGTGGCTTTCAGCCTTTGAAACAGTGGAAAATCATTTGCATTTTAAAAGGATTTACAAAACCTTAGATTAAACTTGAAAATGGCACTAAAGAAAGAACAAAATGGATTTCTTTCTCAAATCTTTAATTGAGAAAAATTTAATGACCCGGGAAGCTTCTTTATGTGTGTGTAGCGTTTTTTTAGGATTTTGTAGATTTTTTTTAACCACCTTCTATTTTGTGGCAGCTTTCTTAACTCGTTTTGTATAGCTCAGTTTTATGTGTATAGAAAATTTATAGGCTGATACTGTTTTCAAAATAAGCCAGAGAAGTGATTTTACTCTTCAGTCTGATTAATTCTAGAGTTGAGCCACTACTTATTGTAGTTTGCCAATTAATGCTAGAATGAATCTCTTGTAACTGCTCTTCTGATGCAAAAGATACATTTTTTATTTGATAAAATATACATTGAAACATTTTAATAACTAGGAAGTGACATAAAATATTGTTCCATTCTTCTCTGACTTGACTGTAAAACAAACTGCTCCATCTCTTCTAAGGCTACTTTTTGTTCACTTACATAAATGGGCTGTGGATCTTACTCAGATTGAGGCAGTCCCTACGGCTTTTTGGCCAAGCACCCTGTTTTTAATCTTTTCTTTAGGTGTCTTTAGAACGCCCTTTTAATTTTTTTGTTTTGGTTTGGTTTGGTTTGGGTTTTTTTTGGTGTGTTTTTGTTTTGTTAAATACCTTTTCAGTGTACCAGACTCTCTTTGCAAACTTCATAGAAGACTGGGTGACTGGCTCTGGCCTGGAATTGAGTACCTAGTTAGATGCTTATGGGGAAGAAGTCCAAGTTAGTCTTTGAATCAAGTGCTAGACCCACTCTGTATTAGGATGCAGTTAACCTGACCTACCTTTTTTGCCTGGCATCTGTTTGTATGTTGTTTTACAAAGCTGTGCTGTGCTACAGTCTAGCTCATCCTGTTTGTAGTGTGCAGTCATGACTTAGTATGAATTACTAGAAAAAATAGGAAAACAATAATCAGTTATGTTCTGGCCCTCATATATGGAAACTGAATGCTATATAATATGGCAGGAAATTAGTGCAGCAGAAGTCTATGGAAGATAATATCAAGGAGAAAGATAACATCCCAAATCTGTTTATTTTACATTGATTTTTGCCCACTCACTCATTTTCTCATAGATTTCACTCACTCGTATCCTCACAGCTACACACTTGGTAGCAATGAGATGTTTTGTGCAACACAGAGAGCTGTGGACTCTGCCTCATGTGTCCTCATTATGGGTTCTTCATTGGTAGCAAGAAATTAGTTTCTGGACAAACATTTTAAAATCCTTTAGGAGTGTCCTTGTGCTATTCCTGTTGTGCTAAAAGGGAGAGGAATTATATATGTGACACGCTGCAGTCATTGCCACTCTCCTGTTGCTGGTGTATAGGTCTTGCATCAAAGAGTCATTTTCACTGAGGTTTAATCAGAATGTGGCCATGTCTGCTGGACAAAACAGGGTCATCAGTCTGGCTGAGTGAAAGGGATTCTTTGCCATCCATACAAACCATTCTTTTAACTTGCTTATTGTTATTTTCTGGTGCTTTCTCTTTCCGTGTTGACAGTCTCACTTCATTCACGCCCATCTTAAATATTTCTGTTACAAGTCTCTGCAGTGCAGCTACAGCCCAAGTGATCTCTGTGGGGTGTCTCTAATACCTTTGCCATAAAGGATGCATGTTTTTTGGGTTTTGTGTTTTACTGCAATTTATGCATTTCTTCTGTTTTAGACTGCTTCATATGTATAATGAGCTACAGAAACGTTACGTTAGAGAAAGCAAAAAAAGCAAGGAGCAAAGTGAAGCAATTAAAAATCTCACTGTAAGTAGAATTTGTAGGAGGTGCTATCAAATAGCCAAACGTAAGCTTTTAGGGAGACTGGAAAGTATTTCTTACATTTGTGAAATGAGATCATGCTTTTCCTGTTATACTTATTTTTGTTTCTCATGACGTTGAGATAATGGAGAGTAGCCTGTAGTTCCCTTTGAAAATGAACTTTTGTCCCTGGTAACAGAAAGCTGTTTCCCCTTTCCTTGCTTTTTTCTTTACTCATCTACCTACCTGTCCTTCCAATTGTATGTACATCTTTTGACCTGCCTTGCCCTGATATTTTTCTATGTGTGTCAAGAGCTGATTTATTTCAGAAATTCAGCAGTAGCAAACCAAATGGAGGCAAATAGTCTTCTTTCAGGTAGCAAGACCTGTGAGCTTGCTGTGCAAAGAGACTAACATCATAACTGAAGTGAAGGTAGGGTTGTGTGACCAGGTTCTAGTGGTTCAATTTCCTCTTTGGGCAATTGATCAAGCATTGCGGTTGGCCAGTCTCACTTCCTCATTGGTGCTTTATTTGTTTGTGAATTAGTATTCATTATAATTTGGACTATATGTACTTTTTCTTAGAAGTTGGGAATTGCTGCCAGGAAGGTATGCTTTGCTGTGAGGGAAGGTTTAGTATCTTTGTCCATTTATATTGTTCTGGAACAGGTTGCCTAGAGAAGTTGTGGATGCCCCACCCCTGGAAGTGTTTTCAAGGCCATTTTGGATGGGGCTTTGAGCAACCTGGTCTAGTGGAAGGGGTCTCTGCCCGTGGCAGGGGGGTTGGAACAGGATGGTCTTTAAGGTCCGTTCCAACCCAAACCATTCTGTGATTCCATGATTGTCTTGCAAGCATGTGCTCACAGATTTTTTTAAAACACTTGATGTATGCAAAGCTTCACTTGATGTGAAGCTTTTTCTTTTTTCTCCTTTCAGACCTTTTGGATGAATGTAGTTTTAAGTCAGCAAATGAAACCTCTAGGTTTGTATTCAGAATGTGTTTTCAGTGATATTCAGTTGAACTGTGTTTCTTCTATGCATTTTAAAAAATTTTTCTCAACAGATTAAAATTCATGAGCTAGAGCATAATCTTCAAGAGCAGAGGCAAAGAATTGAACAACTGGAATGTAAAAAGGTGTCTTGGAAAACTAGTGCTGTTTCTGGAAAAAGAAGTCGAACCTCAGAGCGAGGAATAACTTCTCACAGGGACATTTCTGAAGAGAAGGAATCCTGTTGCAGTAAATATTTAGGTAATGGTGCCGTTAATTCTGATGATGTTCCTTCCAGTATGCCCATCAGAGAGAATGCATTTCATTTCTGACCTAGAGGCCATTCTTCTACTTCAACCAGCATTATCTAAAATGTTCTTTTCATTTTTGAAAACCTGTTATGTAAAAATGGCATCTTGTAGTCTAGGATTCAGCCTTGCATTTGTTTGTGATTAAATGTTTGCTGTTTTCTTTTTCTGGAATTGGTAGGTTGATAAAAAGGAGTGTATGGCTGTATTTAGAGCTGTTTATTCTTTACTCTGGTAAGATGTATCTATGCAGATCTCTTAGTAATAATGTTTACTGCACCATTCTTTGGTTTTCAGACACTGATATACAAAATAACCTGGGTTTAGCCCTAAAATGTTGGACAAACCTAGGCAGTACTGATTTCAGCATGTTCTTCCTCACAAGTAAATCCACGAGTTAAGGTGCAATCCTGTTCTACTTAAAAGCATAGAAAAGAGGTGGAAGAGATCTTATAATGTAGGCATAATTTTCAGGAAATGTGCTGTCAACAAGGGCTAATGTGACCCTCTTGTAAGTCAGAAAAAGGTAATTGAAGCATGTGATGTATGTTTTGTGGATTTTAAAGTAAAATAATCCTCCATTCTAAGAATCTGGCAAATTCAGATTATCCAGTTGGCAAATGCTGCTATCTTTTGTAGTACTTGGGTATGTTCTGAGCCAAATCTTAAGAATAAATCACTTTATGAAAAAGGTACTTTAATTTTCTAATAACACAAAAGGTAGGCAGCTCTTTAGCTGTCGTATGATTCATATGAGTGGGAGGTTGACTGTATTGGTTGAAGTCTACATTTTTTTATTTGAATGTAGAGCTATTGTTGAAGGAGATTAAAAAGCTGAAGAAAGAAAATGGAAAGTTGTCTGCAGAAAAGAGAGCACTAAAAAATGAATTAGCTGGATTAGACAAGGTAATTTATTTTAAGACAAGTTTAACAGGAGGTGATTTTTGAAAAACTAACTTTTCTGCCTGAACCAAAACATCTTTAGGCTGAACATATGTTGTTATGAAGCCAAATACATAAAAAATCAGTGCATAGCATCCTGAGAGAGATGGAAATGAATGGCTCCTTGAAACATTCATGTCCTACAGTGCTGCTTGGCTAAGGAAGAGGAATAATGCAATTTTAATTTTATGGTTTTGGCTTTATTTTTGGTTTTAATCCATAGCTGTGGATTTTTTATTTTTTTAATGTTTGGGCTATTTGAATTCCTTTATGAAAGATTATTTGCCTCAGCTTGTTTTGACATTGCTTGTTTTGACATTAAATTGTAACTGCTGGTACAGTCTTAATTTCTTCCAACAGGTACTTGCAGAGAGAATAAGAATAGATTTTTGACTGATAACTTTTATTGCTTCATGATTTCAGTGAAAAGAAAGCTATTTTCTCCTGAACTCAAACATATCAAAGTTATGCCTCTGACAGAACTCCAAGCTTGGGGAGGGCAGAGGCTTTGAAGTTTCTGTGACAGATCAATAGGTGTAGAAAATGAAAGTGCGAAAATTTGGTAATTCTTGAAATAATGTAAGAAGATGAAGAGATCTTATCTAGCTATAGAGGGCTCTGTTTAATGTGCTGACATAAGGTTTTATTTTCAGCAACAGACTTGTTTAAACTGTTTTTTGCTTATTTCTCAGGTCTTGTATTGGATTTTTTTTTTTTTAAGAATCTGTTTTCTTACCTTGCAGTCCTTTCTCACAAACTAAATAACTTCAAGCTAGCTTTCATTAAGGGGTAGCAGTAGAAGACGATGGTAGTTCACTGGGTGTGAAACTGGTAGAACACTGAGCCAGGGTGAATTCTAGATCCCCGTGTTTGGGAATTAGGGACAACTTGTGGCTAAAAGTTTCATCTTCCAGAAGACAAATATGTAAATCTGAGGTCATGACTTTTTATCAGTGACCCTTTTTTAGGTAGTTTTAAGTCACTGTATGTTATTTAAGATGTATGTAGCTATTAATTAAAAAAAGAAGAATAGGCAGGAGAAAATGTCAAATACAGATGGATGTAGGTAGATACATTGTTACTTTGGTAGATAGGAGTTTCCAAGGTTGGTGAAATGAAGACTTCAGTAATTACACTCCACTTTCTGTCCATATATTTCCCTGCAATTTCTGACTTCACTTACAAAGGGTCAGAATTGCTCAATAGACTTGAGTTGCAGGAGCTGAACAAAACATTGTTCCATATATGAAGATTATTTCTATGAATCTGGGTTTGTCTAGTATTTGAATTAAGTCTAACTAGAACTATGTGCTCAGTTATCCATTCTGGGATAGTATAATTGCAAAAGGATCAATATGAGAACGTGAAACCACACAGCCTGACATTAAATAAGCTGGAGCACCTCTCCTCTGAAGACAAACTGAGAGAGTTGGGGTTGTTAAGCCTGGGTAAGAGAAGGCTCTGGGGAGACCTCATAGCACCTTCCATTACCTAAAGGGGGCCTGCAAGAAAACAGGAGAGGGACTTTTCACAAGGGCATGTAGTGACAGGACAAGGGGCAATGGCTTTATACTGAAATAGGGTGTGTTTAGATGAGATATTAGGAAGAAATTCTTTGCTGTGAGGGTGGTGAGGCACTGGAACAGGTTGCCCAGAGAAGTTGTAGATGTTCCATCCCTGGAACTGTTCAAGTCCAGGTTGGCTGTGGGCCTGAGCAACCTGATCTAGTGGAACATGTCCTGCCCATGGCAGGGGGGCTGTAACTAGGTGATCTTTGTCTCTTCCAACCCAAACCATTCTATGATTCCATGTTCAACAGAACTTTTTTCTGTGGATTTCATATTGGCCTGTCTCTTTATGTTCTGTGTAGCCTCACATATTGCTCTTTTCCCCCTCCTTTAATGTCACTTGCTTTTATCTGAGACAGTTGAACCTGTTGGATAGTGTTTTAGGCTATGTCAAGTTTAATGCATCATAAATCTTATCCTTTTGAATATGAAAATCGAACTTTTTAACATACTGTAGTGAGAAATAATAGATCCTAATCTGAAATAGGAGATTCATTAACACAATGTAGTTGTACTTGAAGTTCTGAACAGGTACTAGCAATTTACAAAGCAGTTAAGGTCTAACAAGATTTTACATCTTTCTAGATCTAAATATGGTATCCATTTTTCCATCTTAAGCTCTTTAGTGTTGTCTTCTTCAAATACTAACTTCTTGTTCCTTAATATACTCTCCATCTCTCTCCTTGCTCATTTGTCCCTATTCATAGCCTTGCAGCTTTTGGATTCTCGAAGTTAATGGTGTGCTCTCTGCTACTGTCTAATTTTGAGAGGTGTAGTTGTGTTTTTGCACAGAGGACTGTGACACTATTCCCTTGTCATTCTGGACTGTCATTTTGTAGCTGCCTGATAAGTCAACATTTTTTCCCTTTTTTTTAATTAGTCTTTCCTATTATTAGTCTGTACTCCAGGCTCTAACATAACTTGAATTCTGCTTGCATTGTGTGTTCGGGGCAGAGTTTTACGTTGTTACATGAGGTTATAGTTGATTGCTGTATTTCACCATAGCTGTGTTTGCATAATAAAAATGTAGAGGGTGTCTTTGAACTTTTGAGGAACTGAAATGCTGACTAGCTCATATTGAGAATGTCTTTGAAAGAAAGTTTAAGGTGAATATTTTTTGATTTTCCTAGGAATTTTTTGAAGAGGTAGAAGATCTAAAGCATGCTGTACAGGAATGTCTGAAACTAAACTATGAGTATGAAAAGTGCTTGAAACAAATAAGTGTAATGTATGGGCTTCCTTTTACAGCACATTTGTAACTACTGGTTAATTTAATGGCAAGTAGAGTTTCCACATTTTTTTTATACTTACTGCAACATTTAAACCTACCACAGCTTAAGTGGTACCTCATTTTGATAATGTTATGGATTTATTAATATGATCCTAACAAGCTTCTCTGAAATGTTTTTGTATTTTGTGCCTTTGATTTTTTGTTTATATGGTTTTTAAATAAACTGTGGTCTGTATAACTTCAACTACGTTTCAAAGCCTTCTCTTTCACACTTATGAAATACATTCATCGTAGGAGTGATTGTGGGTGTTTATGGGAATATGACAAAATCTTTGAATTTCCCAATTTATGCTTTTCTGTAAGCTAAATCAAATTGGATGCGTAGATTTGGCAGTCTTTGTGAATTTTAGCGCTAAGGATGTGCTAATGCAGACAAAAATTAATTCTATCATTAAATCATTGCCAAGGGGTTTCTTGAAAGAAAAATGCTAAATCTCTCCTTGGAGTTTTTCTTTAATCACAATAATAAGTTAAAATATGTGGATGAAGGAAGGATTTAGGGTTCAGAATTGGAAAGAGTGTATTCAGAAAGATGGGTCAGAAAGTTGTTTTGCAGGATCAAAAGAAGAATTCATCAGAAGCTCTTATTTGGTTGAAGAGTGAGGTACTTGAAGAGCTCTGGTATTTGAAGAGCTAAAAAGGAGAGTGGAGTGCAGAGAGGCACGATTCATAAGGCAAAAATACCATGTTGCTTCAGAGCTTGGCATGAAAAGAGACAACTCCCAGTTGCAACTGTAGCTTGCAGAACCTTGTGAGATTTTGAACCTGAACTTGTTTGTAACTACATTTCACAAAAGTTTAACATAGTTACATTATAGAACTGTATTTTTCTGAAAGTTGTAAATCTGTAGCTTTGTGGCATTGTGATGGAAGAATTAAGTGAAAACTATCATAAGGCTAGAAAAACTAAGCTTGCTTATAACCTAATACAGCTTCTTCAGCTTCATAAAAATATGTGCACACTCATGAGAGGTAGGACTAGGAGTAGGATTAAGATTCTTGTATCCAACTTGGTTTGTTAGGACAGTTTTATGTAGTTGTAAATTAATAAAGAAATTTACCTCAAAGCATATGATGTGTTCAGCGTTACATATTCACTATGTGACACAGAAGGTAACTCCTTGCTTCCTGCTCTGGCTGTAGAGCATTGTGTTCCCTTGTTTCATTCTCGGCTTACTTGTGAATTAAAGCTGGATAACGTTCCGAACAGAGATGGAAAAGGGAAAGAAAAGAGGCGTGATAGAAGTCTGCATTTCCAGTAAACTTGATGGAAGAAAACAGGAAGAATAGCATGTATAATGGAAGAATTACAAGTGCAAAAATGTTTCTAACTTGTTGATAAGCAAAATAGACATGAGTGCTGGAGAAGGAATCGGTGCTAATCACTGGAGCATTTTTCCCCACAGTTTTGTGGTATAAAGTTATACTTCTAGCATGTTTAAACTTTGGTCCTGTTGTTAAATTAATCAGTAATTGCCCTTGTCCACAGGCTAATTTTTAAATGTCGTGCAAAAATCCTTCTTCAGACGTAGATTAGGAAAAGTTCAGGGTTTCCGCTGCCGAAAGAATGTATACATTGACTGCATAAAAAATTGCTGTGACTAGCAGAATTTTGCTGTTTGCCAGCTACTGAAGATCAGAATATTTTTCATTATAAAGTTCTCTGCTCAAACAATTGAAAGTAATATGGTGAAAATACTGATCTCACCTTTGTGATTAGCTTTTGAAACTTTTAAAACTCGTTTTTGCATCAGGCCATTCACATACATTTAGACCAAGAAACAGTGAGAAATCCTTCAGTCTTTTCTCATAACTAAGGTCCCCAAGCTCTAGGAAACCAGACTCTAGTCTAATCTTAACAATGAGCCATGTAAAGGGGAGGAGTAGCAACGCACTGTGCAGTGACAGGCAGAACCACAGCTCCATCTTGCAGTGTGTGTGCAGCCTGACAGCATCACTTTTGGCCTCGCCGTCACGTGTGAGAGGCTGTGGCTCTCCGCTCCTTGGGTCCCCGTATGTGAGGTTCAGATCCCTGCTGCATGTGCTTGGTTTCCGAGTAAACCGCATTCCCAGGGATTCGCGGAGCCGTCCAGCCACATTCCTGAGCAAACAGTTCTGCTGGAATGCGAGCAGCCATGGGCTGGCAGGTGGCAGAGCGAGGTGGGCAGGATTTCTCTCAACCAGTAGTAGCAGTTACCTTTCAGCTCGTTCTGCATCACTGACTTTCTGTGATTTTTTTTTTTTTTAAATTTCCCTTTCTGTTTTTTCTTTCACTATCAGGAACGCTGGAAATGTAGGGTGCAGATGGGAGACCTCTGGCATCTTCCACATGTGTGGCACAACTCCCAGAATAGTAACGATTACCAGCAGAAATGATGGGAGAGGGAGCGTATGTGGAAATAACCGGCTCTGTGGCTTTGATTGTGGCAGTTGCTGCTTGTGACTTTTGAAAATCCAGTTTTGCCTTGAAGATATTTTTATTTTCTACTAATTGCAGGGGGTTTTTTCCTTACATTTGATGGGATCATTTTGCTCTTGAAGATGTGATTTTTTTTTTCTTTTGGACATGCTTAATGCAAGTTAAACAACTTACTGGCAATTGCTGTTCAGATTAGTACTGTTTTTGTTGGAAGAGGAGACTGTCTAGGACTACCAAAGTCTACTTCCAAATTCTGGGGTAGGTGCAGTTTGTGCAAGATAAAGCCATATAAATTTGTGTGTTTAGTTAAGAACTTACCTGTCTTTTGTCCTTGTTGCTGTGTCGGGTAACAGATACTTCTGCTTTAATCTTGCCTTGGTGTGAGATGTACAAACAAGGTCTTTTTTATTTTGATTGCTAGTTAAAGTGCAGATGAGATGAATGTTAAACAAGTTAATCAGGCTTTATGTGTAGTTCCACTGTATTGTGGAATTGTGACGTCTGGCTGGTGGCTTTCTCCAGCTAAATCAAGTTTAGATAGAACTGAATTGGATGCAATTAAGTATTAGTCATGCTAATGTTAGATAATGGATATTAGAAATATTTCATGATGCTGTCTAATGGTTTTTTATCTCGAATAAGTACTTTGTAGTGCTGATATGGGAAGCTTGTGTTTGAAAATAAGTGACTATTATCAAACAGAGGTTTTGGTTGGAAAAATAATGTAATAATCATATGTCAGTTTTCAGTTTCCATGAGACATAAATCAAATAGGCTAGTGCATGGGACAGTTAAGCATTTAACTTTATTCTGTATTCTATATACAGCTGAGGCCAGAATTTTAGAAAGATCCAGTTTTGTGTGGCTCTGTAATTTTGTCCTAATGTGCCTAACACTTCAGGTCTTAAGATTCAAAGGCACTGAATATTCACAGTTTTAATCAGATTTAGTCAATTCAAATGCACATGGGTTGCTAATCACTGAGTACTGAGTCCGGTAATTGCTAACATCCTGTACATTAGTACCATGTTAGGATTTTTCTATTGTAGAAAGCAAAATTGCAATCCCATTCCTGGGTGGGTGACAAAATTTTGTGGTTTCCTCTAGAATTTTGTCCGTGGGCATGTGAAGTCACGTCTTTATAGCTCTCCTGGAGTCCCTTTTACTGTAACCGGGCCACAGTTTACCTTTAAAGAGTGGGACTTTCAGACACCCAGTGCTCTTCAGAGTGAGACCCTGAGAGGCTGCACGTGGAAGCCTTTTTTTACTGGAAGTGATTTTACTGAAAGTAAGGGTGGTATCTCTGTTCTCTCAGTTGGGACACTTGTTTCTTGGGGGCACTTCCACTGGAAAAGTGTGTTTTATGTCAAGGACGGTAGAAGAAAGAGAATGGTGAAAGGGGGCATTTCCTCCTTACACTAGGAATAATGAGTTCCTTTTAAATGCTTGTAGACAAGTGAAACAATCAATAAGCTCTGTTACAACTGTGGCTTATTGGAGTGAAGACATATATTTTGGATTAGCATTTAACAGGGCAGAAAAAAAATACTGTAGTTTCAAAAGTTACCTGCTTGGGTTACAAGCTATCCAAGGTGCAAGAAAGCAGTAAATACAGTTACCTTACCAATTTAGGTTCATTTACACAGGTTTCTCTATAGCTGTAGTGCAGTTTCTGTTTCTGAGGCTTAGGTTTTTTCTTGTTTTCCTCTTGTTAGAAACAAAGCATTGTTAGCTAGATAGCCATGTATCTGTGCCTGTGTTCCTGAAAAGCTCCTGTGAACTTGTTCTGGGATACTAAATTGCTTTTGGTTGTTGGAGATTGTAACAACAAGATGTATTACAAGTGCTAATGGAATTAATTTGGTGTAGTCATGTTATGTACTTGTGCCAGAAGGTGCCCTCCAGGAGTTGTTTAGGCTGGAGAAAAGGAGGCTGAGGGGAGACCTTATTGCCCTCTATAACTACCTGAAAGGAAGTTGTAGCCAGGTAGATGTTGGTCTCTTCTACCAAATAACAAGTGATAGGACAAGAGAAAACAGCCTCATGTCCGGTTAGGGGAGGTTTAGATTTGACATCAGGAAAAATTTCTTCACTGAAAGAGTTGTCCACGGAACTGGTTGAGTCACCATCCCTGGAGGTATTTAAAGGATGTGTGGATGTGGCACCTAGAGACATGGTTTAATGAGGGACTTGACAGTGCTGGGTTAAGGGTTGGACTCAGTTTTAGAATTCTTTTGAACCCAGAAGATTCTATAAGGATTTTTTTGTTGTTGTTTTTGCTGCTGCTGTTCAAGCTAAGCTCTGTTGTTACCTATCTTTGACCCCTACTCACAGTTTTCACTGTATAGTTCTAAAAAAAGGCATCATGCACCAAGATCCTGGCTGGCTTTAAACTGGTTTCCTTAGTCCTGGTAGGAGAGAGTGCAGTTATGTGCTCAGTGGCATTGGCTGTCTGTGTACCAGAAGGAGAAGACCAACTTTGCTTTTTAGGTCAATTACACATTCCCAAATCTTTCAGGGTGACAAGAAGCTAACACTGTAGGCCTTGCATGGTAGTTTTCCACAGGGAATGCTGACTTAATGAATATTTTATTGTGTATTTTCTCCACAGGGATTTTGTACTGACAATACACCCAACGTGATCCTTTGACTACTCCTAGCTGTTTTCGTCCAAGAGAGAACTGAGCCATTGAGTCTTATGCTGGTGCTGCAATGCTGAGTTCTAGCTCAACTACTGTGAAGAATCTTCCTCTGAAGAAGAGGCTCTGTTTTCTGCTGAAACTTGTGGGCTTTGTCACCTCAGTGTTCATATTTTGTGAATTTTTAATTTATTATGTGGTGATTTTTCAATGCCGATGGCCAGCAGTGAAAGGTGGAGCTCCCATGGGTGACAAAGAGACTTCAGCTTCAGTCCTAAAGGCCATGATTTTAGCTGATACTCACCTACTTGGTGAAATCAAAGGACATTGGTTCGATAAGCTAAGAAGGTAATTATTAATTTTTTTTAATAACCTCTATCCCTGTTTTAGTATTTTTAATAGTAGCTAATGAGATAGTAATTCACTGTTCTAGTTAATTGCTGTTTAATGGAATTGTAATAAAAAAATAAACAAGCTGGTATTACTTCTTGCATGTGTTGGTCCTGTTTGTATTGTGGTAGAATTACCCACCAGGTAAGATGTACTGTACTTAAAGCTGATTTCTAAGTATTTAATTTGAATTTCATATTATATTTTCATATTTCAGTGTGTGGAAGTCATTTTCCCTTTCCCGTTGCCAGGCTGTGTCTGTGTATTCAGAGTTGAGGATCCAGAGGTTAGGCAGTGATGACTGGCTCTGTATTTTCCTTTCAGGGAATGGCAGATGGAGAGATCTTTCCAAACTGCCTTATGGTTACTGCAGCCAGATATTGTTTTTATTCTGGGAGATATCTTTGATGAAGGCAAATGGAGCTCACCTCAGGTATGACATCATCAGCTCTCTTATTTCAAAAAATGAGGATTTCTTGAAGGAAATGGATGACAGAAGAAAGCAAACTAGGTATGCAAGGCTTTGGGTTTTTTTGCCACAGTTGTCCTGTTGTTGGTAGAAGTTTCTAGTCTTTTAGATATGAGTTCATTTTTGGTAGTATCTTGACAATTTTGCCCCTCATATAAAACTTACAAAATGTTAACATCTCAGTGTGTGCTTCTGTATTACATAGTTGTGATAGGCTGACCCTGGCTGGATGCCAGGTGCCCACCAAAGCTGCTCTATCACTCCCCTCCTCAGCTGAACAGGGGAGAGAAAATACAAGAAAGACTCATGGGTCAAGGTAACGATGGGGAGAGATCACTCAACAACTACCCTCATGGGCAAAAGAGACCCGGGGAAAATAATTTAATTTATTGCCAATCAAATCAGAGTAGGGTACTGAGAAAATAATTCCAAATCTTAACACACCTTCCCTCCATCTCTCCCTTCTTCCTGGGCTCAGTGACATTCTCAGTTCTCTACCTCATCCACCCAGCAGCGCAGGAGGATGCTGTTCATCACATGCTGTCTCTGCTGCTCCTTCCTCCTCAGGAGGACTCCTCACACTCTTCCCCTGTTCAGTGTGGTGTCTCTCCCATGGGAGACAGTCTACCAACTTCTCCAATGTGAGCCCCTTTCACAGGCTGCAGTTATTCAAGAGCAGACTGCTCCAGTGTGGGTCCCCTGTAGGGTCACAAGTCCTGCCAGCAAACCTGCTCCAGCGTTAGGTCCTCTCACCACAGATTTTGCCAGGACCCTGCTTTGGCAAGGGCTTCCCACGGGGTTACAGCCTCCTTCAGGCATCCACCTGCTCCAGCCTGGGGTCCTCCATGGGCTGCAGGAGGCCAGGCTGCTTCACCATGGTCTGCACCATAGGGGAATCTCAGCTCTGATGCCTGGAGCACCTCCTCCCCCTCCTTCTTCAGTGACCTTGGTGCCTGCAGGGTTGTTGTTCACATATTCTCGCTCCTCTCTCTGGCTGCAATTGCACAGGTTTTTTTCTGCCTTCCTTACTGTTATCCCAGAGGTGTTGCCACTGTTGCTGATGGGCGCAGCCTTGGCTACTGGCAGCTCCATCCTGGAGCTGGCTGGCATTGGCTCTGTTGGACACAGGGGAAGCTTCTGACAGCTTCCCAGAGAAGTCACCCCTGTAGCCCCCCAGTAACAAAACCTTGCTGTGCAAACCCACTGCAATACTAGTGGTCCCCTTTGATACTGTGGAACAGCATTAATTTCTCCTTTTGTTTTTTATATGCAGGCATGGGCAGATGATGTCAGGAGATTTCGGAAAATGTTCAAGTATCCAGTTTCTACTGAGCTAGTGGTCATCGTTGGGAATCATGACATTGGATTTCATTATGAGTAAGTCTTGTCAGTGAAAGGAGTACCCAAGTGCCAAGAATGAATGTCAGCATGCATACAGTAACTGGTTTTGTGTCTGAGCGACCTGTTTTGTGGTTATATGGAAAGTTTTTGATCATTATTTAATCAGAAAGGATTGTAATTTAGGGTAAGACCTTAAAAGACATCCACCTGTGCACAAAACAGGTTTCAGGCTACTTTTATGCTTCTGTGATCATATGAGAAGTTGTTCAGAGCTGATCTTTCTGTGTTGGCTTGGAATCCTTGTGTTGGGCCTCCTTGTCAGAAAAGTGTTTAGTGGGAGCTATTTCCTTTCCTGTTATCTCGGCATAGAAGAGTGTGAGTGCCCTCGTTCTGCTGTGCTTGCCCTGATGGGACTGGGAAAGAGGACATGAGTGGTGTCAGAGCATCCCTGTGAGTTTGCTGAATGAATGTGTGAGCTGGATAATGGAGCAGCAAGATGAATGAATGACCAACAACCTGTAAAGCAACTGTGTCAGATGAGTTCCAATGCCAATTTCTTACCTCAATTGTATTTTTGCTCTGTGACACAGAATGACTACTTACAAGGTAAATCGATTTGAAAAGGTTTTCAACTTGACTTCAGGAAAGCTAATAACTCGGAAAGGAATAAAGTGAGTATATTTAAATTTTTTTCAATGTTTAGAGCAGCGATTAGTGAGCTAGCAGACCAGTGATAAAAACCAGAAGTGGAATTTCTAATGAAATAGTATGGGGAAGCTTAACTTAGAGCCTTTTTAATCATCTACCTTATGATATGTTAAACCCAAAACACTTTGTACAAACCAGTAGTTTGATATACAGTGGAAGCTGTACTTTGAGATGGGTAAATTGTAACAATTTCCTTTTAAATGGAAAAGTATTGTGGAGCCAGAATCCATTTCTCTGGTTTGCCTTTTTACTTCCTTGCATCTGGTAATGAGCCATGGCTGTAAACATAACAAAAGGATTCATAAAGAAACACAAACCAACTTCCTCTGTGTTTACAAATTAAAAGTTTCATTAATTTTAATAACTTCTTTAGTCTGCAGAACTTAACTTGTTTGAGGAATTTGGGAACATAGCAGTTGCTTTTCCACTGTTTTCCACAGGGTGGGGTAATAATGCACAAGCTGATTTTGGCTTGGAGTAGAGTTTCAGAGTTTGTTCTCACAGATGTGTGTCCGTGGCTGCAGTTATCTGCTGTGTGCCCTGTTACCTTTAGATACCATGCAGGAGTTCGACGAGGGAAACCAAGAGTGAGTTTGTGGAAAGGTGTTTGTCTTTAAAGCTCAGATATACGAGGGGAAGGCCCCCTGCCACTCTGCATTTGGCATGTGTCATATGGTTGTAATCACTCGTGTAAATGTGAGATTCAAAACTTGCAGTTCCTTAATTAAGCAAATGTGAAAAATATTCTCAACAGGTCTAGAAATGGTTGTGTCTATTTTAGGAAGATCTATGAGCTTCATGCATGCTCTCTGTAAAGCTGTAGTTTATCATGCAGATGTGGGGTCCTCTAGATATGTATTTCAGCTGTTGTAAAAATAATTATTAAGGAACATCTCCACATCCCCTTTGATAAAACAGAGCAGTGCGTGTAGTTACAGACTGTATGTTTGGTATCATGTTCATTAACTGAAATGAGGTGCACTATTAATGAAAAGTTCTGAGATAAACTATTTTACAACAAATGTGTGGTATAAAAGCTTAATTTGCTAAGAGAGAATAACTGGTTTTTTTTGTATTGACTAGTATCTCTTAAGTGAAGGCATTCAGCTCATTTGTGTCTGTAAAACATACTGAATTGAACTGGAATATATCTCAGATCCTGAATGTGTGACTAAATGGGTATGAATCTTCTGGCAGAAGTTCAAAGGTGATTTGAAATCTACAGGGAAACCTCCTATTACACATACAATCCTGTTTTCTGTGCTAGAGACTGCAAAGTGCGAAACTACGTTTGTTCAGGGTAGCCAGCCAAATGCAGTGTTGTTTTGCTTTTCAGTTGTTCTGAAAAAACTGAATGTCTGAAATTCTGTCTCTGACGTCTAAAGTGTGTGTGGGGAGAAAAGCGAGTTCTCCTTTCCCTTAGAATTCAGCTTAGTGACGAACTTCTAACATTCCACGAGAATACCACTTGAATATCCGTTAAAATGTGAAAATATCTTGATGTGTAAACATGAAGCAGAAGGTATATTGTGCCACCTAATTAAGAACTGATTATAAAGCAGCCTACCAGACAGAGAAATGTCTACAGTGCAGATACTCAGAGGAGGATTTATAGCATGAGATTTCAGAAGCTGTTACATTCTGCTTTGTTGAGCTGTGTCCAACTTGCAAACACTTGCATTTTATAAAATAAAGTTTATCCAGCATGTGTGCATGAGCAACAAATGCGTTCCTGCCCTCCCCACTTCTCTTCACCCACCCCCTGGTCTTTTCCAGCTTTGTCCTGGTGAACAGTGTAGCCATGGACGGTGATGGCTGTGCTGTCTGCAGTACCTCAGAGGCAAAGCTTGTGGCACTTTCTCACAAACTGAATTGCTCCCTGCAGGTAAGAGTTTATTAAATATCTGATTACAGCCAGCAATGGGATATTGCCGCTACATAGTCACCACAGTGGGAATATTGATACTGTAGCAATAATCAGGCTAACCAAGACTCTCCTGAAAAAGATCTGTTTCCAATTCATATTGCAACTTGTTTAGCAAATCTTTCTGCTCATTTCTCTCTTACCATTTTTACCTAAGTGTTGCTTTGCACTAACGTGTTAATTTCCTTGTCAGGGTTGCCAACAGAGGGTGTCATTTCCTCTGTTCCAAAAAAAAGGCAGAAGTTCTGTAACCCTCCCTTTGATTTAAAATACATAATCCTGCATTTATGTTTATGCATATTATTCTGTTTTATAGCCTTCAAGCTAGCCTATTATTTTAGTTTCCTGATTCTATTGCAGTCCTGCCTTTATAGCCTAGTAATGTTTTAATTGTACCATTTTTTCATCAAATCCAATTGCTTCTTGTATTTCATTCCTCTTCACCTTCTCATAGGCCTACTGGACTCATAGTGGGCAGCATGACTGATGGGGCTGGCAGTCAATCAGGAAACCAGGTCCCAGTGGAAAAATTAGCAGACTGTCTCTCTCAGGCTGCCCCCAAAGTCTTTTGCCTTTGTGCAGTGAGATCCTGCTGTTGCTTTCTGCATTCAGAAAGAGCACAGCTGTATTTACAGCATATACAGAACAGGGAATTACATCACTCCACAGCAGAGACTCTCAGAAGTTCATACAGTGGATAGTGCTTAAACACTGTACTCTTAGCTGAAACTGCTTTCCCTTAAAAAAAAAAAAGGCCAACAACCACCCCCCTCCAACCCCTCAAAACCTAGTTATTGCTTAATTACCATCACCCCTTCTATGGATTAATTTTATTCACAGAAACCAAATCATTCCAACAAAAGATGCAGCAATGTGGAGGAGCTTCCAGCTTCAGAACCCATTCTTTTACAGGTGTGTTAAGAGGTGGAGGGAGGCAACATGTTGACATGGGGTTTTGTGTATTTATTACTCTTCCAGAAAGGCTGGATCATTAACAACTGGTCCTTTCTTTTAATTACTTCCAGCATTACCCTCTCTATCGGAAAAGTGATGCTGAATGCAGTGGAGAAGATTCTGCTCCTCCAGAGGAGAAGAACACCCCCTTTAAAGAAAAGTATGATGTACTGTCTCAAGAGGCATCACAAAAGGTTTGATTTATTGGGAACTTGAGTATTGGTGGGTAGGTGAGAGGGGAAACACAAGTGTAGCTATAAATAGATTAAAAACTTGTGGTAAGTCTGTTAGCTGGGACAAACTGACCACACCTCCTCCTGCTCTAATGAGGTCTATGAGAGGCTGCTTGTTAGAGCGGCTCCTCTGAGAATCGTCACGATCATGACCTTGATCCTGCTGGGTTTCCCAGGCATAGGTCATAAGTCCCAACACTCTCAAGTCTCCTGTGGTGCTGATACCTCCGCTTTACCATTTTGTACTTTCTGTACTGTATAGAATTGCTGACAAAGCTGGTAGAAAGCCACAGTTTTCCAATACTTTGAAAGCATTGTTTTTGCTGAATTAGTAACTGCAAGAAAATGTAAAGATAAGGCATTCCCTAAAAACCTAATGGTCAGTAGTTTTTTCCTTCTGCATAAATGTCTTCACTCAAGACTGTCAGTACAAAATTCTTCCTTAGACAAGAAAATAGCATTGCTTTACTAAACCCAAAATTTTTCTACTTGCGGTAGCAACAACATGTTGCCTTTGTTCTTCTGATCTGTATGGCCTAAAAAAAAAAGCCCAGTAACTTGGGATCAGGGCGAAATGGGTGTGATTAATATTGCAATACCAACACATTTCTTACTGGAAAACATAACTTTACATAAAACACTTTGTAAGAATATTGGAATTGCCATAAATTCACTCTGTTTGAAGAAAAAAAAGAGGGCTTTTTAAGTTAAACTTTTTTTAGCTGTGACTTAAGTTTTGTGCTTTATCATTTTGCGTTCTAGCTGATATGGTGGTTTCACCCCCGTTTGATTCTCAGTGGGCACACACATAGTGCTTGTGAAGTGCTGCATGCAGGGAAAATTCCAGAAATCAGCGTCCCGTCATTCAGTTGGAGGAATAGAAACAATCCTAGTTTCATCATGGTAAGTTTTAATTTTTTTTTATTTTTGTCAGATAACTTTCATAAATAAATCAACATGGCAGTCAGCTATATTTTAAAACTGATTCTACCTGTAAAAACGAAAAAATAAAAAAAAAATTGCCTACCCACCCAACCCACTCAGTACACTGCATCCACTTTATAAAGTACATCTGTGGGAGCCACATGTTCTGTGTGGTACAAAGCAATGCTGTTGAAGACCTAATTAGTATATGGGTACAAGCATCTAACATTTTCTTATAAAGAGGGTGCATTGTAAACTACTGACTTGTAAAAATAATCAGTATTGTGCACTGAACAGTAGAAAGACTAGTTTGACGTGGTTGATTTACCAACTATGAAAACAAGACTGTATCCACCTCAGACTCTTTTGCAGGGTGATGATGGTTTTCAGACTTGTGCATTAACCACTTCACGCAGTGACAGCGTTTGTGACGTGCCCACAATCTGCCTCCTCATTGCCAATTCACATTTTATACAGTGTGTTGGTTATGCTTGTGCAGGCAGTTCCAGTGCTCAGTATATCCTTAGAGGTAAATCAATTAGTTCCCAAGTTCAAAAACAAAACAGAACTCCTAAAAACTTGGAGTAAGAAGCAAAACCTACAATCTGTTTACAGAGTAGTCTGTGACTTGAGGGGGGAATCTTTTATGTATTTTTTTACTGGTGTTGAGTTTAGGCTGCTTAATACACAGATAACCCCAAACTTCTAAATTCATTTTATGCAACTGTTAATATTTGTTGTTGAAAGTAGTTCTGTTTATTCCATATTCCTGAGAGTAGCTGCCTTCAAACTACAGACATTCTCTGCACATACCAGACAGTGCATCTTCACTGCAAAACGAGAGGTTGGCTAATTAAAGTTGCATCATCTTCACTACTGTTTTAACTCCTCAGCCTCGGTCCATTGTAAACTTTAATTTGAACTGCAAAGTCAAGCCAAAACCCAATGAAGTTCTTTGTTGTTGAAGTTCACGTTTATAATTTGGATTAGCCAACGTGTTTTTTTGCAGCATGTACTGGGTAGGAGGAGGGTTCTGGAGGAGGAAGGGGCACATTCACAAAACCTAACTTTAGCTTGGAAAGGCTCCTTCCAGGTGGGTTTACAGCAGCTAAAGTTAGGCTTCTCTTGAAGGCAAATCAGATGAGGAGCCCAGGTCTCGATTTACTCTAGATGGGAAGATTGGCTTCTGGGCTCGTGTTGGCCTGGTGAATATTCCAGTTAGTGCCCAGCACCGCAAGGTATGGACTCTTCAGCCCCCTGGAGAAGGCACTGGTACTAGGAAACTGGCCCCAACCCTTGCCACCCAACATAGGATTTAGAAATTGGAGATCTGTCAGCCGTGGTGTTTCCTCCTGATTCAGAACCCACTGTAACACAGCAAAGTGACAGTCTTCATTTCTTTTCCAGGGCAGCATAACACCAACTGACTTCTCCCTCCAAAAATGCTTCCTTCCATATGAGAGCAGAGTCTTTACTATATACTGTGCAGCAGGTGCTCTGTTTGTGATCCTGATACTAGCTCATGTTCAGCTTCTCACTCCACCGTTTTATTTTGCTCAGCGTTTAATCAGTAAGCATAAAGCAGTATGAAGAGCCAGACATCTGCATTCAGTCACTGAAATACCAAAGCTGAGAACAGTCAAACATCAGACTATATTCATGCCAGCAAATGACCTAATTTGATTGCTAGTCTGAAGGCAGGTTGCATTTATACATACCATAGAAGTCCTATACAGCTGATATGACTACTACAGGATAAATAATTAACTGAAATGAACGTTTCATGCTGTACAAAAATACTGTATTCGACAATCAAATGAGTCCTTTTCCTGCTATAATTTTTGTATCAAATATGTATATTAAAAGTGTAACTGTACATTATGTAAATCCTATAGCCTCATCACTTGTCTGCACTAGTGTCTTACCCTGGTGGAGGCTGAATCCTGCAAACTGGAAACGTTTCTCTGTTTTATTGCTGCATGGCCCTTCTAATGTCATGCTTGTGTTCTAGGGTCAGGCAGAAACTAGATGCATCAGCACTGAGAGATGCTGATTTCCATAACCTTTTTAGGGTGTCATTTGTAAGGGGACTGTGGTTTGGGATGAGATCTTCTGGTTCTTGACACAGTAAATTGTTAGCTGACTGTAATTTGCAGTTATCGTCTACCAGACAACAAAGGGAAGAAGCTCATGGATCCAGTTTGCTGATACACACTTAAAACCTGCTTAAAAAAAATTAGGGTGACACCTCAAGCTGCTATTTTCAAAGAGATGTGCTATGATGAGTTTAAAAAAAGAGGGCCCTATTGCATCCCAGAGATCTGTGTGGTGAGGGGCCCTCCAGTTTCTGATCTCCTGCAAGAAGGGAGGTCAAATACAGCTGCAGTAACATTATCCTATGCCTTGGCCCTCAGTCTACGGACAGATAGGGATAGGAGTGCACGTTATTTTAGATTCCTGCAGGGCGCCAAGTCCTGTCGACTTTGTTGTAATGTCACATGTTGAACTGCACGAGAGGCCGAGGCCACCAGCTGTGCCACAGGCCCCAGCCCGGGGGTCAGCACGGAGAAGATAAAATCTGAGCTCAGCATCTTCACTGTGTGAGGGAAGGTGGACAAACCTACTGCTGCTCCCCACCTGCCCTGGAAAAAACAGAGGGACTATTTCACACCAGAACCAGTTTTCCTGCTGATGTTCCTGCAGAGGCTGGGAGCTCTAACCTGAACTTCTGGGCTGGGGATAGTTTAAATAAAAAAGACTATCTTTTGTTATTCGCTCTATTACTTTCTTTGGCATGGGAAAGAAGTGAGAGAATTTTGGGAATTTTGTTTACTATTAGCTTATTCCACCCAGCCTTTCACTTTTTGGGAAATATAACTAAATTGAACGTAACACATTTCTGGGAAGAGAAATGATCATATTATAGTATCTAAAATGGGACTGTTTTATATTTAACTAGAAACAAGTTCTCAACTGGTCTGTAGTCTGAATTTAAAAAGAGGTCTGATTGGGGTTTATAACTAATAATGATACTTACAGTAAAAAGTTAATAAAACCTACTAATTTTTATGCCAGTGTGAGGATTGTGTTAGCTATTAATCTCTCCCTAAATTTAAAATGAAATGGGGGGAATGGTCCAAAGTGTGGTAAAACACTCTATAAAGTAATGTAGTCTAACATTTCTCTTGGTTTCTGTTATTGCAACTGTAATTTTAGACATTTGTACAGGTTATCTTGGACACAGGAAAAGTATATAGTCACAGACATAAAACACCTATGTATAAAATATAAAGCAGTGTTATAGTTACTAAAAAGGACATGCCTTATTGCTACAGCAATTCTTGCTTTTTATATATTGTACTGTACCACAACTTGTTTTGAGAATGTCATTTGCATAAATTATTCAAGTTTGAGAAATATTCACACATTTTGATTCTACAATATTTAAAATAAAACAATTTTCTAATGTGTCTCTTTATTAAAAGAGAAATAAAAATGTCATCTTGTAATTCTCTTAGGCCAGACACAAGGGTTTATACACCTTTTTTTTTCTTATCTTCTTTCTTGATATTTACTTGCACAATGAAAGCTGCTGTTGGTACAAAGATTGAAGAGCTCTATATAATGGTGCTTTACACATTCACAATCGGTCTGTGCAATTGTGAAGTTCTATGAATGACCAAAGAATTACCAAACATATTTTCTAAATATAAAGGACAAAAAGAAAAAAAGAAAACTAAATCCTTGGTTCCCATTAAAACAACACCAGGTTGCAATTTGGACACTTGAATGAATTCCAATGTTTTAAAGCTGAGACTTCAAAAGAGAAAGGCATGTTTGCTGCAACATCCGGTGACTGTAATACCTTACTTGGAAAGGTAAGTGGTTAATTTGCATAATTTATAATTTTTATACTAAAGAGCATTTTTATATAAACCAGAAAAAAACCCCTAAACTCTACAGATAAAGTTCTTACCTCCAGTCACTGCTGCAGGTAAGGTTGACATCAAGCTGTACAGCGCAATCAAAAACATACTTACATCTTAGCTCATTTTACAGGTACAGCCATAATCAAGGCACAAAGATCTTCTACAAGTATTTTTCTTCAATAAAGTTGTACAAAATAATATTACATTTTACAGTCTGTACAATATAATAAACCAGCAATAAAACAAAAAAATATATATAGGGAGAGGACTGTTGTCCAAGAATGATCGGAACTAAAAGGATCATTTGTGGACAGCACAAATAACATAAGTGAGGGTGGTAAATTTTCTGCCTAGATGCAACAGGCTGAAAAGTAGCTGTAATTCAAATGCCTGAGGTGTGCAGAGACACTTAGCTCCAAAACCCCAGAAAAATTGCTTTGTCTTCACTGTTCCTCTCATTATCTACTCTACTTCCTGTGCCAGTAACGGCTTAAAAGAGGAGGTCACTTTATCAGTTGACCTGCAACTCAGAAATGCTAAAAACTGTGACAGAGTAATAAATATTGTGGTGCTGCTACATTGTGTGTCTACTTCCTCAACAGTATTTAATAACCTGATACAAAGTGCATTAATCTTTTTTTCACCCATCAAGTACTCTTCAATGTCATGTTCAAAAGGAAACCCACACAGAGGGATAGGTATGACTTTAGTGTCATCCAGCTGACATACCAGTTTGAACTGAGGTTAACCCACTGGAAAAAATTTAGCAGGTCACGTTCAGTTTAAAAAAACAAAACCTAAGGGAACAGAGGTAGCCGAGGGGCTTAGTGGAATGACGAAGAAGTGGCATGTCAAAATAAAGCACAAAAATCGTCCCAAAAAGCATGAAGGAAAAATAACCCAAACTCGCTTCAAATCAGCTTTAAGGTTAAATAATTAAAGTAAACAAAGTGAAGAGACTGACATTTCTATAGTATATTCTTCCACCCTGTGTGGGGTAGTATCAAGAGAAAGAGTAAGGAGCAAAGAATTTAAAACCACAGGTTCCACGGTGATCCCCCTCACAAGAGTTCGTACTGGCGGAGATGCATCCTTTGAATGATGTCTCGACAGTCGTTGAACACTCTGCGGATATTTTCTGTGTCCACTGCACATGTAAAGTGTGGGTAGCAATAATGCCGGCCATCTCCACTCGCTGTACTTATCCTCTGTGGAAAAGGTAAGGCAAAAAAAAAAAAGAGTCAGTTGCTGTGCCATGAGAAGTTTCACATCTCAGCAGTCTATAGACTTATGGAGAACCAAGGACCCTGGGAAATTCTCTCTATATATATCACTAAAGTAGGTAAATAAGAAGGAAAGGCTGTGATCTGGTCCAATATGAATGACAAATTTGAAATGAAGATTAAAAAAAAAATTATGGAGTTATATACTTACAGGGTCAGTATATTAGTACTTTGTGAGACCCACTAATGCCATCATCAGTTTCACATGCTATTACCATTTGCACATCACTGTGCAGCTACATCTGTGTCACTGACAGCTGTGCAGTCTGCCATGCAGCTGTCCCAGGAATTATTTTCTCTTCTTTTCTGGTGCCATCATGTGGCAAATTTTTGAACTCTTGTTTTAAATCAGCAACACAAAACTGAAAAGTTGTTAAGCCAGCAGTGGCAGAGAACAGAATCCTACTGCTTCTGCTTTTTGAAGCTGAAGGCCCCTCAAATTACCTTCACTTAGAGCACCTATTAATCCATCACTGAGCCCAGAACCTGGTGGAATTATTACCGGAGTGGCTGGGTTCCCACAGAGTAATAAAGCATGCACAAATCCAGTAAGCATGAGACCATGCAGAATTACATTTTCTCAAGGCTACTGCACAACTTTTTAGGTTCTAACTTATCCTTCAGCATCACTTCCCCCATGGTTATCTTGTTAAAATTCCCCAGGATCTTAAATTACAGAAAAAAAAAAAATCTTAATTTTGTTCTGTATTCCTATAGGGCTGATAAACATAAATCCATTCTAGATCATTATCTCGCAGAATATAGATGGAATGTTATGGAAGCAAAATGTCAGTTCTTAGGATAGTGATTTTTATAAATATTTTCTAAGTTCTATTACAAAATCACACTGGCTAAACAACAAAAGACGCTGTTTTATCTTACCCTGGCTACATTATATATTTTTAACACAGTGATTTATTTTACATGTAGGATTAACCTTTTAAATACATGCAGCTACAGATATGCAATACTATAGACATTTAGAAGTCATGATTTACATAATTAGGTCAACAAGAAATTGCAGACTTTTGCAGGTAACTTAGGTAAGATTAGATATTCAACACTGATTACACAGGGGTATTCCATACACTTTCTATAAATTATTTCCTTTTTACTATGCTACATTCAATACCTAGTTCAAGGCTTACTCTCATAAAAAATACTAATAAGTATTTGCCTGTGTTTATCATGCACTGATGTGTATGGCAATCAAATGCCCACTATGTTCTGGTGACACCTGGTTACATAAACAGCATGCCAAAGGATGTATTTTCAAAATATTAGGGGTTTGTCTATTTTTGTCACCTGACAGCTCTGTATTTCTCTTGTTTTAAGACAAAGGCAATATTTGAACCCCTACGCAAAACTCATTTTGAACAGTAGTGTGTTACTTAGCACCAGTTCAGAGGGTGAAAAAATCCAAACCCTGGGACAGCAATGAAAGAACATTCACCTTCCAAGTGGGAGTATTTAATACCAGTATTGAATACCCCTACACTGCAGCACCAGGATGGCAGTTTCCAGCGAGGAGCCATATGCATGATTCGAGGAAGCCTGGTCTGTGTGTCTGAACAGCAGCTCCTTCACCTGCCAGATTCAGATTTTTTAAAAACCAGCATGAACTAGAGTGGCCATTCCACTGTTTTAACAGGGGTTGCCTACAAACAGGGGATGTATTCAAACAAAACATCAGCAGCTGGAGAGCCCTGTGTACAAAACACCAAAATGGGGCTGAGGAGTAGCCTCAACAAGGAGTGCACAAGCCCATTGCCTCCATGAAGAGTTTGGGAGGAGAAATGATGTGCCTCAGCTAAAAGATGGAGAATTTTCTACAAGATACATTTCCAGGACTTGGATATGTGCTCGCCAGCCCAGCCCTGAAGTGCATGAGCCCTGAGCTGAGCATGTGCTCAGCCAGCCCTCACACGCTGCTCTCCTGACTGATATCCAATGGTGCCCATCTTTGCTGCCCAAGCCCCCAGCGGCCACGGGCCCCCACACCAACCCCGAAATCGGGAGCTGACGTATTTTGCCTTTCTAATACTCGTACACTACCATGTAGCAAACGTGGTCAGTTTCAACCTCCTTCTAAAATTAGCCAAATTACATGCTTTAAATTTGCCAGTACCATTGACTACAGCCAGGCAGAGTTTTAGGGGGTGCAGCACCATGGTGGTACTTTTCACATGTATCCATAGCTTATGCAGACCTGCTACCATGCCAAAAATCACAATAAAGCATAATAAACCCAGATTTCTTCGAATCATCAGACCCCTCCCAGTCTGTACCCTGAGCTTATTTTCTCTGTCCCTTTTGTAACTCCTTCTGAGACCTTAGTCTTTCTTGCCTGACCCCATGGAACTAGAAGTCACCATTTCTACTTGGCTTTCTCCCCTTCTCACTCTCTCTCGTTACTTGGGGCACACACAGCCTGCTCTGCGGGAGGGGTTGATAGCACGACTTTCAGTTCAAACAGTCCAAGAGCATAAAGCAACTGTTCGGATGACTACATCCCTCTGTTCCGTCCTGCTGAGAAACCAAGCCCAAACCCAGGAGAGAGACACACGTTATGGAGGAGATGCTCTCTGCCAAGCCTGCGGCAGTTGCAGGCAAACGAGGGAAAAGCTGTTTCAGCCCCACACTTGAGCCCCGGGGACTGCCTGGCAGGTGCTGGCCCAAGCCCAAATGCATCCCCCACCCCCAGCACCCGTGGTGGTTTTTTATGTGATTGCAATGCCTACATCCTCTCCCCTCCCCACTTCATAGGTGGCCTCCTTCTGTAATGCCAGTGAGTCATGGCAGGTAAGGACCTTGCCCTTAATGTGTTTTTTTAAATAATGAAAATAGATAAAGGTGGGGAGTTTCACCCTAGTTTCTCCATAATTCAGATCTCTTAGAGCCACCCTCCTTCCAAACTGGATACTGTCACCTGCTTCACAGTATTTCAGCATTACCACAAGACAGATTTGGCCTGAAGTGAGGTTTTTTTGGTAACTCTTATGTTAACAGTGCAATCTGACATTTTTCCTCAGAATCCAGAAGGCTAAGGCAGTGAATGGAAATCCCTAAAGTGTGAACACAGTTAATTGCTTCTTTCTTTCTTGCTGCATCAACAGCTGTAAATCCTAACAATACTTGAAAATACATAATGACTTTAAAATGCTTAATTCTAATGAATCAATTTGTTATCTCAAACACACACATATAGTTTCTTCCAGTAGGGCACGACGGATGAGCTTTGGTTCTGGTCTCTGTTACTGCTCTGCACTGTGGGAAGAACTCAGTATGAGTGAAGCCATAAGTGATGCTGGATTAAACCCTCTGATTCTGATAGAAGAGCTGGGCTGTGTTCGCATGCCTGATAATAGCTTTTATCTTCAAAATGTAGACAACACCTCTTCAGCTCCAGCTTCAGAAGAAACCTCAATTGCAAGAGTAAATGTGACTAGACAAGGAAAAAACTTTCTTATGATTCCTCAGTAGGGCCATGACACCAGTCATAGGGTGAGGCAAACCTCCTAACTGGCACACCAGAAATCATAACTAAGAATAAAATCATAAAATCTACTTTTTTTTTTCAATCCCTCTTGCCAGCTGACCACTGCCAAAGTCCTTGGAGGAATGCAGGATAAAAATAAAAAAGCTTATTTGCTTACACATGGACTGTACATGACCATTCTGAGCACTGGCACGCACTTGCTGCGTGACACTTTGCATGGCAGGTGACTTTATATAAAATAGGCATAAAAATGTGCAAACACTGAGGAAGGTTCTGCAAGATGGGCAGCTGAAAAGAATTAGGAAATTGCCAGACGTTGTCCTCTCCTTCTAGCTTTCTGCAAAACCCCATCAGTTTTCCCTAAATAAACCATGCCATCTGTCAGTATTTCCTATGATAGAATCACACATAAGATGAAAATTACTCACTAAAAACTCATCCCGGATGAAGAACTTGGCTCTTGTGACTTTGGGGTCTTCTCCTGCATCTGGTGTTGCTGTTCAATTAAAAACAAATGATATCAAAAACATGAAAAGCAAACAATCATCCACTTTTTGTAACAAAAGGGTTAATAAGGAGGAAGTACCCTTTCAGTACAGAAATTGAAACGGTAAATATCTATAGGAGATTCCCAGTAGGTAATTCTAAAATGGAAGGGTACAGTAAAACCTGACTATGCATACGAAATATTTTAGGAACCTGAAAATTCCTGAAATTGTTGCAACAATGTCATTGGTCATATCACAAAAAGGCTTACTCACATCCACAAGTTTGTTCATATAGATATAAAACAAGTGGGAGTTAGGGTTCAGCTTTTATCAAAAAAAGCAGCTGAGCTGTTCAGTTTCTGCAGCAGAACAGCATCTCCTGAAAAAAGCTTCTGCAAGGCAGGATTTTGGCTTTAAAAATGGTTAGTCCAAGATTACATTTGGAAAAAATGATAGCATCAAAAGATCTTTTGATATATATGTATTTTATTTCCAGGCCCCTAGTCAGCAGAATACTTAAGATGCACTGTCCATCAAGTGGCCTTAGACTAAATTCTTGTTGAGCAGGGGACTCGTTACTTGTTGATCAGTACTGTTTGTTGGCAGATGAAGTCATCACTATCCAGGCCATGCAACAACTATATTTACTTAAGTGTAAAAAACAATATGTTGAAGAGATAACCTATTCATTTCCTGTCAGTATGATCCCTCCTCATCTAAGACACCAAATCAGATGCTTATAAACATAATATGGTAAAGGCCAGAATTTATCAGAACACGGAAACATATCTTTTATCTACAGCACTACGGGTAAAAATAAGAGCAGCAGCACAATCAACAGCATCTTGGAATTCTGTGCTGCATGCCCATGATGGCTGAAATTAAAGAATAAATGAATAACTATGGGTTAAAAATAGACAGCTGCTTCATATGTGGATACTTTGGATCACTCTAGATATCCACTGTGAAATCCCTCTCAGAAACACCAAAAGCTACTTTATTCTGACAACTGGCTTAGTATAAAAAAGTGCTGAAAATTCACTCAAACTCTGTTTACATGATGTATGTTTCAGAGAGGGAAATTTGGGTGAGGGAGATAGATTTCTTCCAAAAGCCCTTAGCATTGCAAAACTGGTGCCAGGTTAAATCAGATTTTAGGACAGTTTATTTATCCTCTGCACCTGAAACTTGGAATCACACTCCTGAAATTCCAGACCTGAATGAAAGTTGAAAATAGCTTATTAGCATCTCCACTTCTATAACCTAGGCTGCTGGTGGTAGTTGGTGTAGAATGAAAGCCTTTTGCGAAAGGTGGCTGCAAGCACCACACCAGGGTCATCACTCAGGTCAGGCAGATGCTAGTGGGCAGGAAGTGCAAATTTTACCACATTTGCTAGACACAGACCTAAGACATTTGGGAAGCCCTCTGTCTGGTATAAAACCAGCATAATACTAGAGTTTACTTATGCAATATGTTATTGCAGTGCAGGAATCATTGTAATTCTTGAAATTATAAGAAACCAAACCCGTGTTCATTGCTTCATTGTCACAGCTCTCTTTCTACTTATTGATGTGGTTTTCCTCCATTAAAGTTCCCTTTCCAATCTGCTGGGCTTCCAGTACTTCAAAGAATTTCAAAGGCAGTATTTCAAGTATTTCAGTATTTCAAAGACTGAAATTTACAGTGTTGGAGGATGAAGAATGCCTGCAAAATAAGTCTAATGAATCCCTAACAAAGTTCAGCACCAGGGGATGCCCAGCCAGAAGCATCTGGCAGGGGGAGAGATATGCCCAGCAGCTTTGCCTTCCTGGGACTTGTGGTTGCTCCCAAAGAGGGAGAGGCAGGTGCTCTGGAGCCAGCCCCCCATATTCCTCCCACAGCAGCCAGAATCCCTTCAGACCCTGCCCATGCTGGGGTACGTCTGAGCTACTCTGCCGGCATGCTCCTTGCCTGACCAACAGTTCATGTTAAGGAACGCTGTGTGCTTGTGAATTTGTGTGTGTGAGACAGACAGACAGAGACAGTGAGAGGAACTGTGGGCTGGGCCATGCCAGCAGGTCCAATCCCAGCACGGGGAGAAATCTTACCATCCTCAGGTACAGTATAATGCGCGTATTCAGGAAAGTAATCTTCAATTTTTGATTTCCCTGCCAAGACTTTTTCAGCCAGCATGTCCTGTTTATTCAAGAACAAAATGATAGAAATGGTCCGTAACCACCTGTCAAGAAAAAAACAAATGTTTGTGTTATCTCTGACATGTTAATCAAGGAAAACATATCATGTCATAGAAAATTTACTGTCTATTCCTGTGTGGACAGAGAGTGAAGTAGTGTGGAACATGCTTTAACAGAAAAAAAAGATGACCTAAATGATTGTTTCGATTGGGTTGCACCTGTGCTGGTGACCACATTTGTAGGATCAGTAAATACATTTATAAAAACTGCAGTGGACATTGCTGAAGGGAGCAGTTTTCAATTTTTTTTTCTAAATCATCCTTTAGATATAAAGTTGGGAAAATGATGACATTTTCTAAAAGCTTTACAGTCCGCAAATAGACATTACCCTCTGCTTTGTTTGGTTTTGATGAAGCAAAAAAAAAAGGGCTGGAAAGCTGCCTTCCCTCAGACTGCTCTGTCTTAACTATTGTTCATCAACACAGTTATTCCATCTTTTAGGGTAGCCTGTATGACACCTGGTGAATAAAAAGAAAGTAATCTCTCTTTTCTTCCCCAATTAATCCATCACTGTAACGATGTGCCTTTGGGACTTGCAGTTAACATTCTTCCTCATTCCATCTTCAATCACTTCTCAGTGCAGAGCATCCTCACACATATGTGCTGAAAACTTCATCACCTTATTCTGTGTACTGTTTTTACTTATTCCCTATCAGGAACCTATTTGGCTTGCTATTTGGTTAGGTATCTATGATTTACATGCACTGTGACAGAATGGCAACTTAATGGCAGTTACAGTTAGATTAGACCTGAAATACCATCCCACAAGGCAGAAATACCACGCGCTCTCAGAGGCGAGCCTTATGAGAGCGGCTGCCCACACGGGGATCAAGTGCAGCAGCAGCCGGGGAGGGATTCGAATGCAACACCAACAGCTCCTGCCGCTGTGTTTGAGGAGGAGATCAAATGTTATTCTGAGGATCTCTTAGTCTCGGCCAAGCAGCACAGTGACACCAGGGAGGGGTCTCTCCTGCTTCCCTTGTAGCAGCCAGCCTGGAGGGCTTGCCTTTTCCAAGCTGTCCCCATGCACTGCACCATTTTGGCAGGAGTGGTGAAACATCACGTGCACCATTGCTGTGCCATGGCCCCTGCCAGGGAAGGGTGTGCACCATGGGGGCACACTGTGACCTGGCCCAACTGGGATAGCTTCTGAATAAACAATCTGAGCATACAATAAGGGGAGTCCTGTTTTGCAAGGAGTTTTGAACTGTAGTTAAATTGGGGAGGGTGGGTGGGAAATGAGTTTTGTTTTACCTGTTATTCCAGATACTTTTGAAAAGGTCCAGGGATTCCCGTAGTCTATTTGTGTTATTGTCTTCCCTTATTACCATGTTGTAGCTGCTGCAAGCCACAACGAAGATGATAGCTGTGACATCTGTGCAGAGCACACAAAAGAAAAAAAGAAAAAAAGGAGAGAGGAGAACATCTCTGTTATCCCAGCAAATACTTCTCAGGGCAACACTGCCATTACTCCCTAGTCTGCCAAAAATACCAGAAGAAAATATCTGTAACACTGGACTCCTGTACTAGTGAGATACTATGTGTGAATATGAATAATAAGCTGCTCACACCTCAGAGAGTAAGGCCAAAATAAAAACATGGAATATTTTTACTTACCATTAAAGCATTGGATCCATTTTCTTCTCTCATCTCTCTGGCCACCTACATCAAACATGCTGTTAAAAAGCCATAGGATGTTATATCATTTATGTGCACTAGGAAAACCACACAAAGCATGCAGGATGAGGGTTTAGCTAAAAATCTGACAGCCCCAAGGACAGAGGCAGTAAAATATTGCCTGAAGAGGAGAGAGATCTGCTGATGCTGTGCTGCATGTTAGAGACAGCTGCACAGCTTCACCTGTCCTGCTCTGCCAGGAAAAGACTACTGAACCCATAAAATGAAAAATATACTCTTCAAGGGCACAGAAGTGCATAGGGCATGTAAGACTGGACCTATGTACTGTAAAGAAGGACAGGTTTCAGGGTATTTTGAAGGGTGGTGGGGAGAGTGCATCTCTTTAAGGAGGAGGACATGGGGGCGGCTCTGCCCTATCAGCGCTGCCACCATTCTGGGCAAGAACTGGTGAGTGAAGGCAGCCTGAGGGTGGATGTTTTACAGAGACACAACGTAAAACTTCAACAAACACAGAGCTAGTCTGGAAGATGGGAAAATTCTCACTGAGCTCTTATCCCAAAAGGTATGAGTTTACAATGCTATACCAATGAACCAGTTTGTAAAAGCAGCCACACTCAAGCCCACAATAAAGTATTGCTAATACACATAACTAATATCAGCTCTTTTTGCAAAGTATGAGGTAATTTTACCAGAACCTATGGAAAGAGAGCTAAAAAACCAAACCAACCAAATAAAAAACATCCATTCCCACCATAAGCCTACTATACCAAGAATACATGAGCATAGACATCTGAACGAAGTTGGTAAAAATTAGTATGATATTCATAAATTATTATTAATAGACTTACTGGAAATTTACTTTATCTACTTGAAATCGTGTTTCAAAAATCCCTGATGTCAACACTCTGCATCTTAATAGGTCCTGGAAATGAGAACACAGAAGCTGATTAGTAAGGCTTTTTTCTAACCTAATTTTGCTTTTAAAAGCTTGGAATACTATTTTCCATGAAAAGTCTTAACTGTTTCATTTAATTAAGGTTCAATCAGACTTTTTGGTAAATCTGCATTTGTCCATAATAACACAGTAGATAAACACATGATTCATTGCATTCGGTTTGTGCACACTCAGAAAGAAGGAGACTCGATATATGTTCTCCTTACTGCCCACTGAAACCTGTTCTTGATGGTCATACAACTTGGTATGAGATGCAGATAATGAATTCTGAAGTTACATAGAACTAAGAAAAATTTTATTCACGTTGTAAAGTCAAGCATTCAAATGTTAGAAAACTCCAGGTTTACAGTTGCCCAGGCAACCTTAACTCTGCCCTCTTTTGTATTGAATGAGACAGGAGTCCTATCGAAATAATAGCTTGTGACTGAGTAATTAAAGCTCTATTACAGAGCACAAGGGAACAGAATTTAGGTTGTACAGAAATGCGGTATTTCTTTCTTATTTTTCAAACTAGCAATACTTTACAACTTAACTAACTTTCTTTTAATAATTAAAAGATAGTAATTTCCTCGATTCTCAAAGGAAGTAGGCAAAAGCAATTTATGATGCATATCTCAGGCAACTAGCTCTCCATGTGCCACCGTCACCACCAGCAGCACTTTTAACCTCGACTATGCAGCGCTGCCACTTGGGGAGTCAGTGCAAAACAAAATCGGAGGCTGGAAAAAGTTGCCAGCTGCCTGATGGGGATGAGCCTCTCAGAGCAGCTACAGCTGCCTGCCCTCAGAACACTCCCCTTGCTGGGGAAAGGGAAGAGCTGCTTGGTCCAGCTTAGCTCTCCTTGCCATGCAGCAGCTGTGAAAGCGGGGATGGAAGGAGGCAGCCAGTGGTGCAGAGTACGAGTACAGCTTGCCTTTTTCCCCTATCCATCTACTGCTTGAAGTACTCTGGTAGCTGGCGAATCTTGGCTGCTTTGGCAGCCACATGGACTCAGCTGAAGGTCACTTAATTAATTATTTTAGTTATTTTATATGTTACTGTCATTTTCTGTCACTTGCTGGCATCTATTTGTTCTTGGACTCAGCTGTTACTTTGGATGGTGCAAAAAGAAAGCAAGAGGAAAGAGGAAATTAGGGATTTTTACCAGTTAATTCAGCAAGACAACTGATACAGCATAATGGGATGAAAACAAAAGCAAAAAGAATCCTCCCTTTAGAGCAAAAATTTTCCGCCTGCCAAATAACAATGGACTCTTCTGATCTTTGGAGACACAGGGTATTTCTTCCCAAAGGAAATTATTTGGAAGAATTTCTAGATGATGAATGACTGCTTCAGGTAGAGAAAGGCCTCCCAGGAAGAAACAGGGCAACACTAACATAAATCATGAAAGTCAAAATGAGGCTTTGCTTCACTGACTTCTCTCTCCAGCTGAGTGATATCGATGCTAAAACCATGAGGTTCTAGATGGAGCAAATCCCAGTGCTACAGCTTTGCTCTGAAAATGTCTTGAGGGCTTTAATAATTGATCCTATATTGGGTTGACAATACAAGTTTCACCTTATAATACAACGCATGCTACTTTTTACTGACTTCTGTTTCAGAATACAGTCAGAGTAATTGTACACGCTTGTGGTGATAGACCTAAACCAGGTCTGAAGGAACAGGCTCTGCTCCACATACTTCCTCAGGTGATCTCTGTCAAGTCACTTCTCTGAATTTCAGTCCCTGATTGCACAGTGAGATTTGGCAGTTGTATTTTTTTTAAGGGCATCCATGTATCATACACCTTGCATGGTTAGACCGAATTATCTAGTGCAGGGATTCTCTTCTGCCACCTGTATTTGCAGTTTATGACGTGGCCCACAGTCTTGGCTGAGACTGCTAGATGACAGTGGGGTAGCAGCACTGAAAAATAAAGGAATGTTTGCCGAAGAGACATCCTGCCCAAGGAAATCACACAGCCAGAGCTCAGGGAAAGCAGCCAAAGACGTGCAACATAGTGAAACCCTTTCTTACTTCAAGGCTGAACCACTTTAGCCTTAACATGAATGTATTTGTCATTAGAGCACTCTTATCAAGATGTATCATGGCATCTGGGAAAAAACATGTCTTGTCCTGCAAATAAGGCTTAAATAGAAACTATGCTGCCCATAGGAGATGGGCACAGGCAGGAAAGAAGAAATCTGCATGCCCACAGAGAAGTCCACAAGGTTTGCTGCTGCCACTGGTGCTCTCCCCTGAATTTGGACACCAGATCCACTGCAAGCTTTTGCCTCTGAAGGACCCTTCTGATGGACATGCGAAGTCTCCCCCTGGGATCACCTCCACCATTAAAATAAAGCACTGCTGTTAGCAAAGGCTTGTGAAGGAAACAGTAGGCTTTTACATTTATGCTTTCTGTTCTCTCTTCCATACAATTTGTTTGCAGGACACAGAATGGGAAGCAAGAAGAAATAACAGATGTATCACAGGAATCACCGACCTACATGTAACAACAGTAAAAGACAAGCTTGCACCACCAAAAAGCCTCTTCTTCTTTAATATCCATTACTTAAACTGCTAGACCATATTTTGATATTCTGCTGTATGGCCTATTTCAGCTGCAGCTGGGACTAAAATAAATTACACAGAGCACCCAGATGAATGAGAGTCTTGGTTCAGACCCTATCCCATTAGTTATACTAACCTGATCTGTGGGTGTGTAGTCATCCATGCTGACGCTGTCAATTCTTTCTAAAAAGCTAGAAGAAAAATAAACATGCACTTAGATATGTAAAATACTGTCTAGTAGAAGACTTCTCACTACCTTTTCTAGTTTAGACTCCCACTGTGAAGTAAAACACAACATGAATGGTAAAGTTATGAGCCTTGATGTTTTCCTGTATATTCCTTTAGGCTACATTTTATAAGCCAAATAAACATTTTACCCAGGCTTTGTTTCAATACAGCACTTTTACACTTACCATTATGCAGTACCCACAACCGGGTCCAAAATGCAGTTAAAATGTTATAATTTTGTGAGGTCCAGTAAAAAATACTACGACTAACCATATGCCATAACATAATACGGTTGTTAAAGGAGATTTTGGGGTTTAAAATAGAAAATGCAGTGAAGGGGTGCCTTTATTTAGCATAATGCTAATCAAGTATAATGTTATGTTAATTATGGTCTCAGTAATGTTAGCAGAAATGCTTGTTAGCATATACAAATAGGTTTGGACTGATGTGCTGCCCGCCAAGCAACAACTAAAGCACAAAGTGGAGAGCAAAACTGATCGGAAGTGGATGTTAATGAGTCTGATTCTTTATGTCACAAAAACTCAGTGGGATGCATAAAGTGGAAGAAAAACTTACAACTGCCAGGAAGGGCAAGAGAAAAGAGAAACAGAGCAAAACGGGGGAACTACATTTTATAATTAATTAAAAGATTTTTTTCAAGCTTTAATTCTTTCCTAACACATGTTAGAATGGCAGCATTTAAGGACATAAAAACATGATTTTATATTTATTGCTAAAATAGGCAGGTTCTCCTCTCTCACTTCCACCCATTTCTTAGATCTCATGTGAGCCCAGCTGGCTCATTTTCCCCAGACTTAGACTTCCCTGTATCACTTAGAAGCTTTCTTGGATATCTGCACTGTTATTTGGTATTTGGCAGTGAATATCCCACCGGCCGATGCATCCCACTACAATACTATCAAGATTTCTTTATCGAAAGGCAGGTTTTCCTCAATTTTACTTGAGTGTACACATGGAACACGTCACACTTAATTGTGGTGGGAAAGAAAAAAAACCCCAGTGAACTCTTGACTCAAAATGTGACTCACTGTTAACACAGGTAAAAATACCCCCCTAAAAGCCTGTTTGTAATTCTCATAGCACTTTCTCACGGATATGAACTGAAAGTAAAAGAAAATGCACTGCATATATATTTACTTATACTATTTTTCCTTTTCAAGCCTCCATTGGTACAGACGGGAAACAAAATGCAGCATCTACAGTTAGAATATCCAGCTTTTCTTTCTGGATGATCAAGGTGTGATGGCTAAGCATAGTGTTTAAAAAAAATAAATCTCTCTTCAACACAACACAATGGGTGCCTCAGAACAACACTACATGGAAGGAACTCTAAAGAAAAAGCATCTTTTCACAAAACCTCCTCCCTTGCTAAAAGCCCCATAAACCTATTATAAGGATATAAAAGTACATCTTTATAGTCAACTACAGTCACCATGGGAAAGAAGTTGCATTTAGACTGAACCTTTTGGTCAGATGATTTTCATCACCTTGAGAATACTGATCAAACACAGTTTAACTTCAGTTATCCCCACAGAAAATGCAGACACCAGAGCAGAGCAATGCATTTTTAACTGGTGTACCTATCATTAACAGAACTCTCATCTCATGCTTGCAGCACAGGACATGAAAAAAAGAAGGCAAAAAAAGCCCAAAGAAAAATGCCTTCAACCTGAAACTTCCTAAACACAGAGTAATTTTCCTTAGCATATTTGTACTTCTAAGTTCATTTCAAAGTACTGACTATGCCTGACACAGGGATCTAGTTAAGAGTGTGGACTGAAGTGAGTGTTTGTACACAAATACAACTCCATCACAAACCCTGCAAAGCAGCATAAATTGGTGTTTTTCTTGCAGAAGCAGAGGTAGAGGTATAAATCAGAGACAATACATCTTGTCTCCACAATACCAGGACCACGTTGGCAGAATTTATCCAAAATGATTAAACATGATATTTAGTGCTAACTCACACCTCTCTCACCTATACAACAGATACTTAAGGAAGGTTATTGGTTGTTAGCACTTGCATGTTCCAAACAGGCAAATTATGGTAAGGAACAGAGGAGTGAGAAGTAATGCAGAGTTACATTACAGACAATCCATGGCAGGTTTGGGAAAGATGTAAGTCTCCTAATTAGATGTCCTACCTATCAGCTAAAGTTGTCTTTCACTTAGAAATCATCAATTTCCTCATAGTAAAAGGACCAGGTTCAAATACCATAAACTGCCACACTGTAGGTAAGAGAGAGCTGGCTCTGACAAAAGTCATGTGCTTAAAAAATGTCATTTGGCATAGCAGCTGTAACATTTTATACTTATAAGGTTGCTGTTCACATGTAATCTATATTAAAATAAATCCAGTGACTTACAAGGTTTTACCTGGCAACTGCATCAAGATGGAATGATATCACTATCATCCAATAAATCAACATGCAGTTACTATTAGGATTTGGATAAATTTTGTAGCTTTACAGAAAACTAACCTTTTCAGTGTGTGAGGGACAGGCTTCCTAAGATTTGTTTTGCAACTACATTAAGTGTGCACTGAGATTTCTAATGCTGAACTCTTACCTTTTCAAAAGAAAATCCTTCATATGAACTCCTTACTTGGCTAATTAGCACAGCATCAAAATGTAGTTCTGACCGGCAAACATACATGGTAGGTACAAGTAATGGATTCCAGATGAGATAAGGAGTTAGTACTGCCTCATTTTTAAACACACTAACTTCATTCTCATTACTGTATTAAAATGGGAAAACTGGAATCACTTTTCTAAATTGCTTTCCAAAGAATGTTAATTTCTACTAATCCTAAATGTTTTGAATTATTATATTCTAGTAAACTATAGACTCTTTTATACATATATATATATATATATATATTTACATATCAGCAAGTTTTGAATTTACATGACTAAAATTTCAATTCAAAGAGCTTAAAGCACAAAGATATCTCCCAACTGTGGCAATGCTCATGTCTCCACTCAAGGAATCAGTGTGAGGTAAACACAATCGCAGAAGAATGAACAAAAATGGACACCAAGTATCACTTATTGTCTCTTTTTAGATCCTTTTTTTTTTCAGCTCAGTGATATTTTCACAGAATTATGCCTTTTTACAATCCTGACAGGTCTTCTATTTATGCAGCTTCTATAGAAACCCATACTCAGGATACATGATAATTCTGCAGTGACTGTTTTGCATGCATGTGCAATAAACATCAAACTCATGCATTCAACTCAATGGTGAATAAAACCATAGCATATTATACAATATTTATATTTATATATTTATATTTCTACATCACAGTTGTGGTTTTACTTATAAATGATTCAGTTTGATAATTAGTGTAACATTTAGGTTACAGTAGAGTGTTTTATGTTTCCTTACACAGAACAGCAGAAACTACCTTTTTTAAAAAATAAATTAGGCAAGGTATTGGAAGGAAGGTCTCCACCGCTCTGTTTGGAAATGGAGTGGCTTGGTTTGCCAACAAATTAAACGGACCAATAAAGTTTAAAAAATCATGAGCTACTGACATTATTATATCTATTATTAAGTTGATCTGTAGTTTTATAAATATCTTCAGTGAGTTTCCTAGGAAACTCAGCTGACACTTTGACAAGCAATCTCTAAATTTTACATTATGCAAGCTGTGAACACAAAAGTACAGGTTTTAGATGTGCCTGCCAGTGCATGAGGGAACTATCAATAAGTATTATTCTCTTTAAAAACCACGGCAATTTGAGCAGCAGTAGCAGCTATATAAGAATTTCTGAAAAAAGGATTCATAAATGCACAAATAAAGAGGAGGTAGTCGTACATGAAAATCCTTTTCTCACTGAATAAATCACTACACAGCTTTGTACAGATATTCTGACCCCACAAACAAAATGACAATTAAAAGAAAAATTGTGTCTTGGGAATAATATGATAGACAGAAAACCCATGCTATATTTGAAAATGTATTTTGACATCCAAAGAATTGGAAAGATGAAGTGCTAAACCACAGACCAATGCAACAAACTAGGCATTTTATTAAGCCTTTGTCTACTTCAACTATTTTTTAATGCTCTTGCCCCAACATTTCAATGGCTTTGTATCAAAAAGTTGCCATGAAAAACAAGAAATTGAACCCTTGTCAAAATGCTTGTCTCTTTAAGAGAAAAAGGGAACGTGGCAAATTTTTAAGGCTTTAAGTTCTCAGAATGAAGAATCTCAAAATTATCTTCAAGTAAGTTGCTGGCATCTGCAAACCTTTACAATTCAGATGGATCATTAAGAGCTTTGCAAACTCCTCATCCAGGCTCAAACTCCCATATATATATATATATATATACACACACATATATATATACACACATATATATATATACGCACATACACACATATGAAACCATCCAGGACTAGGACTTTTAATTCTACTCTCCCCGGATTGCAGGAAGTCACAGGTGAGGCAGACATTTCACAAGGAAAACACCTACCCCAAGTCTCTAGGGAGCTGAAAGGCAAAAAATTTCCCCTTTTATTAATAGTTTCTGCTGCAGTTCTCAGGGACAACATCAATATTTGAACATTCCTCTCCTCCTTTTTTTTTTTTTCATAAAATACCTTTTTACTTATTTTTTAATCAGCTAAGGAATTATAATCCAGTTAATTCTTCCTGCAACATTCAAAATAGGAAACTACGGATTTCTGGCTTCAAGAATACCTTAGGCTTCAAGGTTGGGCTTCAAGCAAACTCGCATGATTTTTATATATTTCTTGGTAACATAAAACATAAAGGAAGACATAATGAAAAAAAGCCCCCAGTAATATTCTAACCCCTAAAAGATTCATTTTCCCAAGTTATCTGCTGAAAATATCAGTGGAAATCCCTCAGAAAGCTCGGCAAAATTTAGCAGCTAGGGATTTTCCTGCCAAATTTAAATCACTAATATATTTTAAATACAGCTTCCATGTGATAGAGAAGTATTCCCGTTTTATTCCTCCACACCACTTTGCGGTTGCTTCCCACCAGGAGCCAGCACGGGTGCGAGGGCACAGCAAGTGAGAGCGAAAAGGGAGAACCAGGTCTGTTTTGGATTCGCTCTGGCTCACGGATGCTATGCCACAGTTTTGAAGAACCAGTTGTCGCGTAAGCTGTTACGGAAGAAAACATCCACAACAAGCACACAAATACTAATGATGCTTCTGGAACCGGACGCCGTCGTCGGAAGGGTTGGGAACCCACGGTTCGGTGCTGTGCTTGCCACAGGGGTTTGGCGGCTGCCAAGTTCCCCGTGTGCTCCCGGCGTTAAGAAGGCTCTGTTTCTCAAGCACCGCGACCCCGCTCCCCGGTCCCTTCAGGCGCAGTGACACGGTAGGGAGCGGGGGGTGACGGCCGGGAGGGGGAGCCCTCTGCCCGGCCCGGCTCCCACTCCTGCTCCCGTTCCCGCTCCCGCCCTTTCCTGCCCGGCACTTTCTCCGGAGCGTGACCCTCTGCTGGGGTCTCGCCGTGAGGCTTTTGCTCAAATACCGGTGAAACCTGAATTTAACAATGATCTCCTGAATTTAATAAAGATCTCCTGAATTTCCCCTGCTTATCCTTTTTTTCGGTCAGTTTTCACTCCCGTACTTCCCCACGGCTTGGCAGCCTCCCAGCAGACTGCACGCTGTGCTGCCCAGAGCTGGCAAAGGGTTCCGTGGGGATAACCAAAAAAAGGGTCGGATTTATCCACAGAAACGCACCATCACCCACCCACAACTCACAGCTCGCCAACAAGGCGAGCCTGTTGTGTCAGGAGACGAAAAGGTTAAACAGGAGACCAAGAGGGGAGAGCAAAGTACAGTCATGCCTGAAACCCGCGGCTCGTTAGCCACCCAGGGAAGTTGGAGGATCTGTGGTGCAAAGCCTCTGGCTAGTCCTCTGCTCTGGCGAGGAGGGACGCTGCAGCTTAAGGCGACTGGCAGCCAGGACTGTACATCCTGGGCTGTACAACCTTTGGCAAAGCCATGTGTTTCCCCACAGCAGCACCAGCTGCTGAGTGTGCTTCAGAGGGGGAGCGTGCTTCAGAGGGAGAGACTGGGAAGAGTCTTGGGCCACCGATGGTGATCTCTCCTAGACACTTCAGCAATGGTACTTTGTTGTCCCAGTGTCTGTACCACTTGCTGGTGGCACAAGCATCTCGACAGGGAAGCACATAATCTGTCCTTTTTTGTCGCCCCCGGCCAAAGCTGTTGCCAGCGGTGGCCCCAACCACCATGAAGCCATCAAGAGCACAGCTATCGTGAGATGCTTTACTGGTATCACCAAAAACATGTGCCCCACTAATCCCATGAAGCAGGAAACTCCAGTTTAAACCCTATTTACATATGACAACTTTGTCCAAGACATTAAAAGCAAAGACAGATGACAACGGTTGCCACCAAGGGCTCGTATACCATTCATCAGGCCACCCTCTCCCACAAGGAGCCAGACTGCTGGTGGCAATCAGGAGCACATTTGGCGAGGATAAAGAAAGATGGTTAAAATCTGTAGTATTCCTGTTCTATGGGTTCGGTTAAGGGAGTTTCCTAGCAGACATCCATTTTAACCTCACTTTCTCCACCGCTAAGTATGTACTCAGTATGTACTGCAGAACATCTCCAAGCTTCACAGGCTTTGGCATGAGTTCAGCTATTAACTTAAACAAATGCACAAAAAATTCAACTGCATTAAATGTTTCAGATACATGAGTAAAACCCCCTTTCTGCTTAATAATAGCAATCTCATTTTTAATTGAAAATACACAAACTAAACTAAAAAATGAATAAACAGTATGACTTCCATAACTGCTTGCCCCCACTGGTTCCCTAAATTTGTTAAGAAGCAGTGTGAATTTTGGGAAATGCATTTCTTCCTTCTAAATTTAGCAAACTAACCACTTTTTGGCTTAGCAGATGTTTTTGCTTTCCGAGTGAGAGGCCTATGGGGATCATCATTAACCCTCTTCTTAACATAAACACTGACTAAGACTTAGATCTGGAAAACTGTAATTCACACAGAAAGGTTAACAGGCTCCAGCAGAAATGAGACTCATCATCTGCAACTTCTACCACATGGGATCTCAGAGAAGAGGGAAGACAGTCGAAGAGAGAAAGAAGAAGAAAGGTAATTTATTTACTTATTTTAAAAGGGACATTATTTTTCTATTGGGTGTGATCAGACATTTTATTCCCAGAGGTGCAAGTTGTGGAGCTGCTGCAAAATAGACTAAGAATAAAGCACTGGTAACATCTGAGTCTCAGACTGGCACATGCAGACCCTCCTTCTGACCACATTTACACCAGCTTGAATCCACTGAATTCAGTATAGTTTCTTCTTCCTTCTAAGAGGACAGTCCTAGGCAGACAATTGTTATATGCATATATGCATGGACTGTTTCTACAGACACAGATTTGAGTTCTGTGTAAAGGCTACACAGAGCACATTCTACAATTATAAGTGCAATTTTGGAAAAAGCACCAAAAGATAACCTGAAAACAGAAAGCTCATATTGCAGTATCCAGAGAGATCTGGATCCTGACTGCTTTGTGAGCTGATGTATGGCAGATTAGGATCTCTTTATCCACCGTCTGAAAGAAACAAATGTTTAACATCTTCCAGCAACTACACAAACCGGTGCTGGAAGGGAGGCTGAGAATACCTGAAACATCAGATGAGACAGAATGCATCCCCATCAGGACCTGGAGAATGTGCCTTTAGACAGAATGATAGATCAAAACCTTGGTTTTACATCCCACTAACTAAAGCGCATAGAAGACCTCACCTCCACCTCTTCTGGTGAATTCTTCAAAAAGAACCTGGACTTTTATTTTCAAGAAAGCCAGACTATGGGAAAAAGCCTTGATAATACTCAAAGCTATAAAAGGCATCTGGTTTACAAGCACCATATACATACCACAAGGGTGCCAGGGGATGTCAAAAGTTAACAAAATGTATTTTCACTAGATGTTGCAAACAGAGCTTCCTCTGTTGCTTACAAGTTTATCCTGCTGTCATAATGGAAAAATGATTTCAGTGCAACTTACACATTCTGGCTGATGGTTTTGTTTTCAAAAATGGTTGCACTGTAGATATCCTCTTAGTCTACACAAATCCACCAAGTGCTGTGAGCCTTGAAGAATGCCAAATCCAGGTTAAAAACAGCACTGGTTGCTGGAAATTAAAGATCACTTACTATGGTGGAAGTGGTTTGGAATAATAAGTCTGTCATGGTGATTGCCAGAAAGGAAAAACCAGTTTGACTGGAGTTTTCTATAGGAGGTTGACAAAAGAGAAGGCAAAAAATCCCCAAACAGGAGAAGCAGAGGTAACAAAACACAGACTGAAAAGGAACTCACGAGAAGTTTGTGTTTACCTGTGGCGCCAGTCCAAGCACAGTGCAAGAGAACTTGCTGCCAAGAGTTCTCATGTCTAAAAGTCAAAGCAGATGATTAAAAAAGAAGATCCTAATACCCCCCAGAAAACACAGATGAAGAAAAGTGAATTCTTCAGGGTGGTGAATGCTCCTGGCCAGGAAAAGCACACATGCACGTTTATTACTGTTTTTAGATCTGTGCATTTTTGGTGACACATAAATGAAAGGAACAGTGTGTTAAAATCCTGAGGAAAATAAGAGTGTATCTGTTTGCTTTCACCTATCATGTGTTTATCAGGCATTGACACGACCCAGAGAATTGACATGGCTGAAGTCCTAGTGAGTGCTGGGGTTAAACAGGAGAACTGGCACTGGTTTCAAAACTTAACATTTGGATCACAGGATCAGCTCTCATGAGAATGTCTTGGAGGCTCCAAGACATAAACAGGATCTGGAGTTCCTATAGGTAACTGCCATTTGAGGAATATGAGGGCTCCTAAAATCCATCTTACCAGAGAAGAAGCTTTCTAGGATTGCATGTAAAACCTGAAGTATGTCATCAGTGCAAACTAAGAAAACTGGAACATTTTTCTCTGGAAAAGTCAGGAAGGTGATCAGTTTCCTGCATAGTGGGAAAAAAGAAACTGTTAATGCTGACCTTGTAGAACACCTGGTTAATGCTGACCTTGTAGAACACAAGTTTCTTTTTCCGTACTGCAGTTTATGAAGTGTGGTGGCAGATCATTTCTCTTCTGCGCTCCTTAATCCTTGTCCCAGCTCTAACACCACACTTTTACCTTGTGTGAAGGACATGCTTCACAAAAGGCAAGGGTCATGCTGGACACAAACTCTATGAGCAATCCTTCGATGGGCAGAGCTGCTGTGCAGTTCACCAGCATATTCCCAGAGTTATGGGAATGGGATATTACCTTGTCAATGTTCAAGGCAAGAAAACATAGATAGCAGGGCAAAAATTAATGACTTGGGAGCTAAAGGACAGGAGGATGATGAGGACCGACATCCTTCCAGCAGTTCCAGAGCATTTAACCTCCTAACACCCAACAGGACCACTTCACTCACCATTCAGCAGTAGACCTGTTGCCTTCCCTTTAGCAGAGCAAAAGGATAACTGTTCACCTTCAGTGGGAAGGATTCAAAGCTTGCTCTTCACAAACTTGTTCATGCCACGCACCAGAATTTATTTGGGCTTCCCTAATTGTAGTCTAGAGCAGACAGGTTATCCTTCTTATTCCCATGCACAACATATTTAGGAGCAGATAATAAAAAACAGCACCAGGTAAATACCTGCATATGATCATCTGCCTTAGAAATTAGCAGGTGAAAATAAGCACATAAAGCAGAGGTCTAGCAGTGCAGATACAAATGCTAGACATAACCATTACAGTCAAAAGAAAATTCCCATATCTTTACCAATGCTGCTGCTGAGATGTTTTTGTTATATCACCATTATCCTGCCCATTTTAGAACAGGATATATTTAACCACTGAATGTATTCAAGCAATTGGTCACACCACCTACGGCTCGGCTGCATGATTACCTCAGGCAGCTGGAGGAAGGCATGCAGCTGAAGCCAGAAGATGAATTGTTACTACAAAAAATGGAAGGAGAATGATGTAGTGACCATATCCAACTTGCTAATAATAGCCTAATTCCATTTAGCAGCTATAACCTATTTAAACAAAACAAGGGTTCTAAAACTTAGTGTTAAAAACTAGCTCTACAACCCTGCTACCTGTACATTTGACAGTAAGTCTCATTAACACTGTTTACTATTAACACAGCATTTTGTGAAAAACATTCCTAACGCTGCACTCTCTGTACGTTTCTTTACATTCCCATCAATTTTCCTTGACTTTTTCAGTGTACAATGCATTTGTACTATTAAAACAACAACACAATGAGTTGGGTTCAAGGAATGAGGAAAATAATTATGCAACAACCTGATTATGTCCTGCTCCAAGTTACTTTAAAGATTAGGTTACACTCCTGTTTTTTATCTCTCTACCCTGTACCTACCAGGTGGTTGTCATTTCAGGGGTCCGGTTTACAAAAAACTGGAGCAAAGGGGTCTTGGTTTGTGGTTAACAGAGAAGTTGGCACCAAAGGCAATGCTTGCTGCTCCCTGCATGGACTCCATGCTGAGATGCTGTCTGCCAGTGCCAGCACACCATCTAGGGCCCGAGGCAGGAGAGCTAGGGGAAGGAGGGCGCTGAGCAGCACTGGATACGCTGTGCTAGTGCTGCAATACAGCAGCAGTGGCTGAACCAGCCTGGGGACCTCTGTGGAGCCACCTGGGAGCCTGGCAGCTGCAGCTCCTTGTAGGATGGCGGCCACCATCACCACCCCTTAGGGAATGATGTGCTAGTCAGAACAACTTCAGCCTTTGTAGCTGAAAAGTCACTCTGCCACTTCCTAGGAGCTATTGCTTTGTACCATGTTCACATCTGCAAGTAAGGGCAGAAACTTGATAAAAGCTAATTTTATCAAAAAAATCCACTGAGGCCAACTTTAAATCATGAACAACTTCTAAAACTCCTAACAACAGGCACTGAGGAGGAAGTTGAACTTCCCAATTTGTCTGCTCCAACCATACAGTTAGTGGAAAAAACATGGAAGATTTATGCGATAGCAGCTGGAGAAGTCTGAAAAGGAATATACAAATAAGGCATAAATGTCAGAAACTCAAAGCCATTTGTCAGTTCAGATCAAAATGTTGTCTTTTCTCTCTTTTTTTCTTTTAAAGAGAAGATTAAAAATACCATTCTCAGCTTGCATGTAACCTGTGGAAATGAAAACCAGGAGTCATTTGTTCTCTAAATATGGAACCACCACTTTGTGTTTATGTAATGATTTATAGCTGACGATATATAGGCAGGTCATCCTGAGATCAGCTGTGAGGGCAGGTGCAAGTTTTGTATTTTCAGGGAGAAAAGTAGATGCGTTTTTATCCTTTTTCATTTTCTTTCTTTCTCCCTTCAAACGTGAGCACTCCAAGAACAATAAATTCCTTGCAGGTTATCTTTTCCCTATCAAACTGAGTGTATGACATTGTGACTCAGATGCTGGGATATGCACTGAGAAGGAGCCTGCCCAGCACCTGTCATGAGGGCAAGAATAACTTTTGTGATGGCCTCTAAGGATCGGACCTTCTTTCATAGAAAGTCCAAATTAAACCAAATTCTAATATGAAAGTTATTAATACTATTGCTTAGGACAGTGAGTGCCCTCAGGAGGTAGAGTCAGAAGGATCTAAAGTAGGGTGTAAAGAAAAGTAAGGACCTTTCACTTTAGCCTCTGGGATCTTGGCTCTGCAATGAGATGAAACTCTCAATTACACAGAGTTGGACATTTTTCAAACAATAAATCCAGGAAGCTTCACTAAGTGATACCAGACCTAAACTGCAAAGTTACAGACAAAGCCTCAGCCCTGTGCAAAGGAGTATCCTATAGAATTACTGTCTTTGCCCAGTACCTAAAACCTGAATTTTTAAATTAACGGTACAGTATTTTTAAAAATGCTCTTCCCTCCCCTAAAAAACCTTTCTCCAAAAGAGCTTTCAATAATAAGGTGCAGTTCAGTGCAAATAGAGGGAAGATTAATTAGGGACTCGACATTTTATTAAAATCATCACAGAAACAGAAGCAAACCACAAAGTTTTGTTGTTGTTTGGTTTTTCTACTTCCAATTAAACAGGATTTCTGATCCCAAATACCAGAACACAGGTATGGCAGCCAAATCCACAAGCATTTATTTTAATCAAATAAACACACGGATAATTGCTAATCTTATAATCCCTTCAAATTGTTAGTAACCTCCTTAATTAGATTACACATAATCCTAACACCAGCAGTGTAAGTACTGATCTCTTGCCCTTAACAAATGCCTGTATTGCAACAGGGTATCATGCATTAGATGTCAAAGCAACCAAAGTTTACACTTCCTTCAGAAAAGTAATTACTTTGCTTTGCAGTGCACTACCTTGCTTTGGGGTGCATAGACAAAAATTTTAAGTAAATCCAAAAAGAACAGGTTTACAACACAACTGTGATGATATTTTGAAAGCAAAAGCCATTCCTTAACTCAGCGGATGCTGATACGTCATCCATTTTACAAGATGCTCATTTGAGAAGGTCTCAGTTCCACTCATTTTCAAGAAGTGAAAAATAATAATACTCGCATAATTTAAAGGAACCGTTTCTGACCGTGGTCTTTAAATTTCAGTATTTTTTAAAGCATTTCTAATATCTTGAAAATCCTCTAACAAATGGAAAACAAATCAAGAAGTGTAAGTAATAAACAATCACACGTCTTTAAGACATACATGTTCATTTACTGGTTACGTGTTGGATCTGGGCTGCTCTGACCTAAATTCAGCTCAAGCACTGCAATGCACTTCTGATTTGGTGTCAAAACATTACATGGACAAATGCCAAATCATTTGGCATTTCTCAAAAGTGAGAAAATGGTGATGTTTCCAAGTGGTTTTTATGCTTTTTGCTTATGTTTCTTCCCATCTCAGCACTGAGAAACTGTATGACGGGTTGCACCACGATACTTTGTGGATGTCCCAGGCCACCTCTACCCCTCTAGACAAGACACAGCCACTACGTAGACTCACAGCTCATGCCAGTAGGAAAGAAATGATGACCAGAAGGATCTAAAGTAGTAATCTGAAGCATACTAAACGTGCACAGAAAAACTCCTGACCTTTTCTTCAAAACTGACACCATCTTCAAGGTGAGTCACAGAAGCTACAGGTAAGAGGGCATTTTAATAACTGTAGAACAAATGTACATAAAATAAACAAATGGTAAGATATTCTGACTAGAAGACAGCTTTGTACTTCCCTGCACTATTTTTTAATTTTGTCACAATGATTAAATATTTCAGATATACAGAGGGACTAAGTTCAGTGCAAGAAAAGCTTTGCCTTGGAATTCAATGGGACGGCAGCTCACATGCTTTTTTAAAAGTTCAGCAATCTGTGAAAAATTTTGGATGTCTGGAGTCTGAACAAAGATTTTTCCCTTAAAGCAAATGAAGTCCCCGCTCTTTGCTCCTTGCAGCCCAACTCCAAACACTGCAGAACTACTGTCCAACAGCACGTGACATTGCATGGCATGTCTCTGTACTTAGAAAGTACAGAGGTGGCTTTTTATTCTGAGGAATCATCACACCTATGCCACTCTCCACAAGAGTAATTATCTTGCTATTAAGAGTAACCTGTAATTTTTCTAAAATCCAACAGCTTTAGATACAGATTGTTAGCCCTCTCTCATGTCTTCCAAGTAGCATGCTTAACACAGGATGCAATAAATGTAATAAATAACACTGTACCTAATAGTGGTTTTCCCTGCACATGACCTACGGGAACCGTCAGCATACACCAGCACTGACAGGCTCCTCTGCAACCTCCACCAAGCAACCAGGAACAAGCCAGGCTCCATCTTTACATCCTAGTGTGGCATCTTTTAAATACTTCTCCTTATTATAATGTAGATGATCCTATGAGGACACCGGAACAAAGACATAACCTAGGTCGCTTTCTAGGCAGTGCCTGCTGTCTGTCTGTAACTGCCATGGGCAATATCATTTGCCACACCAACCCAGGGGTTGGTCTATAAGCTGAGGGGGCCCCAGGCCACTCACTGCTTTATAAAGCAAGACCTGCACATTGATTTGTTGACACAACTATGAAAGCTAGTACTATGCTTAGGCCATGATTTGCCATCATTAATGCCAACTTGTCTTTTGAACCACACAAGTGCTAGGAGGTATTGTCAATTATGCATGCAGAATCTGTTTTCCAATGTAATTGATATTCTTCAGTTCACCTTATAATGTTTTCTGTTCTGGCAAGGAATACAACATCATGCAACACTGACATTCTGCTTAATTATAGGAGGAGAATAAAAAAACGGTCAGAAAAATAAATTAAGCTATAGGAACTCACTCCTTTACCTCCCTACCCCACCTGCATTCTTTAAAAAAGTGTTTTTAAGATAAAATTTGCTTGCATTCAGAATCTGAATGACTATGGTCTTTATCTTTAAACATGACAGAGGAGAAAGGTGCCTGGAAGTAGAACACAGGAGAACAGCACTGGTGACCCAACTAGACTTTTCTGTATTTACTGCTTCAAACACAACTATACCAATTATCACCAGAAGTCTGGTAATAAGCTGGCTACAATTAAAATTTAGTACAGATACCACACAGACAGGGAACGTCAAAGACATGCCCATGCATGACACTGAAAGCACAATTCAATACAATGAGGGATATGAAGTAAAGCTTTACAAAGGAGCCATGTGGCATCATTATTTCTACTAAAATGACTAAAATTGTTAAGATAAGGAATGGAATGAAAGGTATAACAAGAAAACAATGATTTAATATTAATAGATAAAAATAATATTGCTAAACTACACCAACTGAGAAAATTAATTATGACATGACATGAAATACATATGTAGCATTTTGAAGGAAAAAAATGCATTTCACATAAACCCACAACCAATTTTTAGGCAGTGTATATTCTCTGTAATTGGTAATAAAACCAATTAGATCACCACCAAATCTAAGCAAGATATATTTTATTCTAACTATCCCCAGAATATACATTCAAGGGATCAGGACTGCTCCGCTAGCCACACAACATGTTTAGAGTTTTATAGTTATACACCGATACGCATCTGTATTCGTGTTGAAGAGCTTCATTCTGTTTCTTACATCACCTACTGAGCATCTGAAGGAACATCCCTGAACGCAGCAGGCCAAAGAAAACTGTGGAAGGAGCAATTTAGGTAGAAATATATCAAAATTGAGGCCATGAAAGAAGGAAAGGTTTGCTTCTTTATAGTAGAAAAAAAATTCCATCTGGTTAGGCTGTGGGTTTTATCTGGTAGAAATTAAACAGGAAATTAATTTCTCCCCTTTCCCCTCTTATAAAAGCAAGGCATTTTCACTTATGATGCCAAAAACTTGATATTTGTAGATTTGTCTGCCATCAGTCATTAATCAGCCTCATATAGTTTATAGGTAGAAGGATATTTCCTGACAGATACAGAAAACAGATTTAGAACTAAAGCCGAAAATTATATAAAGACAGATATATAGCTACACATCTTAGCACCCTGGAGTACATTTCCAAAAATATACTAGTCAAATGGTTATCTTCCTAAAAAAGCTGATTGCATAAGCATAATTACACTAAACACAAGTACCTGCACTATCTCTCTGCATGTTATAAATAGTTCAAAGTTACATTACACAGTCTTATTCTAAAATGCTATTGTTCTAAGTTCATGCTTTCTCTCACAATCCTTTCAAAAAAAAGGCCCCCAGTTCTCACTGCTATCTCAAGTACTATTTTCTGCCTTTGCTGTATAACTTGTTAGAATCCAAATACACTATTTCCCCTTTGCAGCCCACGCTCATTATCCAAAGAAAAATGTCAGCAATTAAGAAAGTTGCTTGATTGTATCACTCTTTCTGTACTAATGGCCAGGATTCCTCTGCTTCCTTACAGTCTTAAATTTGTAACTCAACAACTTTTTGTCATCTTGGAAAAAACAACTGAGAGAAGTGTATATTTCAGAATGCAATTTATTCAAGTCATGAGGTAAGATCCTCTTCAGACACCTTAAGCTGATACCACTGAGAACGATCTGCAAAAACCTCCTGCCAAGTACTAGCTGAGGGAAGCACTACCTGTAGGATGCATGCGGAGGTGAGAATGCTGGGGTTTTTTCCCTCTTGTCTTACTTTGTGACATAAAACCCCATTTACTGAATTTGTGCAAAAAGGACTGAATCTCAGCTTAGCAACAAGTAGAAAGTGAGCATAAAAAGCACTTCTAAGAGGAAGGAGACGAACTGTCTGTGCCAAGCATTGCCACGTAGCACTGTAAATCAATGCCAACGCCACCACTCAAACAATCACCACTGTAAATAACACAAAACAGGATTTTTCACTAAGTGGTTAAATCCATCAGAGATAGGCAGCTGGCTGATACAAACTCCAATTTTAATTCATCTGTCATTTAAGGGTTAAAACCAGGGGGCAAATCTAACCCCAAGGAGGAAGCCCTTTGTCAGCAAGAGCAGTTTTGCTGTATGACACAAGCATGACAATGCTGTGGGAGGGGACCCTTTGCATGACGTATTGCTGACAGCATGGGCTTTGCTTAGAAACGGGGTACAGATGAGCTGTAGTTTGTACTGATGATGACAATCCAGATAATATCACCTCCTTGGCTCCACTTCTGCAGGTTGCATACAAAGTATACAATTCTTCCCATATGTAGTATATAATAATGAACATAATTAAAAACAAACCAGCTGAAATTACTTAAAGTTACTGAAATAACTACATAATTCTGAGAAAACGCAAAAGAGACTCAAACAAAAGACAATCCACAACAGCAAAAAAATCACCTGTATGCTTTACTCAATTATTTTACACAAAATAAGGGTATTTCTGCTTCCTGTTGCGTATTTGTAACCAAGTTTATTTAATGTTTAATCCCATAGGGGCAGACTTCTTTTTGTCCTGCGCAGACGTAGCTTATGAAAGAGGTGTCTACCCATGTTTCAGATACTGGAGGAATTGAGTAATTTGTTGGAGTGGTCAGACGCTGGAATAGGTTGCCCAGGGAAGTGATAGAGTCACCTCCCCTGGAGGTGCTCAAGAGGCATCTGGATCTGCCGCTGGGTAATAAAATTTAGTGGTTACAGTGATAGTGCTGGGTGGACGATTGGACTTGATGATCTTAAGGGTCTCTTCCAACCTTGATGATTCTATGATTCTAAGTAAACACACAGCTATGAGATTATTCTACTCCAAGTGAAATTAATGTAGCAACCTGACCTTCTTCCCTAGAATGAACTCAAGCACGCTTTGCAATTCACCTTTGCAGTTCAGCAAGGGGTGTGGAGGCTCCTTAAAACATCACATTTGAAGAAAAAGTAAAAGGGGGTTTCCAAATGTGTTAAGAAACACAAGATTATTAAATCCAGTATCAATATTTCACATTATGAGAGTTGAGAACAATGGTGCAAGATATCAGGCAGCTAGAAACGAAGAAAGAAAAAGAGATAAATAAAGAAGTGGAAATGCTGAACTAGAACTTACGAAACTCGCATTACAGAAAAAAAAAGACACCCACAGGATAGGTGCAAAACTATGTGTGTGAGAAAATTATATCTCAGACATTATCTTCACGGTGATCCACAGGCATACAGAGAATTATTGCAGACATCTACTGAAATTTAAATTAGCCAGCTCAATGAGGGATAGCAGTATTTCTGCTATGTCAAGGCTTTAGCACTTGAGCCTTGTATTTTAGAAACCTGGCTATATTTAAGCTTCTTTTCTTCTGCACAGGTGCCTAGACTGGTTAGGTTAATGGCAGGCTGGGTGTGTCCAGACAGGCTGCAATCACACCTGTACTCTGTGTCAAAAGATTCTAAGAGCCTGAAAATGAGCTTCTGAGAAGAAATCCAGAAAAAAACTTCTGAAATATATACATGAGCAGAAAGTTAAGTCTTGTGTATAACAGCTTCTTTACCAGAGATTGTAGAACAAGAAAATCACAGATACTACAAGCTGTTTACAAATATTATGTCCTTGCAAAGGTTTTGCAACTATATATAACAACCCAAGCTTTGATCTAGTTGTATTTAATTGACTACATAATTAAAACAGTTCTATACGCCAAAGGTAATTTAAGCACTCATATGTTAACTCAGCATAATTTTAAAGAAATCTTCTTCCTTTACAATTATATTGCCATATGTTAATATGATGGCTTTTAATAGATTTTTTATTTACATACGTCATAACTGACCCACTGACAGACCATATCCTAGTGAAGTAGCATCTGTTCTAAGTTCCCCTGTAGCTAGCAGATTCACAGCAACTATTACTCTAACTTGCAATTTTTTTTTGCATCACTAAGAGCTCAATGCAATTACTTCCTAAGTGTGCCATCTCTGCTCTACGCTTCATTCAGTAAAATCTGTTTTATAGATGTTTTAGTGGTGAGCTGAGCTGTAGAAGCTATAATTTGTGAGCTGGATGTGACGTACAGCTTGGCTTCATGATGCCTCGCAGGCACACCATTTATTTATTTTGCTTATTACTGATAACAGTGAGGTGTGTGTTTGAAAGGCCGACACGGCATCTAGCGAGCAGGAGATTCCCCACCCTTGCTGCCTGCCTTGGTTTCCTCCCAGGGCTGGGACAGGAAATGCGGTGGTTGCAATACACGCAACTCCCAGCCCTTCGTAAGCAGCGTCAGCACAGCAAAGGCTACTTAGTTTGGCCACAAACACGTAGGTGATTACTAACTTCTGTTTAAGTGTGGCAGATTTGCTAGGAATAAGCAGCCAGTTATTTGTTACAGAAAGCAGAACATCTTTTGCTAGCATTGGTAAATTCACAATTAGCTCCTACTCTCCAAATTCTGATTTTCTGAGGCCTAAAAACACTACAGAAATTCAAGCTGAAGACAAACTACTTTCATGTGATTTATAGCTGGTTCAAATCAAAATGTTTTCAGCTTATTTATTTTTTGAAGTTACAATGGTAGAAGCCATTCTAGCAAAATCACACATGAGAATGTGTTTGCAGTTTGCATTTTGAAGGGGAAGAGATGGGTACTGGAGTAAGGAGGCAGTGTGTTCAAGGGAACTGTGTGACAAGAAGCAAGGTCAGGGGTTTATTCAGAGAGATTCATGGCCATATTTTCTTGTTGTATCTTATGGTAAGGCAGCATGGGACACTTGGGTTCTCAATTCATGCAGCAAATGCAGATTCTGAGTTCAGCTGGATGCTCCCTTGGTTTGGCTATAGGCATTTGAAAATATTTACGTATTACCAAAAGGAAAGCTATTGCTTTTTTCTTTCTATTTAAAGTGATAATTTCTATACAATATTTTTGCTATCTTTGAATAAGAGAATGTTGAACACGTGGATTCTGGTGCAAAAAAATCAAACTAATTTCCTAAAAAAAAAAAAAGCTAATGTGCTTGCAACATTCTTTAACGATTTACTCTTTCTACTCTTTGTTTCTTAGCTCTTCCTACTCCCAACATCACATTCTATGTTGTTTGTTTTTTTTTTTCCTGGCTGCAACTTTCCTAAAATATATTGCCTAAACCAAAATGTGGGTCAGATGAAGTTACAGCTCCTCTTTGACTATTACACTCATAATTTCAAGAAGAATCCCAGCACCTATACAGCACTTGTGCCATGTCTGAGGTGCCTAAGAGCTCACACATATCATTGTTCTTTTCAAACCCAGGTGTTTAGCTTGAGTGACCCTTCCCTCAATCCAGGGGAAAAATCTGGTCAGGAGCAGCAGGGAAGTAACAAGAGGGACTCGCACTCAAGAGTTCTTTTGTGCCACGGCTGACACAACTGGCATTGATGTTTGCATTTGTCTTGATGTGCCTATTGTGTATTAATCTCATCTAACCCTTTTTTTGCATAGGCTGCTATTGTAGGGAAATGGTATTATTCAGCTTAGGCTGACATCCTTTCCCCTAAGTCACTTTTTCATAGCTATTTGCATTTACTGTAAGAGAAAAACTCACTCTCCCATTTCCCAGGCTCCTGAAAGAGAAACCCCAACAAATTCAAGCCCTGTAGTTCATTAAAATACATGCACCTACAACAGGATCAACAAAGGATGCATCACCTGAACAGATGGTTTTCAGGAAGAAGGGAAGCAGCTTGGTTTGGTTTTTTTTTTTGAACTATCAATTGAAATGAAAATTTTCAACACCTTTTTTAACCTTCATAAAGGCTGTGTCTCAACTGCTTGAGTAATAATAAGCTGATGCTATAGACTGACCATAAGCTTTCATTGCACATGGCCTTGGCAAGTGATTCTAAGTAACAGACGGACAGTCTTGAAATTACTGAGTCCATTTGTGCCTTCAATAGCATGAGGACACATGGAAACCAAAGTAAACGAAGTAAAAGTTAATCTTTGAAAGGTTCAGTGAGTATTTACTTAGGTTAATGTATAATTTCTGAGGACAGATGCATTTCATGCAAAAAATCCACAAAATAATAAAATGTAAGAGTATAGTATTTACTCATATTGCTCTTCTGCTTGCTGAAAAGCAACATCTCACATGCTGTAAAGCAGTGCTTTCACAGCAAGGACATCCCCTATGCAGCGGCTCTGCAGACAGATGCATCTGTTTTGCTATGCTTATGTATTTTTAGACAACGATTACACTTGATAAAAGATACAGAGAAAAAGTCTAAATAAAAGAGAAAATGTCTAAATAAAATGCCAAATGGTAAAGACTGCATTGACTGAGACAATGGGACATCAAGAAACATGGACTTCTTATTAGGCTCCTATGTTTGCAAAATAGGAAAATCTCCTAAGAAACACAGTCAGTGCATTTGCTTCTCGCATGAGGCTTTGATTTGGGTTCTTTCGGTACCTGAAGCTTGTTTTTTGACAGTGCCTTTGTTTTGTTTACAGCACATTGCTGGGATACTCCCTTTGATTCAGCCTGACACACGTGACGCTCCGCCAGCTTCTGTTCTGCAGTGCTGCTGCTGCTGCACTAAAAATAGCTTCCGCTTGCTTTGGCTCCACATCTAATTTATGGAAACTCACAGAAAAAAAGGCCCCTGTTAGTGGGTGAGCGACGTACGATTCTACAGCTTGTGCTGTTAATCTCACTTGGCCTCCTGAAATGCATCGCCAACAATTTAAAATTTAAGTCTGCAGTTAATGGTGATTAGGGGGAAAGAAGATAATGCTTAATATATTTAACTTATTTTTAAGGTACTTTAATGATAACTTAACTGAAAATGTCAGGGAGTTGGTATGCTAGGTAAAAATGCCTAAAATTTAGAACAGAAATTGATAAAGGGCTACTAGTGCCTGCATTTGTTTGGGTAAAGTGCTGTAAGGATTTTCCTAATTAGTTTACAAATTACAGTAAAATTACAAAACTCCTGTTTGCTATAACAGCTTTCAGATGTTCTATACAACTTCTTCATTGTGCCATAAAAGTAATCATGTAAATATGTCCTTGAAGAGATGCTGATTTTACAAACTTTGCCACAAAACCTGACTCTGTCCTAAACAACATTTTGCAACAACATAAATCTGAAATGCATCTTTCTCTGAAAAAAATCAAAGTTTATGTTAAAATTCAAAATCAAAGTAAGTTCAAGAAAGTGGTTATATTTCTTTCTACAAAAAAGGGGTTTTAATTTTCTAAAGCAGAATTTTTTGGATGTTCGTTCATAACACCGTGTCTAGGAGTGTCACCAGTTGAGCTGGAGTTAGTTTCGAAGGAAAACCAAATCAGAAATAGGGATGGCAAAAGCCTGGTATCTGTATTAATGCACTATTTGTTTAACAGCTTAAATCTAAGAAGAGAGCAACACTGAAGCAATGAATAAAAATTCCAAAACTGAAAAGGAAGACCTATTTTGAAAGTTTTTAGAGTGAGTAATGAAGGCGATAAGGAAATTTGGATTCAGATTTTATTTTGGATAGAACTTTTAAGTTAAGGAAAACTGGCTATCAGCAGCTGAAGCAGAAAGAGATTTCAAGGCTTTATTCTTGTAAAAACTAGCAAATAAACTGCCTGGCTTTGTCCAGAAAGGCTCCCGGCATAAATTTAGCAGTCTGTTTGCAAGCTATCAATTTTAGGATTGGTATCTAAACTGTTATCCAAGTAGGGACATTACTTAGCAACTACCACGGCTAAAAAGGAATTTTCATAAGTCTCAAGAGAGGTTATGAGTTATTGACCAAAAAATTCCAACAGAATCCTGAAACCAGTTTAGGCTGGATACAGTTAGCTGCTTATGAGTTACATGACTAAGTAATGGTCACAGTGAGTCTATATCAACCTATTTATGTAAAAAATACTGTGCTATGTTACTGTTAGAAGGTCTTTAATTGAACAGACAATTACTGACTTCAATAAATCTTTTTACGCAACCCTTTTTCTATACATCCTGCCACGGTGAGGAGAGGAAAGGACAAACAAAACCTGGTACATGCATATATGTTCAGAAAAAGGGTACAGACTAAGAGAAGAATGAAAAACAACAGCTCTGCAGCAGAGTTTTTGTATGCAACTGTGTGTGATGGAGAGGAAGAAAGCAAGGAAATGGTATGATTTAATGCTCGCAGGAGTGTCATTTTCCTTTTTACCCTAACCATTGAATTCTTTTATTTTCAAGGAGTTCAAAACCAGAGCTCTAAAAACCTCTTTTTTTTCCTTTTTTTTTTTTTTTCCAATCTGGGGCATATAAACACGAAATTCTGTTTACATTCTTTATTATAAACATGTATTGAAAATCCTTGGTCTATCTCCAACCCCAAATCAGTTTGATAGCATTCAAATCAGTGTTTACAGTCTGGCACTTGTTGCCTTCGCAGCCTCAGCTCTGTGCCTTTCTGCTGCTGATAGAAGCGTGAAGCATAAAGTCCCACAGCCTTGCACTGCAATTGCTAGAAAGCAAATGAGAGATGGGGTGTAGCTCTGAGGTCCTAAGCTTAGGAGAGGAGAGAGAGAGCGGAGGCAGCCATCCCTTTAACCATCTCACACCCTGCTCTGTTCATCTTCCCTATCAGCACCAGGATAACAGCATGTGAATACAAAGCTCGGCCCTGCCTTAATATAATTCTGAACGTTACATAAGTGCTTGATAAACAAAGCAGGCAGCTAGAAATGAGATAACCTAGCCATGTGTATATTCAGCTGACTGCTTACTTAGATACCTAGCTCATATGCTGTGATTATGATAAAGGGCAAGAAAATGGCCATAAATACCAACCGCTAAAGGCATTCTCGGTTCTTTTAGGACAACTTAGTTTTTAACATCATGTGTAGAATAAGCTTGTCAACATGTAAATATGGACAGATTACCCTTTCTATTTCCTTTTCCCTCTCCTGCTTCTGAAGAGTAACGTGGTTGCCAATACAGGAAGCGTTTCAAAACCATTTTCCGGCCTACCCACAGTGACACAGGACAGGTTATATCTTTTACATGCACCTTTAAAAACGTGCTACAAACTAAATGATACTTCTTGGCTTTGCGAACTTAATTCCAGATAGTAATTATGATGGAAGTTGTCAGATTCCTTATCTAAACGTCCCACTACACAAAATACATGTGCAGTGTCACGAAAGATCCCAGGAAAAACCTCAGATGCAATCTCTAATGTATACCTTTCCTGGTCAGGTGAGAAACATTTAAAGCAACTTCAATTATATCTGTTGTCTTATTGTTGAATGAAAATAAAAGCATAAGGCTGTGAAAATAAAGGCCATGAAAATAAAAGCAAACTGAACCATCTTCACACAGACAAGCAATTATTCCACACAGTATGGTTCATGTCAATTAAAAACTTACTTTTTGAAAAGTTTACAAATACCTTAAACCAAAAGCATGCTGCTCCAGAACAGCAGCTAGAAAAGCCAGAGAAAGGAAAGAAAGAATGCATGGAAAGTGCTGATAAAAAACTCCCAAACAAAATGAAACAAACCAAGAACCCCAAATGAGAGTTTAAACATAAGCTACATTTCTAGAAATGTTATCTTAGCTGTACTAAAAATATACATTAAAATGCCCACTCCTGCTATCTGAAGCGCCCTTCTGTTGGGCCCTCTTCCTTTAGAGCAAACAAAGTCAAAGTAATAACTAGCTTTCTTCCAACTTCCCCTGTGAACAAGATCTGCTGGTGGATATAAGCAGTCAACCATTGCCACCAGTTCTACAAACTTCCACATTTCTCTAATCCTATTCATTGTCTTGCCTTATAATATTTCCAAGTGGTTTAACAGCACATGCCAGTATTTTTCATAACTCCTTAAGAGGGGTGGCTGTTATTTCTCACCCATCACCATCTCAGGTCAGACAGGAGGCATTGCCCAAAAGTTACACATTTCTTACAAAGTCCAGAAGAAAAAGATGACCCTAATCTTTTATATTCAATATGATTTGATTTGTACTTTCTCAAATATTACAACTTTTTTAGAACCACAAATCATTTTTTGGCTGCCCTACACTAAAAAAAGGGAAGCACATTCTCCCATCTGGCACATGAAGCAGTGTTTTTCATGAAGATGGTTTTCAGGGATTTTTTTTTTTTTAAATTGACAAATAAATCTAAATTTTTATACGTGTCCCTAACTGATGGAAGGAAATTGCTTGCCATTATATTTATCTTGTAGCTACAAAACATGCCCTGTGGCCATCTGGTAATCTGCTGCAGAGTTGGGGTTGATGAAGCAAAGGGATACAGAGACGTTTAATGACCTCTCTCCTTTGGGGACAGAGAAAGGTTTATTGACCAATTCTATGCCCTGCATAGAATTCCTTCAATTCTATGCTCAAGCATGGGAAGAAACAGAGACCAAATTTATCTACGCATGACATTCTAAAGGACTGCCATGGCTCATGTAATCACCTGTGTCAGGATGCATAAGGAAGGATGTTTTGAAGTGATCTGCCGTTTTCTCATCTGAGAGAACTCAACTTTTCACTAACTCTGGGATTAAGTGGCAGAGTCCAGCTCTAGAGGGCCAGGGACCACTCCTCAGAACTAAAATGTCCGGTGGTAGCTACGGCTGCCACCTTGAAACGTAGTCAAGAAACTGGCTGCTGCAGCAGATATCCCAGGCAGGCCTAAGGACTTTCATTTCTCCCAGGTTCCTATATTGTAAGCAGTAAAATAAAAGCAAGCCAATACAATATGCATGGTGATAGTGTACCATGCTGTGAGATTAAACATAAGGCATGGCGTATTTGTGAATTACAAATGTTGGCTGGTGCAACTCTGCAAAATGTAATCAGTACTTCCCATAAACAGCTACTGTGTAATTCAAATATATTACCATTTGTGCTATACCTTTTAGCCCTCAGAAATTATTCTTGTAAAGTAACCCCTGAATTTCCAGAAATATGTTTGTTTTAGGAGGACTAGCTGCCACACATGCACAGATCAGCCAGTATATGGGCAAAGCCTCCTAACATCAGCTGGAAAATCCACATTTAAAATAGCAAGGATGGTTGAAAATCCAGTGACAACTCTGGGAACTGCTTAAACATGAACCTTAAATAAAGACATGATTTACGCTGGGACTACTTGCTACATGACAAAGAAAACAATACAAGCCTCACCAGTGGAAAACAAGTTTACGTTAAGAATTGTTATCATTATTAATTGCTTGCCTTTCCAGTTCTATCATATCACAAATAAAATAAGCAGATCTTTTTCTAGCAGCTTTCAACTACCAACCAAAGCAACTGGAAGAAAAAAACATATTTTAAGATGATGAAGTATTATATATGAAAGTGAACCCCTGCACTGTTTGTGTTCTTACACCAGAATGGATTCCCCTATAAAAATCAAAGCCACGCAAAAGAGGTTTTTTAAAAGGTCAGATCAAATAACAGACCTAAAAAACCACAAACAAATAAAAAAGTAAAAAAGACTGAGCCAATTGAAAAAAGGATATTTCTGAACTACAAAATAAAGAAAATAATTTGAACTTAAATGACAAGCTTTTCAATTCTTCTGAAAAGTTCCTTTTCTTTCTGAAAGTCTTCTCTAACTGCAAGGAGATTATGCTGCACTGTCTGTAGTAGATGAGACAAACAGAAGAGAATGGCTGCACTGGCTGCAAGAAGAGAGATTGCAGTGGGGCTGCTCCACTGCTAAGAATGCAAAAAGTCATCCCCACCACAGGCTGTAGGTGCTGAGTATGTTTCTCCAAGGCCTTGTCTGCACTAGAATGAGCCTTTCTGGAAAACCCTCTTAGGAAGAGCCCTTGCATCAATGCAGCCATGTTGATTAAGGGTGGGACTCTTCTCATGCTCCTCTTCCAATAAAACCTGAGAGAAAAGGCGAAGCCTTTCTATAAGGCATAGTCCACCCAGGTCTATTGCTTTGCATGCCTAAAATGGACAGATGGCAGATGAAACTGTAATATAATTTAATCAGCAGGAAACTAAATAGCATATATAATCTTAGGAGTCAATCCTACAGAAGGACACTCCATTCAAAAGCTGCCCACTGCGCTGTATTTATTAAAAGAAGAGATGCCTTCCTGTATCTATTCTAAATGCAATAGCCACAGATTACATTGAGTTATCAGTTTTAGAGACAGATTATTGCATCTAACAATTCAGAGTCCCAAATTTTCTCCCCAAATCATTCTCCCTAGGCTGCTAGATCACTGGAAATACATGATAAACAGCTCATGCATGAACTCTTCTAGGTGATATGATGGATATGCTGGTCTGTTACCTTCACTAATGCTTCTGAAATGCAGTCTGAACTAACTACTGAGTAACCTTTTAAAGACAATATTCTTTGGCAAGGTAAATACATCTGGGTGCTTTCTTATCACCTAGTGTGGCTCCTCTCAAGCATTCTTCATGGAAGACACTCTTTCTATTAAGAGGAGCTTTGAATCTGAACTTTGGATGGCTGTATTATGTTTGTTTTACATAGTCTAAAGCAAATAACCCTCAAAGCCATTACTGGACAATATCTACATAAATATCTACATTGTTCCTGACAATTCTACAAGCATTAACGTTAGTCATAGACTTACCACATTTAAAAGCTCTTTGGTGTCTGTATTTTATAACGAACAACTCAGGTTTTGTCTACATTTGGCACACAGTAAAAACCCATTGACTACTGAACACAGTTTTACTGTTATTACAGATAGGGAAAATGGTTCTTAATGATGTTTGAATTTGTCACATTTTACACAGTGGTCCTTATGCACATTAAAGAAAAACTATGGGCTAATCATTTTCCAACATGGTGTATTTTACCAAGATGGACAAAGAGTTGAGCTGGTTAGGGAAAACGTTCCTCAATAATTTTCTAAATTTTCCCCTCCTGTTTAGAGGATCTTGCAACAATCTGTGCATCACAGATTGGACAAGCTAGTTATGTTGCTTTACTTGTGTTCTTAATTCTAATGTAAATATTTTTCTAAAAACTTGAAAACATCTGCAATATTAAACAAAATTTTAAAATATTTAAATTATAAAGTGGAACTAAAAGATTTTGGCTGCATTCATTTTACTTTCACTAAATCTGATTTATTAGTATTCACATCCTAGTTCTTATAAACTTTCAATTTGCTCTCATCTAAAGCTGTAGTGAAATGGAGCAGAGTTCATTTGATGTGCTGTACAAACAGCACTGAGAAGGACCAGACCTGTATCTGCAGCACACCAAACACTTTCCAGGAAGTACCAAAGCTGTACTGATATTTTCTAGACAGAATAATGATGTCTTTGGCAAAGAGAGGCACCAACAATTATTTCACAGCAATGAGAAGGACAAACTGGTATCTATGACTGCACTGTACTGAAAGAGCCTATGACTCCTCCACAATAACCTTTAATATAAAACATGGTAACAGCTTTTACAAGATCTTAAAGAAGGCACTACTCTTTTGTTTCCACAGACAGCTAAACTGAAATACATGGATAAAGTATCCAAGACCAAACCAGGTAATGCATTCCCAAGTAAAGCGACATCTCAAAGCTCTTTTTCCTGATCTAATTTGCCCTTTTGCTTCCACTGTGTAAATAAGGAAGATGAAAGTCATAAGAAACTGAAGTAATGCATAACAGATACCAAAAATCAGCATGATACATGATTACAGCCTACTGTGAGCAGCTCACAAATTGAGGAGAATTCAAACAATAGCACATGTTCTGTGATTTGGACATTGAGAATTCCCTGGACTCCTTTTCCTATGAGCAAGCTATTGAGAAACACTGACATTTGGGCAATAAAAAACACACCAAGAGAACACTGATTGCCCAATACCACTGCCATGGTAGTTTTCCTAGCTGTAAACCGATTCCCCCCTTCATCTCCACTGCTGATTTGTCACAGCTTTTTTAACCAGTGCCAACAACAGGTCATTCACATTACTGTGCATTGTATCACACAGTTTCAGACTGATCCTTAGAAAGGCATCTAACTGTATCTCAAGCTACTAAAAAGCAAAATAGAAAGCAACCTGCCATGATTTCCAAAAGACAGCGAGTAGGGGACAAAAGGATAAAACCCCAACAAAATAAAACCCAAACAAAAGAAGAGGAATGCTTTCAATTTAGTCCCATTCTTTAAACAGAACAGAATATTACAAATAGAAGAGTCAAAAGATTCTCAAACTGATACACTTTCACTAAGTGGGCTTACCAATAAGCTTGGTGTAAAACCAACAAATAAGATCAGTGAAAAAAACAGTTTCCATATAATTTTATCTTACTGTAATCAAGACAACTTACAACGGCAGAACAAAAATCAGCCTTGAGCTTTGTGAACAGAATGCAATGCAACATGGGCACAGTCATTCTAAGAAACCAAAGCCAATTTACTTCTAATTCAATCTCACACAAGAACAGAATGTCATGAAGTGACTTATAAGGATTTTTGTTTCTAAAATGGCAAAACACTGCTGCTTGTGATATTCTAGGAATATGCACAATACTGGACTGTCATACCTTGTTTCAAAGTCTCTGCAGAATGTCTCTGGCATTATCTGACTACAGTGTGAAGCTACAGATTTGGCTCTATACCACATCTCAGCACACTCTTCTGAAAGGCATCCCCCTTAAATAATCCATGAAATATTTATGAGCTGGAGACTAAACCGTGCAAAATGAGGAACTAAGAGGCAGAACCCCATTTGATGCACCAACTAGGTAGGGGGGAGGAAGGGGAGGAGAGAAAACAGTTTATTTCCAGAGCACCTTTACCTTCTCAAGTTGGTAGGAGATCTGGAAGTCGTGACTCTGGGGAGAAATATTCTGTATTACCTACACATGTGTAACACATGCACTGTTGCTCACACAACTGTATGTACAGAAAAATATGGAATTTTCACTGCAGAAAACTGCAACTGGTAAGTCACTTCTAGCTCAGCGCATCAAACAAGGTATGCAGATGGATGAGTCACAGATCTGAATGGATACTTGCAACTGTATTACATTTACCTCAGAGGAGAGATGTGTTGAGAAAGGTCTTGAGTTTAAACACGTGAGCAGCTCCTGAGAAGAAATGCAGAACCCAACCTGGGGCTCCATCATGAAATAAAAAAGACAATGACACAGCTGCAAATAAAGGGAAGCACCTCTTCTGCACAGCCAGTCGCCCTGGTTGTGCGGTGCACTGTCTCCTGACACAGCCCATGTCACTCAAAACCTTCCACTGTTGATGGGAAGCATTTTTGTTGCTTTTCCTGTTCTAAGCATGCTGAAAGTTAAGCAATTCCACAGCTTTCCTTTCCTTCCCACTCCTTATTGGTCTCCAGCACACAACAAACAGAAGATTAATTTCAATGTCCTCTTCTATTTTCACTTTGAGAAACAACTAAGATTTGATTATTCCACCTCTTGGCAAGAGAGAAATAAATGAAGAGTCCTCACATTCCTCAGAAATGAACACAAGTGCCTCATCCAACTGGGCACTTGAAGATATAAAAACTTCAGCTGAGGCCATATAATTGGAGAAGAAATCCTTCTTTTACTTGAAAAGGTAGTTTCTTACAGACAAGACGACTTCACACAAATAAATATTTTAAAGGCTTATGGTTCTAGGAAGTTTGTATCCTGAAGCCAGGTTCTACTTGTTACTTTATTTCTGAGAAGGAGATATGTTACCTACCTACTTTTAAACTATTTAAAAGCAGAAGTGCATATAAAGCTTAATCTTTGATTTGTCAATAGTTTGAATATTTATGCATACTGTGCAACATTTGGGAATTTTCAGCATACGTCAGTGAGAGTTTCTGATGGATTCTTTTCACTTGAGAATCATGAAGCAAGAATGGATTTACTAAAAAAATGAAAACATCTGTTCTGAAAGAAATGGCCATTTCCCCCCCTTTTCTCCTGCTGGTATGCTTTGTCTGATTACATCAATACATAAAGTAGAAAAGTATGAAATTATTAAAAAAAGGTCAAAGAAGGATTGGGAATAGTAGGTAGATAAGCCAATGTTCCATACCTAAGCAGATATCCAAGACACCTCACTGTGACTGACCAAATTGACACATTACCTTCTATCTCAAGAGCCCAGAGGCCCATATCATAGCAAATGGTCAATCTATCAAGAATAAAACAACGAACAAACAAAACAGAGTAAAGCAAAGAAATGGATCTGCAGATATTATTAGTAAGTGGAGAGAAAAAAGGGAAATATGTCAGCCACCACATTCAGATCAAGACCACAAGACAGCGTACACTTCAACAGAGGAAAATGGCCAATGCAATTGAAGTCCAAACATGATGAATTCTGCTCAGAAGACTTTCAGTCTGTGTGGAATAACTGTTACACACATGTAAGGTGAAAAAGCTCCAGAAAAAAAAAGCAGCTTTTATGTTTAAATCTCTCCAAAACAGTGTGATAGTAAGATATGACTCTGACTCCATTTTAAAAGAGAAAACTGATGAAACATCAGCAATTCATAATTTTTCAAGGGTTGGAAAAAGCCACTGACTCCTCTGAAGAAGTCATGATCTATTTCACAGGTTTTCATGGACTTCTATAGACAGGGAAATACTGAGTGCTGTGTTTACAGAGCACTGTTCTTGACAATCATTTTTTGTAGTGAGCTTATTCTCTGTTTTGCAGGCAATGAGGACAGTAGCACACCTGTTAAAAGAGAAATTCCTGCCCCAGTACTCTGAGGTCCACACTAAATAGACAACTGCAATCAACCCCATTAGAGGCAGAACGAAACTGGGACTTTTCACTTGGAAAACTATTACTATTTTTCCTCTAGGAAAAAGTGTAGTTGTGCTCCTAGCCTACTAGTGCAAATAATATCCATCTTCTGGAACAATGAGGCTAAATGAGATGAAGAAACCTGTCTTGACTGTGAGAAAAACACTTGCTTTAAGCTCAACCACACATGCTGAAGGGTTCAGAAGATCAAATATTTTGGAACTGTCCTTCAATAACTTCCTTTCTAAAGAAATTCACAGAATGCCTATATAAGATTACTTTTTGCTGGATTTTTTTTTCTTTCTTGTTATAGGCTTTTTTTTCTATATTTCAGTTGTAGTCTTCTATAAATTTCTGATAACTTCACAGTATCCATACTTATCTCAATTTTATTGTAACTGCCTTTTAGCCAGACTAGCTAATTGCTCAGAATGTAACTGTATATTTACGCAAGTTCTGAAGATTCACCTGCGCTGTGCTCCTCGTGGTGTGGAAATAGATGATCTCACTAGTTTCTTTTTTGTTGTTTCCAGGATCTCCTGTGGTGGTGATGCTGGTGGGGTTTCCCCTACATCCATTCTGCTCATTTCCATCAGGACATAAGTTAACTTCCCTCGACATTCTGCAATCTCATACATTTAATATTTGCCTTCATTAAAGAGACGTAAGAGACTGCATTCCTGACAAAAAATACTTAGTGCTTTACTACTTTTGCTTTATTTGCGAACCCATATTTATTATCTTTGTCTAACTACAGTCTTCTCTTATGTCTTCCTTTCATCCTCCAAATAGGTACAACTTGTTTACAACTTATGTAAGGATATTCCTAAAATTATTTTAAATCATCATATAATCATTCTTTCAGCATATTGTATATAATGATGATCTCCCTAACAGAGGTACAGAATCATGCATTTAATAAGTAAGTTAACCAATTTCTATGAATAAGCTGTAACAGAGATCTCGCCTTTGTAATTTCTACATGACATAATTTGCTGATTATTACTTTGGGAGTACTATCAGGTCAAAAACCTAAATTTTGCCTGTGTTTGTTGGCATTGACAGGAAGTGATGTGCACTCTGCACCACAACCTGCTCTGGAGAACCTCTCACCTTGACGTCAGACCCTACAAACATCAGCTGCCTACAAACCACAGGAGGAAAGAGGTGACTAACCAATGCATAACAAAAAGTGAAGCAAACCAAAAGAAACCCAAAACACCAAACCCCAAAAAATAAACAGAAAGACTTTCATATAGTTAAGAGAAAATGAAACTCAGGAAAAACTAGTGACTAAGTTTGACCTCTTTTCTTTGAACAAAAGTAACAATGCTGATATAATGAACTATAGTTTACTATGATTACTTCAGTTCTGTAGAATGTAGCAAAATGTTCATTGGCATCTGTCTCTTTAGACAAAGGTTTTCAAAGCAGAACCCAGTATGTTTGTGATGAAAATCTAATTATGGCAAACTTGCTGGAAAAAAGGTTTCTAAGATCCTGACAAGGTAGGGTAATAGGACAACCAACTGCAGGAAGGTTGAAAATAAAAGTCATACTAGACAAAGAAGCTTACTTCTACGTTCCCTAAACAGAATAAACCCCAGCAGCAACAGTGCTACTTAACACTCTACTGCTCTTTTAAAAAACTATTTTTTAAAAATGGCTACAGTAGTGTTGGCAATTACAGGTCTGACACAGCTGTGACAGTAAATAAGTGGAGGCCAAGCAATTACACCCATGCTCACTATTAAACTTCTTCATGCTGCTCTTGGAGAGAAACTTAATGAAGAATGATTATTCAAAATCTGTACCACCGGACTTTCAGGATGCTAACATCCAGAATACAGATCTTCCCACCCCAAACACATTCTTCTAAACCAGAAGAGAGGTAGTGAAGGCTTCCTAAACACAGATAAAAAATAGCAAGGAGCCAAAGACACAGAGCTAAGAAATACAGCAGCAGGCTTTTGTCAGAAAAATGCACTTAAAGGCTACATTTTGATATTCAGTCCAATTTATTTCTGAAATAAAGTATCTGAAAAATAAAAAACCTACTCCCAACCCCCCTGCAATGGTCAGGAAAGGAAACCAAAACAGAGAGTTTTTCTCAGAAAACACATACAAATGATTTCAAGATTCACCTTTTCCTGCATTAGCACTTGGGTGTGAAAACTGCTTAAATTAATTTCTCTTGTTTGATTATAAATACAGGAATTGTCAGAGGAGTACTGAAATGAGGAAAAACTAATTTTTGAACAAATTCTAGAATAAATGAACTTTCACAAATTTTATTCTGGAAGACGATTATTTGGTCTATCCATTAAACAGAAGCCTACTGGTACATCTTATAGATAGTTACTTTTCCACTGCTTAATTTAGGCTCAATTTAAACTTTGTGTAAAACCCCACAATATAACAAACATTTCTAATTAAATCAGAAAGAATACTTTTACAACAGACATAACTGAAACAGTTTTTCTAAAGTCAAATAAACTTTTTAGAAATTCTGGCAGCATCACTGTTGTCTTGTATTAAAATGAACAAAATCAGCTTTAACTTAATTATGAGAAGTAGAGAGACACCCTTGAACTGCTTAGTCTCTCAGTTTGATGTGCCTTAAAATCGGGATTACAACCAGACTGACAAATACAGTGACTCTATTTTGGTTTAGTCTGAGGTGTAAAATTTATTTTTCAAGCATAGGTGCTTAGTCTTCATACTTTTCCAGCATGGTATAAACCGTATTTTATTTTCTTATTTCCAAACTTCTGCATTCCACCATCTTTCTTTTTCCAAATCTCTTGATGCAGCGATAATTTAGAAAAACACCACCACCCAAACCCCTGGCTTCTTGTAGATCCTAATATAAACACGGCTGTGTACATATATTAGTGCAGAGGAGCCTGTGTATGCAGAGTCTCATCAGTCAGTAGTTCCTTAAGGAAGAAATATGACTCCTGGCCTTTCTTATCCTGTCATGTGAAACTATCTACTTGAAAAAAGAAAAGCTGACCATCTCTAAGTGGAAAAATGCATGTGGCATTTAAGGAAAGACAAACCCCAAGTGTAAATAATTTTACAGTATCCTGTATAATCTGCCATTAAATTTTCTTTCTTTTTTAAGCATTCAACTTACAGTTATTATACAGCTGTTATAATAAATTTATTACGTAAACAAGCATTTCACAGTAGGTTAGGTTTAAGGTAACAATATAGAACACATTTTTCTCTAGAGCACAGTAAAAAAAAAATCCCACAGAAAAAAATCTAATATACATTTGTGTTACATAATGATAAGCTAATTAATAAGATAATGTATTCTTTAACCAACTAATCTCTGCCACCGAGAACATGCACACACTTGACAATGAATTGTAAATTACCAGATTCAACTAAACTCTGTATCAATTGACATAAGCTGGAGAAGTGGAATAAATATAAGCGACTCTCGAAATTCCCTGCAATATAATGAAGCTGGCTTTGGTCATAGTTTACTCTTTCTCCCACGCATACACTGGAAGAGTCCTAAACCAAGAACAACATATAAATAACACCACAACTGACAGAATGACCTAAAACTTCCTTCTGAAATCTACTCATAAATCCTGCATGCAGATTCTAGATAACCAACATTGTCAGTTTTATTTCATTTGAAGACGTTTTGAGATGCTGATGCTGTACAATGATTCACAATCAGGATTTCTGGAGTTAAGCTGTATCAGCATGTTTACTGTAACTGATACTTAGTTTTACTCTTTCTTTGATTTGCCAGTAGGGAATACAGAGGTTTTAAGGTTCTCTTTATTGGTAGTTACCTGTACTCTAGATGAGACATAAACTTTCAGGGCAACTTTCAAAGTCTGCTTATTAACTTTGTTATTTTCCATTCCTATGTTTTAATGAGACCATGTGTTATTTTTAACATGCAAAATTCAGACAAAATGTCCCTCAGTGAAGTCCAGTCCTACAGAGAAGCCTTCCTTTCTTGCTGCTCAGTATCCCAGATTCTGGCCATTTTTGCCTGTCACACTGGCCCACTGTGCCAGTTCACTGACTCAGCCCTGTACCAGTACCTATTCATGTCTGTCCTCACTGCTGTCCTCACTGATGCAAAATAAACACAGTCTTTTCTCTTTTAGTAATAAATGCAACAAAACGCTTTGTCTTTGCTATAAAGGATATTGATGCCTTAAGAGCATATACATTGAGGGTGATGCTGAGTGTCTTAATTCTTTAGCAGACTTTTGTTTGGGCTATAAAAGTCTGTATTGCACATACAATTACACAAGTCTGCAGTTTACCTCTGCAGAAGGGATATGGAAAAAAATATCTCCAAATTAAATACAGGATGCCAATACAGAAAACTAAACGCAGATAAGCTCAGCTGAGGGACCTACTTGCAATCCTCCTATTCACTTAATGGATCAGCTGAGTTGCTGTGTTGCACCAACATATCCTGCACCTATTATTACCCTGCATGTGCAAACAGGCAGGAAAAAATTAAGAAAACCATTCATCAGGTGTTCAGGAAAAACTGAAAAATTTGTTGACTAGGGAGGAAAGAACTGTTTCCTCAACGGAGTAAAGCCAGCTTTGTTGTATTTTTTAAAGGAAACTAAAAATGTCTAATAAAACATCTTAAAAAGAGCCAAAGTGTACTTTCATGGATTTGTCATAACTTTGTCTTTAGACTTTAATACTCTTTTAAATTGAGATGAACGAATATTTTCTATTTTTCCGTTTTACATTTTCAACTTTTTGCAAGTTCTAAAACTGTAGAAAACAGACCCAGTCATATACAGAGAAGCATGTGGGAAAATGTACGGTTTAAATTTATGTTCGTGCAGTGCATCTAGGGCTGCTCAAAGGCTTTGTCAATGGTTATTAGGTAATAAGAAAAAGTATTTGTCACATTGATTTTTAAAAGGCAGAGGTCCTGTGTTTATAAACTATCGTCTCTCGCATAATTTTTTATTTGAGAAGTATTATTGTCTTCTCTAAGTACGGAAGGCATTTGCGAACTGAAGGGGCTAAAACTGGCAGGTACATGCCCATATGCCATTCTGCCTATTTGTGAATGGTATTTTCATATGCTTCATCCTCCAAACTGAAAATACAAAAGCGTTTTGGGGGTTTCTACAGCTGCTTTTTTTTCCAAATTTTTGTACTTATAACTACTAGTATTATAACATCATGGTCACATTTTGATTACCAAAATTAAGATAGAATTGGTAGAGTCTAATGATTTTTTTTTTCATAAGTGAGGCCAAAAAGGGGAAGAGCATCAACAAAAAATCACAGCAAAGGTTATTTCATAGAATTCCCAGTGCATATTTTAAGAAACCACAATTCTGCCTCTCAAGAGTGTGGTCTATTAGTCAGTAAACAGTGAAAAATGTAAGCGTTACACACTGCAGAATGACTTTTGTCCTATCTGGCAACTACCTCTGTTTAGAAGACTCATCAGAAAGGCTTCAGTAATTACTCTCTAAATATAACCTCTCTTTTTTTCTACCATTAAATAACAATTTACTGGTTGGTAAGGTTTATAGTTTAAACCAGGTAAGTGGAGAAAATCTGCTCATGAATTCACCAGCAAAATTTGCTTCTAACGTACATAATGAATTTTTAAGGTTTGAAAGTGATACTTCACGTGAGATCTTAAGAAGAATCCCATCATCACAGTGAGTTTTTCATATGTGAACCAGAACAGAATTTCAGATGGAATAAAATCATATTATGGTTTCCTGTATTATCATAAAAATTTAGTTCTTAAAATCTAGTTACACGAAACATTTAGAATGAATTCTTTTTCTCATTTTTCTAAGTACAAAGTATTTGCCCGATATTTAAATAAGCAGTTAGAAAGTTTAAAAAGAATCACTGCTTTTAAAAATAATATTCTCTAGATAATCATAACAGTAACAATAAAACCACCACCACCACCAATAATAACAATAATAGTGTTTAGCCTAATTTATCATACATCCATACACATTTACTTCATAACCTTTCATGAAGAAAGAATATATCAATACACCAGACTGCAGTGCCACACTACATAAAAGAAGCAGATAACGCCAAGGCAGCTTGGAAATTAGGGATATCTATGTCCATACTAGCAATTAAATCTTATGTCTAGAAGAGTACAAGGAAAGTCAGAAACATGCTTGGTTTCAAGAAGAGCTGCTCTTGAAAAAAAAATTACCTGTTTTCTCACATCAAGAACTGAATCTGTTGACAACAACACAGAGAACTTTTTTTTCAATTACTCCACCTAACACTAAGATAGATGCCTCAGAAATTGGCCAAAAGCCTTCTCCAAGATAGAATAACTGCAAAGAAAAATAACATGAGGTGTGTCTTCTCTATGTATACTAGTTCAAATATAAAATCAATTTTCTTTGGCCAGACTTACATCCCTTGTGTTTGCTTTCCTGACAACTTGCATAATCAATTTTTATTAACCCAAATGTTTGCATAGAGACCAATATAGGCCTTCACTACCAAGTATATCAGAAGTGGTGTATCTTATCACGGAAAGAAGGCTGATAGACAAACTGGTATAAAGTACTGGTTGAGGGCAGGGTTCTCTTAAGTCCTTGGTCTTCTTCCTACACTGAGGAACTCAGTGAGCTGAAGTACAACTCTTCCAGCCAGGGCCACCCTACCACATACATGATGTTATTTCACCTCAATGCAATGGGACAAAATTCAACTCTGGAAACTTCCAATAAACCTGAAAGTAGTTATTTTTTTCCTAACAATGTCTTTTGCAAACTGTGTGTGACCTAAAAAGAGAATCAGATGTTCTGCTTTTGTCTTTTTTCTCCCCTTTCCAAAGTGCCTAGTTCTGCTTGTCTACTCTTCTGCTCTAATACTATCACCTTTCCCTGACAATGTCTAGGCACTGTAAGTATCCCCACACCTTTTTTCTGATCACTGCAACTAATTTTACCAAGTCAACTGAATAACTTAGAGTGGCGTAACCAAAACTAAGTTAACTCAATGCTTACTTTACTGAAACAAGGTACAGACACCACCAGACTGGGGGTGCCTGATATCCCCCAAGGATGGGGGGGGTTCTATCAAGGTTTTAAACTGCACTGCTGTCTCTGGGCACATGTGTTTGATTTCCAAGGAAAAGCAACTTCAGTGGCTTATCTGGGATTGCTAGAGCAGCCACCAATTAGCACATGGTACAGTTTGCCGTGAAGAGAGGTGGCTTATCCTACAGAAACCACTTCACCAGCATTAGAGTGAAGTCAATCAACTCACACGTGTAACATCAAACAGGTGGTTTCTACGTATAGCTCTACCTCTTGGTATTCTATTAGTTAAAAAGAAATTTTAGATCTCTTCATTGCCACATAAATTAATTTACTTAAATTTATGAAGTTTGTAAAGACACATAATCTACTCACCAACTTTTTTTGTGGGTCATTTTTTAATTGAAGGCCATCATACCTGAACTTTTATTTCACAGAATCACAGAATATGCTGAGTTGGAAGGGAACCATCCCCAACAGTCACACAGTTTGAAAATATTGTTCAAATGCTTCTTGAACTCTGTCAGGCTTGGTGCTGTGACCACTGCCCTGGGGAGCCTGTTCAAGTGTCCAGCCACCCTCTGGGTGAAGAACCTTTTTCTCATATCCAACCTAAACCTCCCCTGACACAACTTCAGGCCATTCCCTCAGGTCCTGTCACTGGTCACCACAGAGAAGAGATCAGTGCCCGCCCCTCTTCTTCTCCTGACAAGGAAGTTGTAGACTGCAATGAGGTCTCCCCTCAGTGTCCTCTTCTCCAGGTTGAACAGACCAAGTTGACCTCAGCCGCTCCTCAGACGGTTTCCCCTCAAGGCTCTTCACCATCTTCATTGCCCTCCTTTGGACACTCTCTAATAGCTTAATATCTTCCTTATATTGCGGATCTGTTCTAAATTTAAAGAAGTTTGCTTTGCAGTTCCCTTCCATGGATACAATAGAATTTGTGCATTCAGTAACTAGTACGAAGAAACTGAAATATTAAAAATGGAGTTGTATTTATCTTATGGGAAACTCTTTACCTTTTAAGACACTGTCCTAGAATCACAAGAAATTTTTTAATTAATATACTTTTGTCTATTGCTTATGTACTACTCAGTTCCATGCCAAGACAGCACTAAATCACAATATGAAGACTCCCTACAGACCTACAATTTGCTGAATTTAAAGTATATGAATATAGACAAAAATCACAGTTAAAACAGAATTCAAAGTAAGTTAAAGTTAGATGTAAGATTTATCATCATAAACCCTGATGAAATCTGGGTAAGTCAAATGGGGACACTACTAAATCAAATCAACTTTTCAAATTAAGTATCACTTTTTGAGATTAAACTTGAAATGTAACTTGAAAGAAATATTAAACCAGAAGACAGAGAAAACAATAACCTGTCAGCTTTTTGATATTAATCTTGAAGAAATATATGAAGGTCATTAAGGCAATAAGATGTTTGATAGCCATGCAATACTTCCCCCTCCAAGAGTTACATAAATGTCTTTGTAGCTAGTGATAAAGAACAATTCTGATCTTTGCTGGCCCCTGGCTTGGTCACAGATTCGTATTTATTACAATTATCACATGACGCACCAACATGATGTGTGCACTAAACGTATTCCTTAACAATGAAAGAAGTGCAGATACACGGAGACTCATTTAAGAATATTAAAATGATCTGACAAGCAGGCCCTCATTCTCATTCCTGTGAAGGAACAGTGCCCTAGTAATTTAAAAGGGCACTGAAGGTCAAGGAAAATCAACTTTCAGGCATAATGTAAATAAAACATTTGCCTCTGTGTCTTTCTACTACCTCTGATTCCAGCAAAATATTTCTCCCACAGTAATAAAGAAAATTAGTTTAAGTTTTAAAAATACAGAAGCTCTGTACCGTAGCCAAATTAAACTATTCCAAAATACACTGTATTTGTAACTCATTTAACAGTCAGCAAGTTTGGCTGCTGACATTATAATTTGCTAATAATGCTTTTTAATATTTTAGTCAGCCACCCAACTTGTAGTCCAATGATTTTTTAACACATGTTGGGATTTTTTGGGGTTTGCTTTGTTTTTTTTTTAAGCAGAGAAATAAGTGGCGACCTACTGACAGTGTTCTTCCTTCACTACCAAGTAAAAGATTAGGATTTAGCTGATGGCGTGGGATGCTTTCTCCTAAGGCCAGTGTAATGGCAATGTTTCAAAATCCCACAGTAAGCATCTGTATCAGCATTACACTCCTCTTTCCTCCTTTACCAGTTAAAGATGACCATAGAAAGGTTGTGAGAGAAAAGCCACGAGCTCCTGCTGAGCCACAAAGACAGCACCCTCACCCTCAGTATTTTCTAAGTGCACAAAAGAATTTGTAAGTAGGTATCAGAACTGTGTTTCTAATCCAGCCTCACAAACTCTGCCAGCTATTAGATGGATGTGACCCCACAAACCTGAAAAAGGTTCATCCAATGCTAGCACAGAAATGTTCTTCTGGGTAAAGCAACTACTGTTGTTGTGCAGTATATAAAACATATATGCAGCAAAGACACAGCAACTTTTAAAACTCCTTTTCATTGACTCTATTAGTGTCATATTTATTTTCAAGGAATGATGGAGGGGCAGATAAAAGTAGGGTGTATTTTTAGCAACTATCTTTCTGTTAAGAGGACACTTGACTGTTTTAAATCATCAATACCTGTGAGGAAAAGGCTGTTTAATCAGATCAATGACACAGCTTGTTCCTGAGTTTCAAGTGTCTGCTCTAAGATTGAAAGCGTGCAAACATTGGTAAGTCACTTAGCTGTTACATTTTCAGGTAAATCATGAAATGAAAAGCACAGATTCACTCAAGGAATATTTAAGTATCAAATGCTACTTCATAAAGGGACTTGAACATGAAGAATTATGCAAAGATTGTATTTACTATTATAAAAAATAATCTCAGAATAAACCAAAATCAAGACAGTGGAAGACGCGGAGGTAAGAGACATAGAAAAAAGCCCTAATAAACTTCCCCTAGCCTTCTAGGAAAAAAGGTAGTAGGATTCAGTTTTATGTTTCAGGACAGTGGACTTAATCCTAGATATATTTTTTTATCCCCATTTCTGTTTTGGTTTTGGACATAACATGAGATTTAACATTCTCCTTGTCAAAGACTGTAAAGAGGCATAATTTTTTTTTTAAGGAAAATCACACTACCATTATTGCTGTAATTCAGTGTCTTCCTTGTTTTTTCTGATCCTTTCAGCACCATTTTACAAAGCAGGATTGGGAGACACATTGACTGTTACTGATCAGTGAAGTAAGTTTTACGTTAATTTATTTTAAATATGTGTCATTACTTTATTTCCTTGGTCTGATGTCTTATTTTAGTGTATTAATAGATATCATAAAACAGTCAGTCTGCACTTTTCAGCAAGCACAGCTCAGATCTGTATGATGGTGGTGGTGGTGGGTGAGGGCAGAGGGGAAACACACTGATCACATTTTAGGACAACTGTCTAATTTTATCTGTGTACAACCAGAGTTTCAACTTCTAGCCACTTCAGTCTGTGAGCAAATGCCCAAGTTTTGGTAAATTCAGTCCACTGAGGTCAAATGAGTTCCTTCATGCACATACTTAATTTTCCCTCACTTCCATGTGCTGATGAATCATTTTTTCCCAAAAATGGTCTGGAAAGAGGGAAAATAAACTATGACCCGCAACACCGACATTCTCCACTGTGACAGAAGCGCTACAAGTCCTTTAGTGACATGGACCATTTCCTCTGCTTCAGGCTCAGCACCAAGAGCAGAGAGAACAGAAAAGCAAAACACTGAGTGCTAGAACAGACCTGTGGCATTGCTGCTGACCATACTGCCAATTAGACAAATCATAACACACTCGAGTGTGTTCTCTGAAAAGCCAAAATCACATAGCAACTGTAAAAGTATGTATTTTTGCAATAGCAGTTCACATGAAATGTATATTTTTAGTCAAAGTCTAATTCAGACTTATGTTGCTACTGAGGACAGCTGAGTTTGTAGCCCTGTGATGTTAATATACTCTTTTTGATTAATACGTTTTCATCAATGTACTATGTATTTATGATTTGCACCTTCACAATCTACTACATATCTCTTGTCAGAACATTTCTGACCAGATTGAAGCTGTTTACAGATTTTGACTGTGTTACACACACATGCACCGCTTCACCTGATGTATGTGAAGGACAGAATACCAAATGCACTACCATCTTTAATGAAATACTGCTTATATTTTTTTCCTCCTAGAAAATATATTAGTAGTGCACGTATGCATCTGGCTACATAAAAATATCAGAGGTTCTAATGGAATGTGAAAAGACAGAGCAATTTCAGCACTGTCTGGGTCTAAGAATTTTAAACGTGTTTTCCTTAGATTGGCTCTACATTTTCTAAACTTAACAGTTTCAACTGAAATTATTTTATATAAATTTATTTTGAGTGGAATAAAGATACTTAAAGTATTTTGATTTTTCATACTCATCTATAGTAGCTGTGAAATATTTGAGGCAGCATATTTAGTTGTATAATAATGGCAAACTATGGTGAAACAATTACTTTTGCTACACATGCTCTGCTTATACAGAGAATGAAAACGTTGACTGCTGCATTGCAAAACTCCAGAATCTCGCTGATACAAATGTATTTTCTAACTTGTTACAGGTGATCACATTCTTGCTTATAAATTTTATAAAAGGAAATACTTACTACTGTGCACAGTCAATCAGCTGATATTCATTTGACCTCTCGAAGCATGCCTTTACACCTTCATCATCCCAGAGCTTTTTTGCATGTTCAAAGAATTCCTGAAAATTAGAAATGCAACAAATAAGAGAACAACTCTCCACTTTTTCGATCCCCAATCTACATGTGTTCCCCCAACCTTCATGCTTTATATTTTTGCAGAATGATAGATTACATCCTTACAGAAGAAAAGGCATCAGCATTTATTAGCAAAATTGCAATAAAATATACCAAACAATGGCTGCTGAGTTTCCAGTACATGATATATAATGAAGACTGCCTTCAAAATTCACGTCAGTTCATATATAAAATTTACTGTAAGTACAAAAGCTACCTAGAAGCACGTTCACTTAATTTTTAACAGAATTTATGTTTCTGTCATGCAAAAGGCATAAAAGTGAGGCAAAAACCTGCTCATCTTATAAACATTACCTTCCTAGAGAAAGAGTCAGTTGTAACTTTAAAAAGATTGTGCAATTTTTCCTGAAAAACACAACTTTCCACTACTTGGTATTTTCTCATGCAATATAATAATTTGATTGCAAGACTTTCAGAGTCTTTGCTCAACACCACTTTCTCCAAACAGCTGCCTGGCACAATGTGCTTTTCCTAGCAGCTATCCCAGGCAACCCAATCCAGAAATATCTGCCAGCAAGCTTATTTCAGAATTATTTGAAAGAGGAATCAAAGCCATCCTCAGTGACGGTGAAGCCATAGCTCTGTTGAATAAAATGCACACAGGCAGAGAGGTAGGTCCAACCCCACCTGCCCAGCTCCTTCGTTCCTCCAGCCCCAGCCCCAGAGATTCAATGACCCAGCTTGCTTTAAAGGTGGGAGTCCATTTTATGTTATATCATTACTGGTAAGTGAAACCGTAACTGAGTCTTTCCAGTTACATCGTTCTAAAACGAAATGAAGGATGGTTAGATAAATTAATATTTCCTTTATAATATGACTCTTTCCTCCCTCAAACCAAATTGTTAAAGTAATACGTCAACTCAAACACAGAAGTTGTTTTCTTAACACCTCAACACTTTCAATAAATCACCAGAGCCCTTTGGTTAGTCACAAATTTGTGAAACCTAACAAATTGCTTTTCCACAGTTCAATTTGGCTCTGTGTAAAATGGCCGTAATACCACTATTCATTTCATGATCCTGTCAAAGTTTTGCATAACATCTGAATTCTGAAACTTTCTGAAACTGCTTGCCAGTCTCTCCCCACATCTTTTCAGGATTAAAAATTTCTCTCAAAAGACAAAGCTCATAGTGAAAGATCTTGGGAAGTACCGTGAGTTCACTTTTACTCTGTATGGGTTTCCCAACCTTGCATGCCACCCTGTGAGGTGTCCCAAAAGGTGACATTTTGCTCATCAGCAACTGCCTGTGACCTGCTGGTGACATTTTCAGGAAGAGACAAAACACAAGATTTTCAGAACAAACTAGTACAGAATATTTAGTAAGGCTTTGAACATAGCTACGGAGGTCCTGAATAACCCTAGAAATGCCTTTTCTTTTTTTTTCAGCTTTACTGTACGAAATGTAGAGAGAGAGAAAAATCCATTCTTTAAGAAGTTTTCAAAATGTTAAAGATATTAAAGCAGGCGGGAAAAAACTTTGCAGAAAGTCTTGGAAGAAGAGAGGAAGTCACACTAGAGATCGGCAGATGCTTATACTGCCCTTGGAATTTATTTCTTCACTTGGTGAGGACGTTTATTTCATCTTTGTTATTTTTATGATTTATGTAATGATTGTTTTAAACACTGTAGATCCACCTTTTCAAGTTATGCTACAGCTATTATAAACTCTCAGCAGAAGGAAAGCAAAAACAAGCTCAAGAAAGGACAAGATATCAAACTAAGTAAGAAGGAGGAAAAAGCAGACACACATAACAGAGAGCACGACTACAAGAAAAAGAAAGAACTGGAAAAGTCAAAATGATAAATACCAGAAAGCATGGAACATTTCTCAGACTTGAAGCTTATGCTTGATTGATATTTAGGGCATCAGTTGAATGCATCTTGCTGGCATCTTTGGTCAAAGAAAGGCATTGCCTTCTCAATGGAAAGAGTGAACTCTGGATAGGAGTCATGGTCCTGAGGCAAAAGGACTCAACTCCCCCATTCCCTCCGATGGGTGCATGCACAGTAATGCACAACCTCAGCCCTCCCTCCCACAGGCACTCGCTGCTGCAGGTGCGGGACCTGAGCGCTGCCCTCCCCTCCTTCCTTTCAGTGGGTGAGAATTCCCATCCACTTGGAAAGCCATCTCTAAGGGGAACCTACATCTGAAAAATGGCCCCATTCAGCCCCACACAGCCTACAGGAAGGGGAGGAGAAGAGGAGAAGGATGTCAGTGTGAAGGCAACCTTTCCTGCAGGGTGGGATGGACTGAGAGCCAGCTGCAAATGAAAGTAAGTAAGTAAATAAGCAAACAAATAAAGTTGCATAGCTACAGTAGTTTCTAACATCACTTTTGTTTTTACATCCTCTGAATGAGCTTTATGTACTCTTAAAAATATCTTCTGCAAAAGAGGCAATCCTTTCAGCTCAGCTTCTAAGACCCTACAAATACGTTGTAAATACAGGGTTTCCATATTATATGCTTCAAATATTTCCACCTGACCACTACATCTCAAAGCAGTCTATTTAAAATGACTTCCAGACTTCAAGTCCAAAGCAAATCCTATAAAACGGAGCAAATATACTTACCTCATTAAAATGTACCGATCTACTGCAGAGGAGTACACTTGCCTGCAAATTGCCTCCCACACAGCTACTCGATCCTTCCTTCCCAGGTGACTAAAGCCTTCCAGAAAAAAATCCTGCTTCATTTCAAGACACCAAGTACCACGACCCAACTTTTCACAGTTGTTTTTAACCCCCTTCTCATCTGCCGTAAGTTCATCAGTATTTTTTCTGCTCACCTGCTGAAGGCCCCCATTGCCAAGCACAGAGGAGGATTCTGCTCACGTGTGCCTAACATGTTTGGACCCTAAAACCTCCTCTCCATCGCAGGACAATATCCAGACAACAGTTACCATGTCAGCTTCAATTTCTGCAACCAAGCCCCCTTATGCCTGACAGACCTTCCAACAACCAGTCCCCTCTCCTCAATCCCTATAGACCCCAATGCTTGTCACGTCTTCCTCCTGCCAAGGCCACAACGTGGCCACCTTGTTGGCAAGCAGGCACTGGTGAGCTCGCAAAGGTGTGGGCTTTGGGCTCTGCCTGCCCTGCAGCACCTGCTCTGGGGCCACAGTATCCTCAGTGTGGTACCCACAGCTGGCAATTCCTGTCAGAGGGAAGAGCCAGGGTAATTCAAAGGACAGAGAATTCAGATTTGCTCCAAGTGATAAAGGAAGATGGACTAAAACTTTTCAAAACATTACCTTAAGGTCAGGACAACACAAATAAGGTTTTTAAGAGTAAGGTGTGACCTTAGTAGCTTACATTCTGAGATGGCCAAACTAAGATTTTCTTAAAGGCATGACTTCTGGAAAGCAGCTTTTCAGAAGTTCTTAGAAGTCATGCGTCAGGTCCTTTAGGAAACCTCAACTGGGACAGGAGAAATCAGGGACACAGTAAATCATTCTGGTAATGTGATGCTCTATATTTGCAAGCAGATGCAGCTGACCTCTACTGGAACAAAGTCACCAAAATCTACTAAAAATATTTAGTATACTGAAGAGAACCAGGAATAATGTACTATGCCTGAAAGCAGAAAAACACCTACATTCATGACATGCCTACGAACATAAACAAAACAGACCTGTTTCACCCAAACTTTTCCTTAGAGACAGAGGCATACAAATAGTTGCACCTATTAATATACATCTAAAATAAAACAACTAGTATTTCTTTATGCAGTATTTTAATTAGAGCATTAAAGAAGTAAATGATAAGGCCTCAGGTCTCACAGGTCACAGGTCTCATGAATTAAAGGCACTTGTCACATTGGATGCACTAATTCACACCATTTACCTAAGAATTTATAGTGATCACTACACCATGGAATACCTTGATGTGATACTTCGATCTGATCAAAATGAAGATGTGACACACAACATTTCCAATATTTACTAATATAAAACTATCTGGAAATTTTCCACTCTTCCTGAGACAATCCAAAACCTCAGCCTCGCATTCCCGAGCTTCTTTCTCACTAGCAGATAATTTTTGCTATACATAAATATTCACATATCATCTAAAAATCATGAAGAGCCATAAGCAAGTTATAATTACTTTTTCCTTTTCAGAATGAAATAAGCTAAGATCTGCATAAATGTAGAAAACCCTGAGCTGATATCACTGATGTAAACAAAACTGTACTTTTACTACATTTTAAAAATATTTTCACTCATCTATTCCAAGGTAAAATTTCTGGGTTGAATGTATTCCTATACAACGCATTCCAGGAAAACACTACAGGTAACAAATGCAGATGTACTACAGCTAAGTCTCAAGGCCCTGTTTTTCAACTTTATCTTACTAGAAGTTACAGCATGTTCTCGAAATTCAATTTCCCTTATTTTGGAAATAAACTTATTTATCTGTAGGTTACCTTAGAAACCTCCTCCCCTTATAACTCCTACAAAAAATTTTCAAGTAGCTAAAAAATGGACTTATTTCACTTTTCAGCTGCCTAAATTGGGAATAAATACTAGTGGTGATGAAACAATGACATATCTTCATGAACAAATCTTTATGTATTTTGGAAGCACAACTTTTCATCTAACTGTTTTACAAACCACAAAAGTTCGTGTTAGGTCAGGAATACAATTTTTATTCTACTAAGATTCCTTTCTATCTTCCTTCCAGATGGAGCACACATTTAATACCTATCCTGATGTTACCTTTCAGTCTCCCAGAAACTGGGATGTGGAAGGCTCCACTGTATTTTCTATTCCACATATTTCTTCTGTTAATATATTGTAAACCTGAAAACAACAGTTTAGATCAATGTGAAGTTGATATCCCTCAAGCCAAAATTTATGCTCTTATTCTCCTAAGCTTTGGGACTCTAAGAAAATTTCTCATCTAAAACACATATTAAACCTGTCTGATTACCTGAAAACCACTTAAAGAAGTAGCAAACGTTAAACATTTTTTATAGTTCTGCCATTGTGGGTGTGAAATGAAGTCATCACTTCTATTCTGAATTTTAGTTACTACTTCTTCTCTCATGTACTTAACCAAACAAAAAGTAAATCACACAGTGCATTAAAAATTCCCACCTAACACCTCCCTAACTCCCAATGACAACTGCAACGCAAGATGATCCAGAGAATTCATACAGGAAGGGAAGTAATTGCCTCTCTACCAAACAGGGTGTACCCCCTTGTACTTCCCAATGCATAGTGCAGGGTGTACATGTATATGTATATACAGGCAGTCCCTGTCTCCCATCCACTGAACTATGGAAAAGTTTTGTGGGATAAAAGGGTGACAACTAACGGGGAACACTCTATGATCATAAGAGTGACACCCAATGGAGTCAAATTAAGGGTATATAAGCAAACTACCCGCAGGGTTTTCTAAATGTGATGTTTGACTCTGCAATCTGAACAATATCCTTTTAAGCATCCTTTTCTGTGAACCACATCCGAGGTCAAAACTGAACCAGATCCAGTCTGCAGCCAAAATCACTAAGCATGGCAGCAACGGAAAGCAGCAAGATGCTGTGCTCTTACTGGGGGAGGACGGATGGCAACATAGTCTGGGAGATATCACTAGGAGGAACAACTCTAACCTAGCACTTTCTCCAGTTCCCGGAGAGCTGTGAGGAAGCCCTTTTCCATGTGGTGCCCAGGGGATGAACAGAGTGACTGCATCCCTGGAGAAGGGAAGCTCAACTGAGCTTCCCCTCATGCTCCAGAAAACTTTGTGGCTCCTGGGGCTGTCTGCTGTGCTGACAGATGCCACAAGTCTGATTAGCGTATTGGTGTTCTGTTGGGTTTTGCGGCATCAGCCTTGTAAAGTAATAGAAGAATGGCAATTTTAAAAAGTTTATATTTTGGCCAAGTAAAATCTGGAATTTAAAAGGATGAAGCAAAAGCATACTTTTGTGCCTCCAGGATTCTCTTGCAAGCCTCTACAGTGTCTTCTCGCTGTAAATAGTTCTTGGATACTCAATTAAGATTAGGGCAATTTAAATTTAAATTTAAGAGATCCACTCCTGTATCCATTAGATTATTTTTTTTTGATATTCATTTTCACATTAATTCAAGACTTGTGTATTTGGCATTGCAGACACATTTCCCCAATATTGCTGTTGTGACTCGGTTCTGCTTTAAATTTAACCTTCTCTACAACATAACTGTAAGAATGAAGGGGAAAACAAACCCAGAGAAAAATCTCTGTGTTTTAGAAACACAATGAACAATATAATTTTAGTGAGCTACAAATGTGGTCAAAGGAAAAAACCTCTTTCCCTGTGGAGACTACAGACACATCCCAGTGTCTGTATTTCTACAGACTACCATCATGCTTAACCTATATAAGTACATCTGAATCTCCAAATAGAATAGTACTGCTATACCTAGTAGACTCTTAATCTCTTGAAGCTTTTCAATCACATATTATCTTCCTATAAGATACACATGGCAACTCAATATGTTATAATCTGACATCTGAGATTTTTTACTATGTAGTGAATAATAATCTACTTTTTGTTTTAAAATGTACAGTAATATCACAAATAACACCTAATAAAAGTGATCATGTAAACCTACTGAGGGAATAAACTTGAGGGAATAATACCTGGGCCTTCAGGGTTAACCATGAGAATAACAAAAGGTACTTCTACACTATGCAACAGATCAGGCAGGCAGTAGGGACATGAATTTAAGTCAAACAAATAACCTTTTATTGCCATTTTTTGTACAGTATTTATTTTTCAGTGCTTGGCGTTTTCTCTGAAATGCAAGACGTATAGAAAAAAACCCCAAACAATCTAAAAATCTACCTACATAATTTTGTATTTAGAGGCAGTGTATAGACAATCTTCATTTTGAGAGCCTGACTTTAAATTCAAATCTTAACCCAATGTTTAACTGAGGTGGTTGTAAACTGAAGTTACAAGAAACCCACAAGAGACAGTGAGCGACAACTTGCCCCAGTGACTCCAATTATTACTAGTTTGCTTGTATCAAGCACAGCAAGTAATTTTCTATTAAAATTGCTCTTCGTCCCCAAACATCTACTGAGTGCAAATGTAAGCTGTAGCAACAAAAAATTTTTAAATTGACTTAATGCAGAAATGATGGGGTGAAGTACCAGGTAAGACACCCAAGAGAGAAGAAAGCCTGCTCAGTTACCTCTTCCACAAACAAGTACAGTCTCTTGATAATCAGCCTCTTGTTTATGAGTCAAAAGTGTCCCTTAAGGCTCAGCCAACTCTCCTTCTTAATCCTTTATGAAATGTACTGCTTAACAAGGGAGCTGTTTTGCTGTAGGTATACAAAATGCAGCTGCTCAAACTCCTAATGCCCTCAACAAAGACAGGCAAACAGAGTCACAATTTAAAAACAAAAGCAGAATACGTGACTTGAATTTTTCCAACAGCAGTGTCGTCAAAACCTTCATTAGCACCAAAGCAACAGCAGGAGAAACACTGAAACCATGTAGGAGCGGTCAACTGGCACGCAAAGACCATGCTCAACAGTAAGGTTCAGATGTTTCTAAAGCACCACCATTTATGGTAGATTAATTATACAGAAACCTGTAGGAAAAGTACAACCTCCATCTCCTGCAAAGTATTTTCTGTTGTAATTTGTGGGTGTGAAATAATCAATGCAATTACTTTGCTAGTTAGTGACTCATTCTGATAGGCACAGCAGCGGTTTGGCCTCTAACCCTCCTCCAAAACCTAACTCTGGATCTATCAAAGAGAGTTACAAGATAATACATCCAGATCTACCTTATATCCCTGTTCATTGGACTTGTTTTGCCTTTTTTAGGATGGAGGCAACAGCCTTGAAGCACGATCAGTCTGCATTAAGCGTAACCTCGGTTCAATAGAACCGAATATGGGAGGATGGTAAATACCACCTTCACAGAAAATAACTTGTGTTGGGGCTTCTTGCCTTCCAAGAAAACAAAATTAGTTCATTACCTCCTAGGAGAACCTTATCCGACTTGCAAGTTTCAGGAAAGAAGCTGGGGCAACAAACAGCATTTATAAATGTATAAAAGCACCATTTTCACATGGCCACCACATCCCACAGAGTGACACTGCTAGACAAAATGTATCAGTTGTGGAGCTCATAGACAGTGTTCAAAAACCAGGAGCGCAACCAGCAGAGATATATTCTACATCCCTTTCTTGAACTATTTCTGTGACTTGACTTTAAAGCTCTTACTCTACACTAAATTTCCAAGATGTGTGTACAGTTGAGGTATTAGCCTGATCGCCTTAGCAGTTCTATTTCTGCCTGCTAGAAACATGTTCCATCTGCCATCTTATTTTAAAGGAATCAACAAGTTCAACTTTCATAGATCACAGAACTCATCTGCAAGGTCTGAGAAATACATTTATACATGCTTCAAACTCGTATCTGTCAAGAACTAAAAAGAGGTCTGAAAGTTCTTTAGATCATAGTAGCAAAAATGAATGTGTGCTTTTGCAATATTTTGGGGCCAGCCCTGTTGTTTAGATAGGCTTTGAAGATAAGAATGCATTATAAGTCAAAGAACAGTTTCATGTTTTTTCTTTGCTACTTATTAAATAGTTGCTTTTTTTCTGAGCTAGACAATGAAGCTTTTATCAGACTAAAAACAAAAAACCTATGATTCAATCTTCTAGTTTCCATTTTAATTGTGTACTTCAAGTTTCAGTCTGCCATCACAAATCGTTGAACATTGCTGCCTACCTGTTATTTAAGGGGGCCACCAATCTCTCAAGTAAGGAAAGTAGGAGAGATAATTTAAGCAAATTACTTAGTACAGCACCTAAAAAATCTGTTGAGCCGAGGATGCAAAGCTCAAGAACACTCTTTTCCTTAAAGTTATTTTGGTTTTGGAGAGCCAGGATCTCTCTCTGAATGTACATAAAGCTTTTCATTTGAAAAAAACCACCTCTCAAATTATTTGACTGGCTCTGCAGTCATTTAACTCCCGGGCCTCTGCAATGAACACTGTATTTAATTTTAAGTCAATATATCGTCCAGTCAGTGAATATGTACAAACCACTCTGCAATCCTTGATGAAGGGACTGTGAGGGAAGTGAGAAGTACTGCTGCAAGACATTTATTATAAACTGGTAAACTTCAGGCATTTCATGGCAAGAAATATTATTAAGATTTTTATTTCCTAAACACAGGCCAATAATAATAACTTACATGCTGTAATATGGCAGAACTGGATCTGAATCCCCTATAATTTTAAATCTCAAGTAGTAATGTATTAGATCACATTTTTTATTAGCTATATAGTAAGGCAGTTGTCTATTCCATGCCACAATGTACTTTGGCACAAATCAGGACAAAAAAATTGAGATCCTCTGGTGGATTGTTATTTCACCAAGCAGCGAAAATCATTAATTCTTGCCTGCTGCTTTGAAGAGATAAAGCTAAATGTGCATTTTGTCACCTTTTGATGATGAGAACGTGACCCCCTATTCAAGTTTTACTCCTGCTGTGCTCTCAGCCCTTCTTGCAAGCCTGTCTCTGTTGTCATTACTCAGATGGTGGAGACACCCCAAAGAAGTCAGACCAGGGGAGTACAAAGCTGAGGGATGCAGCTCTTCCCTGTCCCCAGGCAGCTCTCCTGCCCCTGCCCACAGGGAACCCCCGCCGCTTCTGTAAATACAGTTTCTTAGTGAAGACAAGCATTCAGCGAGCTGTAGAAACACAAGCCTGCCGCTTGTAATTCTTCCAGTACAAAAAGTTTCTACTACTCACAGCTTCCAACTGTTTTCCTTAAATCAGTTTTGAAGGTCATACATCAAGGAACTATTTCATGCTCTAATATGCACTTTATTATTTGTGAGTGATTTCCTACCAGACAAGTGGTTTGCAAGGACAGAGAACTCTCATTTCCTTTTACAGATCTGATTCAGAAATAAATGCTGGCAACATCATGTGACTCTAACAGGTACCATCCACAACTTGAGCAACTCTCATAATTTTATCACAAAGTAATGGAAAAGCCAGCCTTCTGCTGCCAGATCTATTCAGTCTCCTACTCCTCTGCCCAAGTTTTATCTAAATTCTTCAACATTACCTCTCCCCTTCTGACACTTTTCCCTCTCCTTATCCACGTGCAAAAACTGGACTAGCTTCAGGACACTACCTTATTAATTCTGAAATATTTATAATAGTAGGAAAAGGAAATACAAGTCTTTATTATATCTCTGTGGCTAAACTAAACTGAGTTTCAGCAAACATTTTTTTTTTAAATTAACAACTGCAAGTGTAGATATATGTATATGAATAAGCATTTCACAGGGAAAACTTTTTTGTCTTTCCTATCTGATAGCTGTTGCCTTTTAGAGCTATTCTGGGAAATGACTGGATATGACTGCAGGAACTAGTAATTTTGATTATCTGAAAGTCATATATTTTAAAGGAACCCCATAGTTTGAAGATGTGCTCACAACTTTTATGGATGTAGAACTACTCTATCTTATTATTTAGTAAGACTAAAGTGTCTTAATAAAGCTCTGAGAAGTAATACTAGTAAATACAAGTAAATCTTGGCCACAACTCATATAATTTTCAACATTATTCTAATGCCAGTCCCCATGAAGCTAGTGCTGATGAGCCCCAGAAATCAACTTTTTCAGACCAATTTAGAAGAAATTTAGCTAGCAACTTGAGAAAAGCAAGATTTTTAATTCCTAATACTTGGTTCTCAATTTTCACTTCACAGAGTATATGATTTTAAAGAACTACGATAACAACATCCTATTATGTATAATACGGAAATAATGTATATACAGTAACAAATGAAATTGTTAAGACATCAGAACCTAAGTATTTTTTGTTAGCCCATAAATATTCTTACAACTCAGAAGCTGCTTAGAAGTCAACAGAAGTCTCTACCTGTAGAGATAGAAATATCTGTCTTTATGAATATAGATGACCAGAGACAATGGACAACTTGTGGATGGGAAATTCTGTTGGAATTTCAGAGTTGAAAGTCACTTAAGGGGGCCCAGCTTATTAGGATGCAGACGTTTCCAGAGTACCTGAAAAAAACTACTTTACATAGCCTAAGATAGCTTCTTCCCTTTTTTCCCAGTCTTCTATTTACTATTTGCTGCAGGATCATTTCTCACTTCAAATGTAATCTAACATGAGAGCTGTTGATCAATATTGTAAACAGATGATTAGTGTCTTGTGACTGCCAAAGAACTGTTAATGAATCTCAATACATGATGTTGAAGCAGGGATATGAGATAAAATAATTGAATTGAGGGAGATAATAAAACCAGGTAATTCCTTCAGTTTAAAAGGCAAATATTGCCAGAGCTCCTTAAACAGAAAGAAATTACTTTCACTCATCTCAGAAATGGTAGGAAATGCATTTCTTTGAGTTAATTAAAATCAAACCACCACCAACTGCAGCATTGCCTACTGCAGTAACACACAGAACTAGTGAGTCTGAAGTCATTGACATTGGACCCCTCCAACCTGCAAAAACTGAGGCAAGTCCCCAAGGAGCCTCCCTGCTCCTTCTCTCCCAGTTTCCTTCAGATACTACTTGTGCTGTAGAGCCTGATAGAGCCACCACAGGGCCATCAGCAGCCTCCACACAAGATGACTGGTTGTACATGAATAAAAATTACCTACTGGATGTTACAACTGGCAGAAGAAAAATGTGAACTAACTTAATTCAACTTGATCTGGAGAGAAAATCTCTCATAGGTATGCGCAAATTGTGAGCAAGGCCTTGAAAGAATGCAAAGACAATTCAGAGAAGGGCTTTTGTTGCCTTCTCTTGCAAAACCCAACCAACCGACTTCAAAATGAAACGGATAAATAACATCTTCTAACCACTCTACATTTCTAGGGAATTTCCATTTCACAATCTTTTCAGATCTCTTGCTTTCTGGGAATGGATGAAAGAGATGGCTGGGCTACTAGTGCATGTAGGCTATTTCTGACTCTTTAAATATCTCCTGGAACAATACCAAGAGCAGCTGCATTGTGGACTATAGCCTTTAAACCACCACACATTTTTGAGAACTGAAGGTAGTAAAATCACCAGTAGTTACTTTTAGTTAAACAAACAAACAAACAAACAAACACAACCCAAACGTCTTTTCCTCTCTATGTGCCCATCAATCCATTGTTTATTGATCCACAGCTTTTTTCATTTTCCAAGTTGAAATGCACTGGTGAGAGAAAGAGCCTTCTTCATTATTTCCATCAAAGATTTTTTCTGCAGTTAAACCAGAAAATGTATGTAAACACCAGAAGTGAAATTCTTTATCAGTTGTACCAAGTCCAAACCTTAACACTGTGAAATAGTTCAATATATCTGGAGAATACTTATATTTAAAGCAACCAATAAATTTTTAAGTATATAAAGGAAAAGCTATTTTATTTTCAAGGAAAAAAGTATTGACTTGGAGAACTCAAGACTTCAACCAGTTCTTCGATCTGTCATGCTGGGAGTATGACACATCTGGTTAAACATAAGTGCTTTCCTCACATGGACTTGTTTCTGTTTTCAAGCTGTGGCTTTCTTATCTACCTTTTATAGACTGAGGTTATTTTTAATGCAATATAATTTAATTAAACAAACATTTGATATAAATTTTTAAGCTATTTATATAGATAAGCTCACGATAGATTCAGTATGTAAGATGAGGAAAATAATGTAAAAGCTTTGCTTTCAGTATTTGCTTTTCACAGGATCAGACTTTGAAACTGTATTTATGCTGCACTTAAAAATAATAAAGCCTTTTCCCTATTATTCTTTTGTTAGAGTGCTGACTTTTACAACAGGTTTCCTTACACAAAACTAATAAAATGTGGATAAAGAGTAGAGTGATCTTCACAAGACAACAATGATCTACAAAACAAAGTTTTGTGACTTTTCTATTAAAAACTAAAGGACATCCACATCCCCTATATAAACTACACTTTTTTGTTGCTCAGGAATCATTACAAAAATATAGTTTAATTCTCTAACACATTAATTGACTTTTAGGAAATGATATTGAAATCTGATAGAGAATAAGCAAGTATTTTAATTAACTGAATCTTCAATGCACTGTATTTGTACAATTTCTAGTTTCTTAATGTTTACCCACACAGCTGAGTATTTGGCACCACCCTTCAGTGATGGATGGTTTCCCACACAAAATGACTGTGCACTGAGCGCACGTAGGCTGCAGACCTGAAGCAAATCTCTGCAAGGTTAGAGGACATTTTGCTTTTGCAACCCCAGGCACACAGTGCAATGGAACCCTGATGGTAATCTGAACCTTCCGATGCTTTTGTTTTTTAAGTACACAAACTATAACTCCTATGCGAGGCTCCAGTGGCCATCAGCAACTTCAGACATCCCCGGCAAAGCAAGACTTTTACCATAATTTGCTCTTGGTGAGCGGGTTGGCAGAACTATCCTCTCAACACAGGCAGAGCAGCTTGCTGCTCTCTCTTGAACAAGTATTAAAAATGTAGAGAAAATGCTGCTTCTTAAACAGCATTTTAGTACAACAGCAGTTGTACTTGAGTTGGTGGTGACTGCTGTGGACATCTATGAATACCTTTTTTTACGTTTTTAGTAAAAACAAAATGGCAAACAGTTGACTAACAACAGCTACAGGATCCACATAGCTACAGTACACATAAAGATATAATGCAGGTGTGCAAGGAAATATTCAAATAGCATAAATAAACACAGTTCTATTGTCAGTAATTGGTCCGTGATAATATCTGTTTATCAGACACTTTTAAATTACAAGTCAACACTGACAGTCCCTTGATGCACAATTACAATCTGGTTCATTACTAGATATTCTTCTAATGGTATGATCTGGCAAACTAAAAGTTATGCATTATCAAGAGAATACTGAAAAGTGGTTTTCCCTTTAGAAGCAAGTGATAAGATAAACAAGAATAAACATATCTGCTTCTACTGAAGTAAACTGGCTAGCAGGATTCAAGAGACATTTTGATTTTTTTGGTAAAACAAGAGGCAGCCAGAATATGTATTATTGTATTTGCCATACTTCAATTACATAAATTATACAGACTCATTCTAAAATAGATACCAAAGATAAGACAGCTAACTGAACCGACTTAACATAGTTCGCCAAAAATGCCAAGTGGCTCTTGCCAACTGACTTCAGGTAAGCTGAGGGAACTAAACATTTCCACAAGGAAAACAGTATTAAGTTTCTAAAAATACTGTAGACAACAAATTGCAACAGAAGAGGACTAAAAAGTTATATTGGAATATCATTAAATAAGTGCGTACTTTGAAATGAAACAGATATTTTTTGTTAGTTAACAGCCAAATGAATAGAATTTTTATTGCAAAGTAGTAAACTGTTTTGGCTTCTTTTTGTTTGTTTGGGTTGTTGTTGTTGCTGGTCTTTTGGGTTTTTTTGCTTAGAGGTAGATATAAGTTATATATCACAAAGTCTTGCTAGAATAATTACATTTGATTAGTGTGCGAGAAATTAATAACTGCAAAATAGCAGCAGTGTAAGGGCAAAAACCTAATGTGAATGTAAAGTCTTCATAGGAGTGAGCTTCTGATAGCTAAATTGCATCATTCAAAAAGAACGCATGATTACGATGGTGGAAAAATGCCTTTGGTCAGAGGCCGCAGCTCTGCCACCTTGATAGATCAATGCAGATACAGTGCGTTCATACACTATATGAATTTAATTTACGAGATGTAATTCAATTGGCATCACATTTTCATATATTATGCTCCCTGTGACTATAACAAGATGGTTATTAAAACTTTTTTGTGAAATGGTGACATTTATCAAGCTCCCTCATCAGTACTACATCTTGCCATTTTTATTTTATATTTATGTGCTGTTTTTACATATTCACATATAAAAACAATTGGTCCTTGTTAAATTTTAGTCCTTAAAATAGATCTCTTTGCAAACATAATCCACAGTTACTGATTTTTAAATGCTATTGAACTATGTATTTTATTGTAACTTTTAGAACAATTAAAACATCCTTCTGTATATATAAAATTATTCTCCACTAGTGCAGTATAAATCTGGTACATTCTAAAATGCAGAGTCAACCTTCTGACTTGGAAATTTTTTGGTTTTGGATTTACAGTCACATTAGCAACTTCCAAATGTAATTTACTGCTATAGCACATTGCATTCGTACGTAGCAACTAACACTATCTGCTCACAATGTTCTTAGCAAAATTAAAAAGAAAATTTTCAGGAACAAAGTTAGAAAACTACAGATTATCTAACATACCTCAGAAAAAACAGCTACTGTATGACTGCATCATCAGATTACGTCATAAAACATAGACATAGACACATTCATCTTGGAGTTTTTTAGTTAAAACATTAAGCCAACAGATACAACAAAGCATTGAAATCTGAAAATGTTTCCCTTTTTTATTTTGCTACTCATCTCAGACCTTAATAAAAATCAGAAAAAAACATATTTTTTAAAGTTAGCACATGCATATTTGCATATCAACATTCAAACTGTTCTTCCGCAGCCAGAATATTTAGTGTCAGCAGTAACAACTTAAAAAGTCTTCGAAGAAAAGTATGCACTTTATTTGTGGATGCACTGACTTTTCCCTAATGGCTTGTAAAACAAACCAGCCACCTCTTGACTAACCCAGGGCTCCTACGCTGTCATGCCAAACCACTGGGATACCCAAACCAGAAGATGACAGAGGCCACTCCTGGATTTCCCTGGAAATTGCCCACTCCCCACATGGAGGAGTTCCCTGAAAATGGTCACTCTCCCCACCCTTTCCAAGAGCCACTGCCCACGAAAGGCAGCAATCTGCATGACACCCTCGTCACCTGCCTCAGTCTTGGGGAGGGAGCCCAGCTGGAGGCAGTGTGAGAAGCAGGAAAGAGATGGGGACAGCAGAGGCATGGAGTATCCAAGCTTTCTCTGGGCACTGACAGTGCCCAAGTAAATTACAAGTTGATGCATATGAACAGACTACGTTTTACGTGATTTAGAGTCAAAACCTTTAACACTGTTATCCCATGGAAAACAAGTGTTTTCCATAGCTCTTTCTAAGTATAAACAGTAAGAAAAACTCGAGTACTTCCAAAATGACTCAAGCACAGGTCACAAAGTACTTCAGCTGCAACTGAAGCATGTCACAGCTCTAAACAAAATCATTGCACTCACTTTTCAGATGGTTAAATTTATCTGGGATTATATATCTTGCTTGCATCATTCAGAGATAGGGCAAGTGTGTAATGGACTCCGAATGCATCTTTGCCAGCATATACCTTAATTCTTTGCTGAAAGAAATACAGCGTGATCTTGCCTTTTCTTCAAGAAAAGACACTTTCTGTGTCTTTGAGACTTTAGTTTATAAATGATTTTTAAAAATAAGCAGTCTTAGTGTTCTGTGGATCACCACATAAATTATAAAAAGCGGGAAAACCAGTGGATTGCTATCCACTTTATTAACTATTCCATCTGTTAGCTGAAAACTATTAAACATTTGGGGCAATCTGTTCCAGTGCTTCATCTTACTTTTTCATTTTCTGAACAGTTTAGAACCATGCACTCTATGAATCTGCCGTACCATTGTTAGGATTTTTTTTTAATTATTTTTTTCTAACATTCCTATTGCAGTATTTAATGTAAACAACACTGTAATAAGCAAATTACATTGCCAGAAGTACAGTACACTACTGGAAACACCTGTCCATGGAGGTGATTTGGACTGAAGAGCTGGATAAGGCTTTGGACAGAAAATACAAGTCCGTGTTGGCATAACAGACATGAGTAGGTTAAGTATATGGCTAGATGTTATTTTTTGCAACTCTAGAATAGTAAAAATACGAACTGAGAATATTTCTGCCACGTCCCTTGTCACTGACAAACTAAGCTCTGAATTCTTCTTGCAAAATGCATATGTTTCTAAAACGAACGAACCACCCAAAATGAGTGCTTCCCACACCCAAAAATCAACCAAAGCACAAACACTTTGGCTTTTCAATAGGGAGTGACCTGCACACTGACAGGGTTTCCCATCACAGCTACACTGGATTACTAGACCTCAACATCTGAATTTATCCCAAGATGACTAAAATGCAAATTAAAAAAAGCAATTATAGCTACATAAATTATGAAAAAAATATGAAATACCCAGTGAATGTGAGTTTGTCTGCAAAATTCCATGCAATAACCCTAACAAACTACCTAAGAAAGTTTCAAATGTAGCAATAATGGGGTTTTGGAGACAATTTGGGAAAACAAGTTCTGCTTATGAAACATTTTTTATATTAAACTTAATATATATATATACACACACACACACATATATTTGAGCCAGATTCCCCAAATCACTGAAACTCTGGGAAACAGGCTAATGAAAGAGAATTGTAACACTTTGACTCTGGTGTACTAGGACTAAAATAAATACTTACTGCCAAAGACAAATCAGCTTTTCTGACTGAAACATGCTGGGGATCAGATTTCCTAACTAGAGATTTTGCCTTAATAAAGGGGTAGAAGCTGTAAAGGGAAGTTTCTCCCTGGCTTCTTGAGGAAAGGGTGACAAAGAGGAAAAGCAAACAAGGCAGGCAATGTGGGGGAAAGATTCCCTACCTTCTGGAGGATAAGCCACCAACAAGGACAGCAGATGGAGAAACAAGAACCTTACAAGGATCTGCCTTCAGCTGAGTGAATCCTCCACCACAGACAAAAACACCCCATGTGAACCTGCTCATTACAATGACTGTTTTGGTCCAGGTCCGTTTTTTTTCTCCCCTCCCCACCTCCAAGCTAAAGTACAGATTGCAGGGAAAAATTTAAATCTACACACGCATCCTCTTTGAGAAATTGCCTAAAGAACATGACAATACTTCAGTTTATATCAGATGTAATATTCCCCCATTTAGGGAAAGAGAAATTTTTTAAACACTCCTCAGGAATGTGTTTAGGTTCCACAGTTGAATGGCACTGAATTTTTAAATCAGCAGCATATTTCAACTTCCAGAACATTTATTTTCTCTCATATTTCTAAAGCTCCTATGATATGGATGAGTTATTTAACAGATCTCTTGTACCAGCTAGTGAGCACGATCATACCATTAACTAGTATGAATTGCTGGAGCTCCACAGGCCCATCTCAGGACTAGGGACGCTGATACAATCTGTTTGGCGCTCAAAGGCTGATGGACCAGGGAGAGACAAGAAGCTGACCCATGTGCTCTCCACGCAGGGAGCACAAGTAAATCTGAACAGACCAAGCAACAGTGCTACCACAGGGTGTGGGGGACTAGGTGGGCTCTGCCACAGTGCTGCAGTTCAGGGCAAGTTCTGCAGCTCTGCATGGGAAGGCTGGACACATTATGCTAGTGAGGATCCAGCTCAGAAGCAGGTATATATTCCTGAGAAAAGACACTCTGACCTTCCAGTCAAGCTGTAGGAAAAAAAAAAATCACTTGAAGTCTTCTCAGGTGGGGAACTCCCTCTCCTTATCATGCTAGCTCTCAAGCAAGACATATGTTTTCAAGATTATTTACTTGATGTATTGTTGAAAAGCAGCTTACTCTAATGTGAGGAATAGTTGGGAGGTTGTTTTTTATTCTAAATTGGTTACCTATTCCACTATGCTGCTAGGAGGAGAGGGAAAAGAGAGAGAGTTTGGAGAGAATTAAAGCATTCAAAATAATCTGAACAGGAAAAAAAAAAAATCCTAACAGAAAATTAAGTATTCTTAAGAAGAACCTTCTGAAACTTGAAGGAAAAAAGGTCAGTTTCAGTAACTAATTTATTCATTTGACAAGAATTCACAACCATCACAGCTGAGCCTTTAGCGATTATAAAAGCACCCTGGCTGATGCTGTCTTGTGACTTTTACAGTATTTGGTAAAAAGGTATTGCATAAAGGAGTGATTTTTAATTATTTTTTTCTGGCATCCAAAAATCTTTACTTTCTTCATTCAACTTCTGATATCCTAAAGACCTCTCAATCAACAAAGAGCTTTAACGTGGAAAGAATTTCACTTGAGGTGTATCAATATGTGTAACTCACTTAAAATTTGTAGCAGATATTCTGACTAAAGGGAGGGGAACAAATATGTAAATTTGGTTATGATTGTTTATCTTCAGATTTTAACAATGCAAAGTATTGAGGAGAAAAAAGAACAGCAAGAGATAAGCAAAAGCTTCTCAGAATATGTTGGGAGTGAATGTAGTCACTGAAAAACTGTTTTCCTCTTTCTTCACAATTTTATGAACATCCAGTCAATCTGGTAGACTATGTCATTACTCTGTTTCCTTGCTGATTAAAAAAGGAGAAAATCTGCAGCAGTTAAACTAGAGAGAATAAAATGAAAAAAAAATTGTAAGCATTCCCTGATTTCCAACATTCATCATGGAAGTGAATCTTAGCTCTGTAAATCCGCCTCAGCACCCAACCTAAGCCTCCCACTTCTTTTCAAGGGAAAAGTGCTCATAGGACCATTGGTCCTCTAGAATTAGCATGGCAGGTAACAAGAAAAATGGTGTCGGATCTTAGAGATTGAGCACTAGAGTTACCTGTCTTTCTAGTTCTTCTACAGTCAAGAGGCAGAAAGAAGTGCTATTAATGAAAGCACTCTAGTTGAGAAGGACTGAAAGATCTACACTCACTTCTGTCTGTGACTCTTAACAGTGCTCTCTGTAAAAAAACTAACAAACTCAAAGATTTGGTACCCACAGTGTTCTGCTCTCCCTATGCTATAGGTTTTAGAAGTCAGCTTTATTTCACCTTAGCTCACATATTATAATCTATTATAATCTATCTCCATTTTATCAATTGGGCTTTAAGGTATTTTTAGACTTTCTAACTTGTATCATTATTAGTCAAACTAAAAAATGATCCTTGATTTTGTAACATTAGAGACAACAGAGAATGACTTTACACAATAGTCTGTGTTGCTAATCCTAAAAGCCAAAATGTACTTATTACATTTCCTTCCCACTACCAAATTTTATCTCACTTTTGAAATACTAATTTAAAAATATTCCTTAAGTATTTACCATTGAACTATTTTTCTCCTTTTGACTTGCCATTTCAGAAGTTAGCACTATTTAATACAACATAAATCAAAATTCAGCTTCAGCTAAAACCAACATTTTTCTCAATTTAGCAACAACGCTGCATGAGAAGAATGTAAGCAAGATCTTGATTTCTATATATGCTTGCATAAAGACACAGCAAACATTTTGTAAAACTCTCATAGAATACTTAATCTGGCAATTCCTAATCATCCTAAATGAACCACACACATAACTGCAAAAATGCACTCAGTGGAATGTACACATGCTTACACAAGTAGATTATTATGAACGCTATCAGTAAGAATGATAATTTGCAAATGATTAAACTGCAGAGATAAATAGAAGGTTGATTTTTATAACTTGATTCTGGCTTTGCCCAAAAGGATTGATGAGGAGCTGGTACAAATGTCAAATAAAGACATGAATCCCCATTTTAGGCATCTATTTATTTCAACAAAATTCCTAAGTGATACTCCGTTTATAAGGATTAATATTTTCTATGGTCAAGGAATTTTGAAACCATTCTTTATATGAACATAACTTATTTATTTTTATTCAGTTTCTCATACAAGACTTGAGACCTTATTTATGCAGTAGTTTTATTTAAGGCTATGTTTTTCTTGAGATGCAGAAACAGGAATGCTCTTGTATTTTTTCACACTATCCTCTCAGCATACCCTAGACCCAACACTCATAGCCTCATCCTGAGAAATGTATCATGATTATTCCACATCTCTGCATAGAAGTTCTTTTGCTATTTAAATTTTTTAACTTCTCTGTTGGAATGCAGTCCAGAAAGAGTAGTTTTCCACCCCTCCCTTTACAAGTTGTTACAATACTTAAAACAGTAAAACTTGAGACTATGGGATCATGTATGGAAGTATGCAGCACGTAAATGATTACAAATCAACACAACACATCAGCATGTAGCCATGCAGCACGGGAGCCAAGACCCCACCCTTTCCAAACCGAAGGCCTTGGCGTGCTGGCTGTGATTCTGGGAGGAAACTAGCTGAGGGTGAAAGTGTTTTCTAGCAAGTGAAAGGGACGAAGAGCACAATATCTGACCTTGTTATTTCTCTTTGTTCTGAGGAAATAGGCATTTTAGCAACATCAGCTCAAATGAGCTCAGATTGTCCACTTTTAAATGGATTTAGGTGATTTTTCCCTATAGAGCAATTCTTATTTTCTGTTTGGACAGTAAAAAGACACAACGTCATGAATAGCTGCTGTGTTTGTTCATGTTTCCAGCAGCAAAGTCTTTTAAGATACCTGTGCTTAAAAAACCAGCATGCATGTTTTATCTCAACATACACCAGAGTTAAGCGTATACTTACTATCCAAAACAGAGAAAGAGAATTCCCGCAAATTCAATGAGTTGATGGTCCTGTCAGTCCTCTGGGAAAAGAGAGATCTCGCTTTGCCCTCCGACTGAGAACCAGGCAGAGCAGAAATCCAAATTTCCCAGATGAGTGCTCTGTCTGCCTTGGAAGCTCTCCCTGGCTGTGGAATTAACAGCCAGTTTTGTTAGGAAACACTTTTCCAAGTTTTCTTGGATTCTTCAAAACTTTTGGTTTCAATGAGTCAGCATTTCCAGATGAAAGGCCGCTGCACTGAAAAATTAATGAGCAGCTGTATTTGTAATAACCACTGAGATTATATTTATCACTTTTGTAGTTCTGACTGAGCAGTTAGCTGTGTGTTGCTTGACTGCTAGAACATGCCCTCCTCCCCTCCACACGCATTTGAGATTTAAATCAGTAAGTTATTAAACTTTAGAATTTTACTGATTCAAATAAACTGTCCTTTTAAGAATGTGTATTCTTATGTTGTTGATGTATTAGAGAAAAGGTGAGTATTACAACTCCAATATGAAATCAGTAATTTCCTTATGGCTGCAAAATATAACCTCAGAGAAGACAATATCCCACCGTGGTAAATAATCAAGGTATATTTAGAGTGACCAAGCTATTCTCTTTATTTTGTATTGTACAAATACAGATAAACTATAAGGGACTTAAATTATTAGAATCCTTGATTAAAAGTATATATACTTCTTGTTGTTGTAAATCAAGATCCAAAAATCAATGCTTATTCACAGTTTTCTCACTTTACAGTATAAAATATTTATTATGGATATGGTTAGCAGTATTTTCTGATCATTCTCAAGGGCCTGTGTAAATATTTGAGATTAAAGACTGAATGTAAGTTTTTGTGGACTTCAGAATGCCATTCATAACCTGTCAGAAGACCCACTGGGATTCTAAGACATTCATCCTTATATTGCTTTGAAGATCCAGGCAAAAGTTCCCATTTGCCTAGGCAAGTGGGCAGCGCACTGGCAGTGTAACTGGCAGGCAAGAATGGACACCTCCAAACATGAAAAACGCACACCTCTCTACACTTGCAGCTCATGAAATCTACTATTTGTGCCAGGGCTAATTCAAGCAGAAAAAAGTCGTAATTTCAAAACATCACTTCAAAATTAGTGATGATGGGCATACAGGTAAAATATTACACTAAGGTCCAATCCACACTGAATACACAGTAATTACCTGACAATCGGTTGGTGCTTTAAGTGAAGAACACAGTAAGTCCCCACAGTACTACTTTTTTATTATTGCTAAGATGGACATGGATAAGAACAATCCCTGGTAACTCGTAACTGAATATAATACGCACATTTCTGATGTTACAATAGGAAACCAATTCCTTAAGCAGAAGTAATCCTTTTAAGATAAGTTAAATCAGGTTATAGTAGCTAAGTTAAGTGTAGCTTGTATCTCCAAAACATACATTATCACATAATTTTTAAATATATTTTTTAATGATATATTAAATCAGAGTATTCAGAAACATGGAATACACTACTACAAAAATAAAATCTCTCCACCACACTTTTACAGAAAAAATCCCTCTAAATACAAGTATTTCTTCTTATGATTCAGTTAAGAGGAAAGAAAAAAAAATAATACTGTGTCATGGCACATGAAAACACCATCTTGCACTTTCCCATATAACTTGCCCTCTCAAGACAGCACAATGTTTCTTCAACAGCTGAATTTCTCAAAGCAAATGCAGGTACACAAAGACGCATCTTCTTACAAAGGTTTCCTTATTACTAAAATAGCCCACTGCAGCAAAATCATGTTTAGGTTTCAAGTGCCCTTCTTCAGCTGCAGTGGTACACACTGTTTTTTATGAAGTATTCTTGGAGCATGCATTGTCTGCAAGGCACAAGTGTGACACCTAAGTCTAAGTGACATCCAAGTCTAAAAGAAACAGAAGATACCAGCTTACCTCTTCTATTAAGGAAATAATGAAAAGTCAATTTAGAGAAGTACCATGGAAAAGCACAGTGTTTCACACACGCACACACACATACACAAACAAATAAAAGACCTTACGTATTTCAGAAAGTATTTCTAAAAACTTCTTCCCATCCAGTTCATCTCTGTACTGATAAATGCAGCAGTAAAAAACCCCCACATGTATGATGTTGCTCTCATTGATCCAACTTCAGTTAACAGACTGAAGACAGCAATTATTGTAATTCCCTTAGATTTCTAACACAGATTCCCTAAATCAACATGAACACATCACTTCATTTTGAAATAATACTACAAAACACTTCAGCAACAGTACACCATAGATTTCTGTGGAGAAGGGATATCCTAAGGAAGCAGCATGATTTTGTAAAGTTTTCCACCTCCCAGGGAAGTTATACTTTCAAAAATTTATGCTCAAATCTTAGTCTTTTCGTTTGCGAATTGTCACAGATTAATTCTCCTGATGCTTAGTTCCTGAAATAGTTTCAGTTGATTACACCATACCCGTAGTTAGGATCTGTCTCTAATATTGCAACAAACAGTATGAAAACTAAGAGAATTAAGTTTCCATCTTAATGAGAAAGAATACAAAGTTTTGCTCGACTTAATTAAACACCTTTAAAAAAAAAATAGAAAAAAAAGAAAGACTTAAATTGGAACATTAAATGATCAGTAAAAATTACTGTACCTATGCAGACCATCAAAGCAAATTTTTCCACAATTAAAAGGACCTTTGGAGACTTGCTCCTATTTGCATCATAAACCAACTGAAATAAGGTTATTTCAGGTGTACGCAAACAACTGAAATTCTCAGCTGTTCATTTACAAAACCTAGAAGAAATGGTTCTGCCCAGGAGAAAAGGAAAGCAAAATGAAAACGTGCATAACACTCTTGAAACCTAATTTGTAACAATTTCTACAGAGGTCTACCTTTACTTGAAGAAAAAATGAACAAAGCAACCCTCCCAAACCAAGCACGGAGCTTTTGAAGTCAGATGACAAAAGTGTCTAGCAAACTTCTAGACAAATGCTGAGTACACAGACTCCGTCTGCCTCATGCTATGAATGCCAGTGGTGAACTCTTGAATCTGAAAGCAGCAGAAGCAGCTCCATGTCCATGGGCCCCAGCAAATGATCACAGACCTCCTGATGAGAAATGCTACCAAAAACTTTGCCCAACACAATGCACTCCCAATATTCATGGCTCCAACTCCAATCTTGCCCGATTCCTATTTGAAGAGTTGACTAGAATATCTTTTGCCACAGCTGTACCCCCCTTTATCATGTACATGTCACAGACATGGGCCCACAGCCAGTGATTTTTTTTTAATAAGAAGGATATATAAGAGTAAGGAAGCAGATGCCCCTTTTCAAATGTTGGTATTAATACAGAACAACTAGAATCGGTCTTCCAAAATAAACAAACCTCTTCTTACAGATTTCTAATGAATTCTTAATTAAAATGCACTAGTTCACAAAAACCCTTGTAAGAAAACCCAGCAAGTCCAGTTTCTCCTTCCTGTACAGGAACATACTGTAAGTATATAAAATATCACTTTAAACAGGGAAGTAAAGAGTTCCCTTTTCTGTGTAGGGAACAGCTACTAACTGTATTTATGTAATCTTAAGTTTCAGATCTTGAAAAGGGCTTCACATGTCATTTTAGTGATCAAAACCACTGTACATACGTAAATGGTGAAAAAATTTGAAACACTGTCCCAAAGACAGACTAATAATCATGAAAAGCATACAAAACTTAAGCTTCCAACAGTCAAAAAACCAACTTAAAACAGATTATTTTACTCTGAAGCAAGTTTAGAGGAAAAAGCAACAGGTTTCTAAATGATTTTAATGAGCCCCTGCAGTAAAGGTCAGTGGGTACCCTGGGCTGCATTAGGAGTGTTGCCAGCAGATCAAGGGAGGTGATCCTTCCCCTCTGCTCAGCACTGGTGAGGTCACAGCTGGAGTGCTGGATCCAGTTCTGGCCTCTCCACAATGAGAGAAACATTGACATACTGGAGAGGGTCTAGTGAAGGGCCACAGAGATGACGGACTGGACCATCTCTCCTATGAGGAAAGGCAGAGAGGGGTGGGGCTGCTCAGCCTGGAGAAGAAAAGGCTCAGGGAGATCTCCTCACTGTCTACAAATGCATCTGAAGAGAAGGTGCAAAAAGGACAGTGTCAGGCTCTTTTCAGTGGTGCCCAGTGACAGGATCAGAGGCAGGGGGCACACAGTGAAACAAAAGCAGTTCTCTCTGAAGATCAGAAAAAACTTTTACTGTGAGGTGATTTGAGCACTGGCACAGGTTGCCCAGGGAGCCCATGGAGATTGTTTCCTTGGAGATATTCTGAAGATGACTGAAAAAGATCCTGAAAAACTGGTGCTGGGTGGTCCTGCATGAGCAAGGCAGGCTGGATCTGATGACCTGCAGAGGTCCCCTTCAACCTCAAAAACTCTGCAAGTCTGAGACATGCTACAGGTGCACAATTTCAAACTCTACAGTTCTAGCCTAAGACCAAAATAGAAATATATCTGCTAGAAAAAACAGGAAAGGGTGCTAGGATGGAACAAAAAAAAATAAAAATCAGATTGCTCAGCAATTAAATTTGGTTAATTCCCTAGGATAACTGAAATATGTCACAAAATTTTTATTTTGGTTATGTTTGTATATTTACTATTTCTTTGAACTGTTTTCTTTTCCTTGCTCTCTGATGGATAAAAAGAAAGGCAACAAGAGGCATATAAAAGACTTTGCCCATATTGTGTCAGGAATTCCAAAGAACCAGATCAACTGTCTTCCCACCCTGAGTAAAAACTGAGATCAAAGGATTCCGGACCAAAGGAAGTGACTGTCTGATTCCACAGAAGTAGTGGGACAGATGCAAAGTGCCACTGAAGTCCAAAGGACGTAACTTTTTATTAACACAAATCTGTATCATAAGAAATCCTTAGAAAACCTCCTCTTGAAGAGAACCTCTGTCTACTTGAGCACAGAGCAGCAAGCCATGGAGAAAAGAGTGGAGAGCAACTGCATCTCCTTCCATGCTGTCCTTAACTCTTGTTTCTGAGAAGGGAATATACAGTTGTCTTAGATGGTATTTAAGAAATCTGAGTCAGAAGCTTAAAACTATGACAACATGTAAAGGAATAATTATATATCTAGTGAGAAAGGAATGTATGAGGGAGGGATACTCTGTCCAGATGCCAGAACCAGCGAGTAATAGCAAATGGTTCAAACTGGAAAGGCCTTTTCCTTAAAGAACCAGTTGGTCTCCTTTGTTTGGAGGATCCCTGAGCTTTTTGCAGGTTTAGGTCTCCACAGAAATCTGCTCTGTACTTGCTGTGGATACTGTCTGATACATTCCAATCCACTGGATCCTGCCTCACCTACTTGTTTCTGATGCTTCGAGATTTAAAGCTGGAAACTTATCCCTTTTTTTTTTAATACTTAATAATCATCTCACAGAAATAAGGGGAAACTTTGCAGGATGAACATGTTTTTACTGTGCTATTATGTACAAATGTACTGCCATGTAGCTGCAATGTCTTTTACCTCATTTATCTTTATGATATTATACATCTTCATTTTTCATAGTGTCTGAGAGAGTTAAAAAATATATCTACGCTGATCCCTCATAATTAATGGAAATTTATCGTAAGGATAAACATAACAAACTACCACAATCAATAATTTTCCTTAAATGATCACCAACATGTTTTACCTTGTACTGATTTCTTATATGGAAAGATATGATTTTTAAAAAATGCTTATATTAGAGGTGGAGTTTCTTTTCCCAACAGTTTATACAGATAAGCTGATTACTGTTCCTGGACTTTAAACACTAAGGTCTTATAAACATAAAATGAAACACAACCATGCAGAAGTAAACAGAAACATTCTAAGTTTTCTGTAAGTGTTGTCTTTGATCTTTATATATTTCCTTATGATCTAGGCACAGGCAAAAAATTCCGTTTCTTTTTCATGCTTGCTAAAATAATAATGGTCTTAGATTATTCAATTTTTCTCCTTTATATTCAGTTGTAGGTGATCTCTAGTTCTTTAAAGTTTTGTCTAAGCAACAGTCTTGTGAAGTGCACGTATGACCTGACAGTAAGGGGAAATTTTTTGGAGAAGTTTATTTTAGATTCTGCTGACAGTTTTCCTATGCCTTCAAAAAGCATCTGGAAACTGATTTTTCTGTCTTAATGGGCACTTATCCTTCCACTGGATAGAGTCTCTAGATGGTCCAATTGTCCAATACTTGATTTTAGAACAGGAACTTCCTCTCCTAGATCAATAAAATAATTTGTTGTATTCCCTCTCCATCCATTTCAGATTAACCCCCATAGCAGGAAGCATCCTGAACACATTGAGATAAACTCACAGAGTTTGTTTTCCAACCGTTTAACTTCAGGCAGACATCACTATTTCACTTGTGCACCAGTGTTCACTCTGACTGGAGCAGTTCTGCAGAGACCCTATTCATTGCTTCCGCAGCCCTGTATGTCACAGTACTGCTGACCTCCTTTCTGTTAGTTACAATTGTTTTTCTTTAGATATTTTTGATAATATCTTATAGGTTTCAATTTTTTTTCTAAAGATTCTGTTTGCATTTGCTGTTTAAATTATCTCCATCAACTGGAACTTCTTACACTTATCATAGGTTCTGCAAAGTAAAATAACTTAGCAAAAAGGGATGCTTAACAGAAAAAAGACCCTTAAACCACCACTTATACTTTAAAAATCTTAGAAGAATCAGAAACTCCAAAACACTTTTGAGAGCATCTTGTGCAACTAGTCCACTATGCAAAATTGAAAACACCAGTGAAATTTCTGTTTTCCATTCTACTGAGATTTTTGCATCCCTTTTTTTTCCTTTGAAGACAACATAAAGTATGCTACAACAGCTAAAGATTTGATCTGCTTCTGAGCAATAATGTTAATAAAGTATCTTTCTGTCCATGTCCTGTCCATCGACTTCTCTACATAACAGCTTAAATTTCAGTTGTTCACCTCCCTCTCTGAAGTAACACACACACAGAGTCGCATAGTTTGAGGGAACTGAAAACTAATATACTAGTATATTTGGTGTCATTTATCTGTTTTCCTGATTACTTTTTCTACATGTGCAGGATTGAAAAAGATTGGTTTCCCTTCTTTCTTGAGTTTCTCTAGCAATAAAAATGTGATGTTGGAGTTGGAATGAGAACGCGGGATCACCTTGACTGGCAAATGTTGGAGAGTCACCCTGACTCCAGCTGATTTTCTTTTCATTAACTTATAAAGCAGGAGAGGTTCTTCAAAGGGATGAGGGAGGTGGGACTTCTTTTTTTTTTTTTAAGCTGTCTGGTCCTTTAAGTTAGGATGACTTTTGGTAACATATCATTGCTGCCTTCCCACAGAGGAAGTACTTCTAAGAAGGTTTTTTAAAATATTATTTTAAATGAGATAGATGTGGAAATCAGTTTGTTTTTCAGTCTGATAATAATTCAGTTTCTCATGATGAGTTAATAGTTTTGGACGGAGCCTATTTATTTCATTTATTGAAGCCTGATCAGTAGAATCCTCAGATTTTTGTTTTCACATGCAGTGTGCAAAGAACCTTTCAGATAGATACCCTTTGGAGATTAATAAGAAAGAAGAGACTATGCGAAAAACTTTGTATTATCTCTGTTACCTTCAAGGAAAACAAGCAAATGCCCATTTACGAATGTGGCAGACCTAAGTGAAGAAGCAGATTCAGGAGACCTTGCTGACCTCTTTCACAAACAACACTTTGAGCTTTGTGCCCTCTGCTCAAAAGTTTTGTGAACTCAGCATTTCCAATGAAGGGTTCCCCTTTAAGCCAGCTTGTGTATTTTGCAGAGGCCTCAGCTGCCAAACAGAACCATACACAAAAAGAGGAGCTGCTCTTGACCCTTTAAGATGAGGCATAGGATTTCAGTTGTTGAAGAAAATACCTGAAACTATATTCCTAATGTTTCTCTAGAAATAAAAACTCACACTAAATTTAACTGGTGAATCACTAAAACTGAAAATCTGTGCTTAAAGCAAAGGACACTTGAAACTTCAGGTTACAATTTAGAATCCTTAATTTTTTTTTAATCCATTAGATGGTGTAGGAAGAAACCAATGAGGTTAGAGTCTTATCTTCTTTTATGTCCTCAGGTTAAAAATGTTTGGGAACAGTGAAAAGTAAGGCAAATAGGGCATGCATGTGCATATTTAGTAAAAGCATGAAAATAATAATTGCTTTTGAAAAGCTCTGCATGGAGAGGATCAGCACAAAAAAAAAAGGAAAAAAAAAGAAAAATTAAGAAGAAAGAAAATACTAGCCCAGATGCCAACTATTGGTTATCTGCGCTGTTAACACAATAGGTCCAGTGTTTATAGTGGACACTGTCAATGTTCTTAGTCTTAAATTAGGGCAAGCAGCTGTTTCAGTGTACAGCTGAGCATGACATAAGCCTGTGTTAACACTTTTTTCTGTCACATTCTTCTAATTAGATGAGGATTGTATCTTTCTCCCTCATGTATAATAATCTTCTTCTCCAAAAGTTCAAAATAAGTCTTAAATTGCACTTCAATTCTGCCACTAGAAAACGACCAAAAGAGCAGAGGGACAAGACAATTTGTCAGGTGTATCATGAATCAAAATGTCTACTTTTAAGGCTAGCAACCTTGACAGCATTCCACAAACACATTATCCCTATTCCTTTGAGCCTACATTTTCCAATGTCAACATGCTTGGCAGATTCCAAAATCAGTTTTGGTAGCAATGATAGGAAATCCCTACTTGTGATTCCTATAGATTAAGTATATAAAATAATCATAGACCAGAGTGATACATATCTGTACCTACAAAGAACTGCAATAAACAACTAATTTAGTTTCATAAAACTCCTTGCTGTCCTCACATTTTAAGTGGACTCAATTATTGAGGATTTTTAAAACTGAAATGTTAAAATTGCAAAACTAACACTGGTAAAATCTGAAAATCCGAGTAGAATTTAAAATAAACATTTCTCTCCCTTCTCCTCCTCCCTTTAGTTTTCATATACTTTTTGGGGCATCTAGAGGTCAGGCAGAGAAACTCGAGAACAGACTGCAACAAATGTGCAACAATTTGCACAGTACCAAAATTATTACGTTGAAACTATGACATTGATTTGCATGAAAAGGCAGCTGACCTCCATCTCATGACTTATTTTTAAACCAAGTGAACTCTGAAGCTGACAGACAAGGGCAGATAAATTGCCCTATCTTCCAATTTTCAGTTAAAGCCTCTGGAGACAGAAGAACTCACAGTAGTGTCCGGGCTCCTTTACTCTGTTGTAGAGACACAAAAACAGTGGTTATGGACACTACCAGCCAACAGACAAGACCAAGAATTCCTGGAAAAGCTGCAGCAGAAGTTAAATGTCACAAGGAAGACCCTGCCAATGAAGAAATTGTTCAAGCAGGAAATTTAATACTTACCTTTGTATGCCACATTTTTAAACGCACTGTCCCCTGAAGAGGGACCTGTAACTTCTGTGGCATGTGATTTCTCTATTGTTCTGGCCATGTAAAACTGAACATCTTACTTCTAGGTGAGCTGTCTTCACATTGTTAAGGATGGCACCTAACACCTACACAACAGTGAGGATGACAAAAGAAATGTACTTGCAGTGGAAAAAAGCCTCAACGAGGCTACCCAAAACAGAGGAGCAAGTCTGACACCAATTAATACCTTGGCTTTATGTTACCACCTATACCATCACCCCCCTGGCCACTTCTTCACAGGTTTACTTGGCTCTCAAACAACTGAGATCTAAACAGCTGAGTTATGACAGTTCATCAGCTGCTAATCTAGATGCTTTTTGTTGATGATTCCATCCATATAGCTTGAATGTAATTTCACAAGTGTTCTTTCTCTGTCATCAAATTCAGGAAAATTTATAAACCAAGAGTACAAGCTCTATCTTCAAGTTGTTCAAGCTGTAAGTTTAGGTGAGCAGAAAAAATATATGCAGGCTGCTTACTGCTTTAGACCAATCTCACTGGTTATAGGTGCTCCAAAGTCGGTTATGCCACAAGGATTAATGTCTCTGGCACGAACCAGGTACAGGCATAGAATCACAGAGAAATTTATGTTGGAAGAGATTTCTGGATCATCCAGTCCAACCTCCTGCTCAAAGCAGGACTCAACATCACATTTACAGTTGTGTTTTGAAGGTCTCCGAGGATGGGGATGCCACAGCCCTTTCTGGGCAACCTGCTCATGTCTGACCTTCCCTTGTTGCCGGTTCTGCCTGTTATCTCTTATTTTACCCCTGTGCACCTCTGAAAGGGGTCTGGCTCTGTTTCTCTAACACCTCTCCTCCTTTAAATGGGGTTGATTGTCATGAAATCTTGCCTTAGCCTTCTCTTTCCAGGCTAAAACAACCATCTGCCTCAGCCTCTCATCACATGCCATGTGCTGCACCCCCCTAACTCCAGTGGTTCCTTCACTGGAGGTGGAGTTGCTGCAGTTTCCTGACATTTCTGGATGGGTGCAGAACTGGACACACACCCTAGACATGGTCTCATGAGAGTTGTGTAGAGAGGAATAATCCCTTCTCCTGACCAGCTGACACTCTTCCTAATGCAACTCAGTATGCACAAGACACTGCTGACTCATGTTTAATGTCTCCATCAGACTTCCAAGACAACTTTTAGTGGAGCTGCTACTTGGCCAGTTGGTCTCCTGTCCACAGTGATGCTCAAGGTTGTTTTGTCCCAGGTGCTTGACACAACATTTCTCATTGTCGAACTCTGAGGTTTCTGGGAGCCCAGCCCTGCAGAGCATACCAAGGGCCTTGTGAATTGGCAGTCCTGCCTCTGGCCAACCAATTGCTTTACCCAGTTTTAGGGAATATCAGTTAAACATCCATTCCAGTCAGCTGGCTCATCCACCCTGCATCTCCTGCTCTGAATTTGGCTCCTGTAGCTAACTGTCTAGTTCAGAAGAAGCTAAGTTTTTGCAAAATACCAGTAGCACAACAATTGCAGTGTTGTGAACTGAGGAAAGTTGCCATTGGCAGTTTAGATTTATGCTACTAAACTGACCAACAGAAGAACAGCAGACACATAAGGGTTAGTTTGGACACTTCTGTATGAGGTACATATTATTGTATAGGCAAAATTGTGAAGAACTGAAGAGCCATGAAGAACTGAAGAGCCCTCACCAGAACAGATAGAAAAAAAAAAGGCCTACGAACTAGGAAGTGAAGAAGTAAGAGAGACTAGAAAACAGTTTGTTTCATAGTCATGAACGTCCTCTCCCATCTGGTATTTATGCTACACACACACAGACACAGAGAGCCGCAAGTCCATGCATATATATTTCTACCCTCTGAATTTCAAGGCACACAGAAACAATTAAGTCATCCAGATTTTAAAAGCAGATAAAATATTTCTTTAGACACTCTTCAGACATCTGCAGGCAGTTATCAGTTCAGTCTTTTTCTTTAAATCAGATGGTTTATCCCAAGCATACAAATAGAAGTTTTACACTAAAAAATAAAAAGTTCCTTGTGATGCAGAGAAGAGTTACTAAAAGCAGTGGCAGAGAAGAGATTGTTCTGCCTGTTAAAACCAGTGAACCTGCATAGTAGAGGATTGCTCAGTGGGGCCAGCTACAGCATTACCTGCCAAGTCAGCCACTCTCACAGACTGGGAACTAGCAAGCGTGAGACACAGCCAGTTGGCTTCGGTGGAGTATTTATGGAGGATGCAGAGGCTTATTTACTGAATAATCTGGAGACCATCTGGTGGTATCCAGTGACAAGAACACTGAGCTGAAAGTAGAAAAGCCAGAGCTCTATTTCAGGCTCTGCCAACTATTTTCTGTGACCTCCGGTGGTTCAGTTTGCCCATCTATAAATCAGAAAAAAAAAAATCTACTGTCATCTTTAGGAAATTTTGATATTTCAGTAAGAATCCATATTTATTACTATTTTAATAGTATTACTTTTTATTTAGATTATCAATAAACACTTCAGAGTTAACTGTTGGAATATTATTTTGAATCCAAGTTTGCCCCCGTATTAACAAAATGATTACACCAATCTCAATGGTGATAGTACATAATTTGGAGTTAAAACAAAAGAATTTTGAAACAAGCTGGACAGTTTTCTTAACTGTGACATTTCTAAAAGAGGGTTTTGTTTTTTTTTCCTTCACAAGAAAATGCACATTAATCAGGTGAAAGATCTACACATTTTATTGGACATTCCCCACACCCAGCCTAATGCTTACTACCATAACTGAACTGACATAAGGATAAACTGAAATACTCTCGAGTTCTGAACTTGTTACCATTTTCCTGAACCTTTAAGCTAATCATCTGTACGGGATGGGGCAACTGAGTAACTAGATCAATGCCCACAAGGCATGCTGATTCCCTTCACCATCAATCTACTCTGTTCAGAAGCCCATAGACTTTCAGACTGATAGCAGTAGGTGGGCCTTCTTAGATATATTGCTAGATTTGCGTTCTTTTCTCCAAACTCCATTGACACTTTACCACAGGCATAATGCAAAATTACCCCTATGGGGGAATAACAAAAAGAATACACCAAGGAACAGTAGCTCATTGAGAAAATCTCCAGATGACTAAAAACTACCACTAATCTGGACCCTAACTCAAGTCAAGAAGAAAACTTCTGCTGCAAGCAAAAACCTGCTATCCCCATTGAAAGAGTTTTGTTGGATTCTTCCATAGGTGATAACATAGTGGAAGGAGAAAGTTTTTGCTTACCAGGAGGATTCCCACGCAAACAGAGCCCAGACACCTCCCACTTTCTTCCCACAGAACCGGTCACCCTTGTCTAATCTCCTTAAGTCATCTGGTGTCTCACTGGGGAAGTGCTATCTAGGACAAAGAAGTCTGTAGGGATGCTGGCAAGAGTGGAAAGTGAATCTTGTGACCGAGTGCACCGGAGCTGAGCTGCTCAGGAAAATGATAATGAAGTGGAGGAGCTCTATTTTTAATAGGAGAGCAGGACAAAGGAAGAAAGGTAACAGGAGGACCGGACCTCCCTTTGTGGAGAGGGAGAGGAAGAGAGACAGGAAGGAAGAAATGCACTTCTCTTCACAGATACACAGGTCAATAACTAAACACATAACAATGAAGTTTAAATTTAAACACTAAGTTATTTTTTCAACAATGCTCCTGTGTATGATAGCTCCGAACTACGACCTTTCTTTGCTGATGCTGGAAGAGAACCAAGACTTTTCAGGAAGAAGTTGGGTCTTCAGGTAAGTAGATTAACTTTTATGTAGTATGTAAGATTTTCCAGACAATGTGTGGAATTGGAAAAAGGCTTCTGTCGACATCCACATTTCTTAGGAAAAATAGCCAGAGGCTGTAGCAACTAAACTGAGTCCTGGAAAGTCAGCACTAGACTTCCAAAAAAAAAAAAAAAAAAAAAAAAGGAATACTGCTTGGAAAGCATTTCAATGGGAGAATATAAAATGGAATCATATGACTGCCTGAGCCTGCATGATACTACGTATTTTACAATGTTTTGCATCCCTGCACTCTTACATGCAGATTAATAAACATGGCAGGATACCCTTATGAATGATTTAGGAAGCGTTACAGTTCAACCAAACCTGCTGACAAGGGAACAGGAAGGGGGAAAGTACTTTATTATTCACTCAGTGGACTGAAAAAAAAGACTGTATGAGCTAGGAGGAACGTCATTAAGAGGTTACTAGAGACATGCAAAAAAAAAATTAAACACCTGCTTACTTGTGTTCTTTTTCTAAAGCACTTTTAAAATTCACATATTAAAGTCTATTTATCCTAATGTATTTTATATAGATTACTGCAAGATCATATTAAGGAAGATGACAATCTTTGAATGTATCTATTTTCAACTCTGTTAATCTAACACTAGTGCAATGGGTTTTTGTGGATGTGTAAATCCATCTCCACATTTTGTGAAATAATTCTGTAGTGTAAAAAAATAATGCTACAAATCACTACCACTTACTGTCGATACAGTTTAAAGGATCAAACATATAAAAAACCCATACTTTTCCTTTTTCCATCTCTTAGTTCCATTGAAATTTCACTGTCCACCTTGAAAAAGTAAATAATTCCAAATATTAATGGGATTTTGATTAAATTAATTCCAGTACTGAATAACCACTCTCAACTGTTATTGTCAGATTTTATCACATTTTCAATCAATATTTTCACTTTTCTAGCTACACTCAACATTTTCAGAATAAGGTTTGCCCATAAGAAACTTAGGACTATGATTTGAAAATTGAAATGTTTGAAATAATAATTGAAATAACTGAAAATTGCAACTTTTAATGAAGAGCTGTGGTGTTTGAAGAAAGCATACCTTCAAACTATCTAGCTACGAACTGAATAATCTCACCTCTAAATTCAGTAAGTGCTCAGTAATCTGAAAAGCACAACACTGCTCGTGTCTTATCTGCCGTAAGGAAAAGCAGAGCTCTGTTGTAATTCACTGAAACTCAGCGATATCATATTACACTTGTATTTGTGAACTAGCTATTTACTTTCACATGCAAAAGAGCAATCTAATACTACAAAATGAAAAAGAAGAAGTTCCTAATGTAGTATTTCAGGCATCAAAACAAGTTTTAAAACACTGTTCAATATACTAAAAATATCAAACCATCAGTTCCATGCAGGACGGAAGTTTTAAAGTGTTCCTACCGTCAGGAACTCTCTTTCTGTAAATTCCCCTCCAGCAACAACAACTTTCCCCTACTTTTAATAGCACAGTGTGAAAATGATGGCTATGCAACCCCGTATTCTGTACCACCCACAATTATTTTGGCCAGCCCAGGACAATGATGAATTCACACTATATGAAACAGACCTATGACAGTGTATCTTTTCTTGGATGAAAATAGAGCTTGGGTATGTTGGCGTATATTGATTGGCTCTTGATGCTGCTAAAGTCACTGGCAGTTTTGTCACTGGAGGGCTTTGTCACAGCCTTCCAACTAAAAGACATGAATGGCTGAACTGCACCTCAACTGAATAATTTTTCAAATAATAACTTGAAGCATATCTGTTTAGCTGTTAAGCTCTGCTTAATTTAGAACAGCTACTGAAGGTTATTTTTGTTTTAACACACCATTAGATCTCATGTTTTCCGTATTTTATAGTAACAACTTTTCATAACAGCTATCCTCTTTCCCTCTAACAATCATTTTATGAATCACAAGAAAAAACACCACCAAACATTTCTAACTAGCAGCATACACTTCAACTGAACATTTTTCGTGCGGATGTATACGTCAGGAACTATCTTATTTTGGACTTAATGATATGCAGTTAAAATCATAAACCTGGAAATATAATGTAAGTTGCTACATGTTCTACATCCTTTCACTTTTCAATATATGTTTAAAAGGGATACCAAATTAAAATGTAGGAATTCATGAATTCTTAAAACTAGTTAAGAATGCTGTAATATTTCTATTTTAAAAGTTGTTCTTTTCTGTAGTGACTGTATTCTAAAGGTGGTTTAGTACCAGTGAGATCTTAGAAATGAGGGAGTCACTAAATCTCGCTGGCACTGGTGATGATACACTTCAGCCCCAAACACTATGCTGTGTTCCTGCAAATCATACCCTTTATGTGGATGATACTGCAGCTATAAGACAGTGTCTTTTGTTAAATTACAGGATGTAAAACATCTTCTTCCACTGCATGCTTTGGGAAATTAACTTCCTGATCTAAAATATAGTTATAAACTACTTTTGTACTTAAAAACTATTCCATCTCAAATTAGCCATGTACAATTTCAATGTACATATACTTCTGAAAATCAGTCTTGCACTCTTTGCACAGCTAGAAGGACAGAAATCAGGACGTTATGCTTGACTGAAGCAGACTGGCAGAAAAGTCCATAGGAAAAAAAATGAAAGGGTTGAAATCAAAGCATAACTAGTTGATATAAACATTTTACAAGTTGTTGAAAAGAGCAAAAAGATACATTAACAAAGATGACACAAGATCCACTTTTATGCAGAACACTGTACATCCAGCAAAGACAGACTCATGTAGCAACACACTGGGGCAACATAGCACTCGACGTCATGCATCTGGGTCCATCATTCCACCCATCTTTTGAAAGAATTCATTTATTTAAACTTTTTATAAGCAGCATATCTTCCATTCTCCTTGAAAAGGAAAAATATTATGCAGCACTCCACAGTTCCTAAACCATATACTGTATCAAAGGAGAAAGGTTATCTGTTATAAAATGTGACCATAAGCATAAAATGTACATGTTACATTTAATTTTCAGTTGTAGCCTAACTTTTTAAACTGTTTCAGCCTTACTGCCAAGGTATGCAGTCTCCTCAGCTTGGTTTCCTAAGTAATGGAAACTTACGTTGTGATATCATCTGTCTGACAATCAACCAGGCCTTCTACCTAACTGCAACATATTGGCCAGTACCAACCAAATGCCACAAAAAGGCAGAGGGCTCAAAGAAGGACTCTAACTATATCATCGTTGGCTGGAGGAAGGAGCTGGTTTGACACCTCCTTACTGAAGGGAAGTTTTTAGTATGATCTCAACAAGTTACCAGGTTTTGCTGAATTAGCTGCTGACCAATACACATGGTCTGCCCAGTCAGTCAGCACTTACTCACCAAAAGGTGCCCTGACATGCACTGCCTCTTGCCCAGCTAGAAGGGGACTGGGACTACTCTGAGGAAAATCAAGCAACAGAAGACCTAAAGTAGAAATGGGCTATTTATTGTCACTGGAGAAGTAGGCTGGTTGTCTACAATGCATTCACAGGCAACCAGAACTTATTACCTCCACTACTTAGGGAAGAAATTACACTTTACAGGACTGAAAACAACACTTAGAGCTTCCAGTGAAGATCAAAAGCAGATTATGCCAAGCACATACCCCACTCTGCTTCAGCTAGGAAGAAAGGCAGAAGCAATGAAGGAAATGAGATTTAAGTTACTTACTGGAATTACACAAGAGATCAGAGATGACTGCCAGAATATGCCTTTTTCCAGTTAGGGACTATCTACTGACTCAAGTTCAAATGCTGTGTATCAAGAGTGTCAATATAAAACTATGTTAGCTCATTTGTATAATATTCATATATATCTATATAGGGTGGTTCTTTAATATTATCTTTTATAACGATATTATATAATGTACACTATGTAAAACTTGCAGAACTTTTCCCTCAAATCTAAGAAACTTCTGTGATGACCATTATCATCATAATTCCACATAACAAATTAAAGACACAAACCACTTAGTACAAGCTTTGTTAGCAGTCTCAGCAATCTCAGAACACAGTAACACTTTGGGCTGCTGATTTAACCGAAAATTCTGTAATCAAAGACACAAACAACATGACAGTCCAAGATAAAGCCAAAATTAGATTTAAATTGGATTTCAAAACTGAAGTACCCACCAGAGATACACTAGACTAACTACTATATTGTAAAATGTTTGAAAGCTGCTTTCACAGCAGCAAACATTTATTAACCGGATTGAATGTTCCCATCCCACAAAAAAAAAAAGTCTTTGTTTTAGAGAGTGTTCAAGAGTACAGAACAGAACATTAATTTCATGCTTATCATCTAAAGTCAATTTGTATGGATGATCAGAAATAGTCAGAAGTTAAAATTTAGTTGAGTCCTAATGAACACAGCTTGCTTCCACCACTAAAATTTTCAAGATACATAGTGAATGAAGACTAAAAGGGTCAAATAGAGCAATGATTAAAACAAAAAAGATGTCTCATCTAATAAGCTAAAAATCATCTCATAGCTAAAAATTTTGAAGTCTACAACTATGTTTACAAGAAAGTCAAAGCCATAAGTTATTCAGTTCCATATTACATCTAAGGGTGTCAGTTCACAGCAAAATTTTTTTATTGTTTTCTTTTTTACACATAAGGTGTAAAACAGCATTTCTCAAACTCATCTACTAGAAAAGTGTGATTTTTGACTAGATAAAAGCATGACTGTCTCTGTAAATGTGGGTGCTATTTTTTTTGTATTATCACTGCCTGATGTTTGTCTGCTATTAAGGTTTTTTTTTTTTTGTAAAATACATTTTGATACTTTTAGACACAGGACATGCTTCCAGCTCCTAAATGACCTGCAGTGCAATCTACTGTAGTGTGTACTGTACAAAGTTCTTTGGTATCCACAGGAACAGTTACCAACTGATGTGAACTTCCTTCCCTAAAGAGCTTGTTTGGAATAACAAACTACTCCAGGGGGAAATACATTATCTTGTCTAATCAAATGTTCAAGTGAGGCTCATTTCATTCCAGGGTTTTACTATGCATTGTGCAAATGTGTGTGACACTGACCTTTAATTAAATCTCAACCTTAAAGGAAGACAGTAAAAGCTTAGTAGCCCAGACTGCGCATATGATTTTAAAGCTATATTTAAATGGTTTAAAGAATTAATAAAAATCTCCCAGTTTTTAGTGACTCTGTTCTCTAAGATGTTTGCTTTCACATAACCTGTATAAGAGGGTTTTTGTAAACATCAGTAGTTATTTATTCTTACTTTGTATAATCAGCTTTAAAATAGAGATGTTAAGCATACCACCTGATATCCAGCTTGTATTACCAACATGCTTCCTTTTATCGAAGTGTTTTTTGATTACCTAAAAGTGTTCCACACTGAGAATTATGTACTTTAGACAGAAAACAATTCAACAGGACAGAATCACACACATGTAGGGCAAAAGTTCATTTTTCATGCCAGAGAGCATGTGTCAGGTAGAAATATAACTCGGCCTCTCGTCATGTCTCCCCAGGTGGCAAAAAGCAGGAGCAGTCAAGCCACTCCTGAGAAGCCTTCTGCTGAGGAGACATCTTTGGGATTGTCTCCTGCCCAGGTCCCATAGGGAAGGAAAGGACAAGTCAAGGATAGACAAGAAGGAAGAGGAAACCAGGGGAGACATTGAGGTGCCTTCTTCAGCATGCTTTTTCCTTCACCTCAACCATCTCAGGGCAGATGTCCCTAGACAGGAGAAGAGAGCATCTGGCATGCTCATGGAGATTTGGGAAAGCAGAGCAAGAAAGTCTTTCTGACACTGTGAAAAGCACTAATAAAGAAGGACATATTCTGACAAATTATTCAAGTATGTAGTGTTGATTATGTGCATCCATGAAAAAAAACACGCTACATAATTTCTGTGGTTAAACAGATATTGATACTGAATTTTTTGCCACTTCTTTCAGACTACTTTAGAAAGACAATATAATTACCCTATAAATAAAATAAGCAGTATAATAAACAACATCTCAAAAACTGGTCCAATACTGAGGTGTTACTATACTTCTGCTGTACTGGTCAAATACTATCTTTATAGTAAACACTTTAGTCATGCACACACAGTAAAAAGATCTCGGTAAATCAAAATAAATCTATTAAACCCTAAATACTCTTGCTTTTTTGCAATTGATGCAAAACAGTTGTATTACGTCCCTTGAGCATTCTCTGCTTGTAGAGTCATAAGTTTAAGGTAAAGAAGCTCTACCATGCACCAAAGCTATACCTTTAAAATGTCTACATTTAAGAAACATTTTTTAAAATGGTCCTAATGAATCAATTACAAGTTTTACTCTCTTCGTTCTTAACATATTTTTGACATCCATTCATGTAAATGAGAATAAAATCTAGTTATTCTGTTATTTTTAGTTCTACTTGGCTAGCTTTCAATCACCTTTTCTATCTGTCACCTTGTAAACCTTGGAAACTCATTCTGATCCTAAAAAATTAACATTGTAACAAAACCTGCTTAAATTAAATTAGTTTTTGAGTTAAATGCAAGTTCTTTTTTTCTTTTTTTGGTACTTACTTTGAAGAATTAAGTAACAGTATTAGCTCCTATTGATATATCATTGTACCAGTTTTGAACACATTTTTGTATATTTATATTTTGGATAATTTGTGTTTAGACACAAATGGAGGGTAATTTTATTCTGGTCTAAAGAGAGTTGATTTTTTTTTTTAACAAACCTGGTGACAAACATGCTCATGCCAATATTTTACTTCACATAATAAAAAAGTTAACTTCCTTTCCATGTGTCTCTTTACATGATCAGAAAACATCACTGGTATGTTTTCCTTGTGATAACAGAGCATTCAGATTGTGGAGAACTGAACATGGAAACTAAGGTAAAGGATGGCAGTAACACAATTTAAGACAACTTACAAATACTATCAGATGTAGAGGAGCATTCAGCTTGCCTCCACACAGTACTTCTTATTCATAATAAGTACTCAGCTAAAATGGCGTATTTTTGCAAAAACTCTTGCCATTTTTTCAGGTTACATAAATCCAGGTGGAAATGCAAAGGAGGGTGTATTTCTTCCTCTTTTTTCATCCATGAGAAAAGAGATGAAATAATTTAATGCTTGAGCTAATACAGGCGCAGATATTAGAGGTCGTATTTAACATTTTTAGCAGGAGTTGAAAAGTTCAACTGAAAAGCTTCACTGGACTTTATGAAGACAAAACATTAGATCGTATCATATTTGCTCTTGATTCATCTCCTAAACAACACAATTTAGCTTAACTAAATTCTGAATTGACCCTCAGGCTTTTTAAATGTATGCATTAGACGCAAGTGTGCCTCTCATAGCACCTCAGAGGTTGTGCAATTTCAGGAGCTTCACTGCTAAGTATGTGTAAAATGGACTTATTCTTTCAGTAACTCCTACTGAGAGCAGTTTCCCCTCTGGATAGCCACAGGCTCTCTCACGTTATCAGACAACTGCTTTTACAAGGACAGGCTGGTAGAAATGAGTAGATGATTCTCCTTTTCTGGAAGCCTCTCCTAACTCACAGAAAGAAAACCAGAAAGAAAACCGTCATGCATTCTTGGCAAGGCAGGCAATATGCTCTCTCACACTTGCTACAGTGCAACTGGAAAAAATTAAATAAGGGTTAATAGGGGAATCTCAATGGCATATAAGGTAAAACTTTCACCTGAACAACAGCTATGATTCATTTGTTCTTTCAGTTGATCTATTTAAAAATGAATCAGCATAGTGCTGATATAGGATATATTGGAAAGTAATCTCTTCTGGAAATGACTTCTTAAAACCTTAAATTAAGAAGGCTTCTGCAGGGTTACACTAGAGGTCTTTCCAGCCCACTATCCTTTTCCAATAAGGGATGCCCAAAAAGAGATGGGCAAGGTCAGGACAAGGATGCATAACAACACTTCTCCCTGAACAGTCTTCCAGGACTTCTCAAGAACCTGAGCCAAACAGGGTTTCTACATACTCAGGAGCCCTCAGCTGATTTCTGTTTTGTGAACTCTGAACTCATCCCATCTCCTCCAACAGCCATGCAAACTTTATAAAATAGCTTCAGTTCTACATACTGTCGCTGATATGGCACGCATTGGAACAATGCTCCATTTTTACCTCACATCCACAAGAACACTATTACACTGACTGATCCAATACCATGGCAATATATAAACAGAATTTAAATGTATATACCTACAGGTACCATCCCCAGCCATGTCTTTTGTGGCCAACTGACTACTCACTGGATTTTTGCATATCTGTCTATCCCATTTTCAGTAAAAATAATAGAGTAATAGAGCAGAAGTGGTTTGCAGTTACGCAACAAAGCCAAGAGAAAAGAGTTCTTGTGACATAAGACTCAAACAGCTATGTAAGTCTTTTGTACACTCAAGTTCATGTGAGCGGATTGCTTTTGAAAGGTATCAGACTAAGCCTTAAAGCTCCAGTCCACAAAGTTAAGTTTAGAAATAACTGCAGTGAATGTAGCTGTGTTTACTTATCCAAAAGGACAAGGGTGAGCAAGACAGACCTGTTCTTATACCACCTAACTGCTGCAAGAAATGTCAGTCTTCACATCAGAAGATGCAAAACAAACACACTGCACTGAGTTTCTTCTGATACACAGATTTCCAGTGGCTTTTGGTCTGACTGTAATCTCTGACCATAGATACAGAGGTGGAGGAAGTAAGCCTGCTTGTTTAGATAGCCATCACCTTCCCATTACATCCTACTGCTTATTCCCATCTCTGCTTTCTTCTTCCCCATTTTGTGTCACCCGCCCTCAGTTAAAACCACGGAAATGATCTGCACTAAAAATAACCTCTCCCTCCACCTCATTTGGTCAGGCCAAACAAACAGCTTTACCAGGACACAGCTGAGGGCACAGTGCAGGCATAAAAGTGGGAAAGTGGAGTAGATAGTGATGGGGGAGGGTTGGAGGAAGGAGCACGATGGCTTAGCCTGGCAGCATTGCTGGAACAAATGCATATGAAACTAAACAGTAAGCACTCCTCAGCATGCACTCTTAGAGCAGCAACAGGATTCAAAGACTGATGACTTGCTTAAAATATAAAACCTCGGGAGAAAAATAATTGATGTAGACACACAAAAAGGGTATCACATGAGCACATTTAAAAAAAGTAAATGAATTCCGAAGTCACTTGGCCAGTGATATGCCCTCCAGTTTTGAAACATCAGATCCCAACAAGAACCCATCCTTTCCACACTGGAAAAACCTGCCCAGAAAGAGTACACACTGACACAACTCAGCCAGTCCTTAAGTACAGCAAACAAAGAGTGTTTAGTGCAAACTGTACTCTTGCTAGAATTGAATGCCTGGAATTCCCCCCAAAATCAGGCTGACTGTCAGAGTCAGGGTTTTCTCCCTACTACATCCCCACATTCCATAGAGCAGCCCCTCATAAGCTGGTTAACAAACATTTTATTTTAAATTTCCCAAGAAAAGCAATATGTTTCCCCACCAGCACCACCACCTAATAATGTTATTTTCAAGGATGTTTTATTGTCCATATTTCGTAAAGGGAAAAAGAAAAAGAAAACTTTGATTTACTGCATACTTTTTATCTCTGTATTTCCCCAAGGATTCAAACCCCTAAAATTTATACCTTACATCTATCATGTAAGCATGGATCAGGAATGGTTATTAGCATGACATTTGGCTAAACTTGTAATATAATAATAACACCACTCCTAATGATTACTGAACCAACAAAAAAGAAAGATATGCCTTTCAATGTGATAATCCTTCAGGTCAACAACATTGCAAGATGCGTGTCAGCATTTTTTCCCCTTAAACCCACTTCATCAGGAACGTGGGAACTACCACTAACGGGAATACGAAATGGGAATTGTTTCTTCTTTCTACAGAATTTGCTATCACATGCAAGATAACTAATGAAACTTGATTTCCTATGATATGTGTCCGTAGCTCTTTAAACCTCTTACTAGCAAAATCACCAGCTTTGTCTTAACTCTCAAAGCCGTCTTATGAAGACAAATGCACAACACACATCTCCCAAAAGCCTGCAGACTACCAAGGGTGGCTCTTGCCACAGGAGCCACGTGTCCTTCCATGCTTCCATACTTGGGAGCTGTCACCAACACTTAAAAGCTACTCACCTGCCACCCTTCACCTGGAGAACTTTCTCAGTGGTGCAACAGACTTGAGATAAACTTGTTTTATTCTCCAAACTTTATTTTCATTTCCACATGCTCAAGGGCCTACAGCTACCAGCCTCTGAACTTAATTTTTCACCCTGCCGTTAGTCACCAGATGTCCTAGTTCTTGATTAGATTAGAACCTTGTAGGGCAGTAGGAACAGTCTAATACTTAAATGCATATATGCACACCAGTGCACACATGTATGAAAACAAAAACTCCTGCTTGCTGTTTTTAACTAAAAATATATGAAGGCATGCTCTTTGCTCCTTGAAGCCTTTAGAGATGATACTCCTGACTGCATTACTTCCCGAAGCCATTTTTTTTCCAATTTTAGGGAAGAAAATGTTAGGTCCTGTCTAATTAAGAGCTGTGCGTAACTCTCCACGAGAAGTACTAAATCTTTTGCATCTTGCCAGGAATTAGATTTAAAACAATCAACACGTGGAAGCACACAACAGTTTTGAATATGCTACATTATAGTCTACTACACTGCTTGATAGCACCCTGGAAGAACATACGCTATTTAAGAGAAATAATCACTCTCTGTTTACACAACATGGCCATGAAAAATCAGGAAGATAACTAATGAAGTCTCTAGATTAATTCAATATGTGATTATAGAAGCTTTAGTTTTAGAAAAGAAGTCCCAGAGGCTTTCAACCAACGTATCCATAGGATGTCTCTGAAAATCTGGAAAACTTTGGAAGATACAAGGTCGTGTCAGTTGGTCTTTTGCATTTGTCACTTTCCTTTCAGTTCACAAATTTTTAACTTCTTGAGCATGAGGTGATCCATGTCACTGAAAATACAGCCTTAAACACCTGAAACTGGGCAGTCGTATCTCAGCGTATTTGTGAGACTGTGATCATTAAATTCACTGTTGTAGAATATCCCAAACATGGGGGCTACCATACATCACAGAAGAGAGGAATTTTCTCCTCTCTTAAACTTCATTTCCTCCCCTTGAAAAGATGGACACAAGAATATGTAATTACAGCTCTTTAAATACTAAAAATTGTATTTGGCTCCCTTTCCCCTTCAACTTGGAGTGTTCTCTTTCCAAGAGTAAACATACCCAGTTTTCTTTGTCTCCTCTTACTCTTGATGCTCTCCTCTGGACTCCATTTGTGTACTTTTTTTTAAGTTCAGTTCCCAAAATTAGACACAATACCCCAGCTGAAGACTCAAAATTGCCAAAGAGTATGGCATAATTACTTCATGGTTTTTTTGTACAACAGCCTTGTTAATGCATCCCAGAATGAGTTAACTCATTGTTTGTGGTCCATTACTATAACAAAGAATTTTTCCTGCACTACAAGCAATTTTTTTGCATCCTGTATCCTCTTCCATTCCCTTCCCTAGAGATTTTCTGTTTATTCCTGAGAGGCTGCCAGAAGGGGATGACTAGTTGGCCTGTTGGAGACAACCAAGTTTGACAGACTTAAAGGTACAGATTACCAAGATCCTACAGCAACTCGTTCTTGATTTCTTGTACTTCTAAAAAACCCTCAAAGGTGAAACAGAATTGAACTATTTTCTTTGAAATGTACTAGTACAACTGAGAGAGAAAATACGATGAACAGAGGTAGAGCTTTAAAAATGAAAAAAGTGAATAAAAAAAATATTTTAACAGTAAAAAGATGCCTTCTCTAGTAGCCACTCCTTACTATTTTTGTTCCTTTAATCACAATCTACAATGCTTTTTCCCACAAACCACAAGTGCTGAATCATGTAAGACCTAAATTGACATAAAAATAACAACATTTTGCTAGTTGCAGCGTTTCCCCAAGGGAGATCAAAAAGTTCAGACCATTTTCTCTTAGTGACACACAGCACTAGGAACTGCAAAGAAAAAAAAAGGTGGCATTTTGGTATTTTTAAACATTTTATTTCTCTAATGAGAAGGGTTCCAAACAATGGTCTTCTTTTCTGCTAAATCAGGCAAACTGTAATGAACGATTAAGGAACTATGAGCAGATTTGAAAGCACAAATGTCCTTTGTGGTACTGTAAACATTGCCTCTTCAAAATCAGGCTGAAGACCAATTTATTTTCCATTTTAAGAACAAAAATAAAGTGTGTTCTTCTGAACAGAAGAAAATATTAGTCATGGTAGATAATTTTAAAAATGCTTCTTCATAAGTCATACACGGCAGCATAGCAAATGAGAAGACATGTCATTGCACATGAAAGAATAAAAAATTGAATGCAATGGATTTTTTGAACAGACTAGTCAAAATGTATGACACGTCTGAAAATACCAGAGAAGAATAAGGATAATTATCATTAATAGTACCCTTTGGGCTCTGCTAGTGGTGGTACAGAGACCTTTACACATATTCCTCTTACCTGCAACTGTGTTCAAGTTCTCCTGGAATTATAAAATAATCTACTATAATTCTATAAAGATATCAGCTCAGTGTCAAAAAAACCAAAAAAACATAAAACAAAAACACCTCCCCAATAAAAAATACTAGATAATAAAAAAGAAAACATAACACCTCGAATACTGTTTGTAGTTCTGGTTTGTCATTGCAAACAGAGTCTAGTAAAACTAGAAGATAATGGAAGGGCAACAATAATGAGCAGACGTAATAAGCTAAGTAGACTCTTTAGCACAAAGACAAATATCAGAAGGGATATGATATGCAATGAGAGTGGCAATGTAGAAAAGATGAAATATTTCTAATAGAGAAACTAGGGAAGGCCAGTGGGCAGCAAGCTTGGAGGAAAAAACCCAACAAAACAAACAAAACCCTCCAAATCAATCAAGTGGCACTTCCTCATACAATACATACTTAAACTGCAGAACTCACTGCCATAAATTAAAGCTCACACAGGTTGGGGGCGGGAGTGGGGGGGGGAGGGAAATTCCTGGAAGAAAAATCCACAAAAATTATTAAATACAGAAATACCACTCCCAGTCAAAAAATACCTCAGACATAAAACTGTAGAGACTAGGACAATCAATGTGGGAAATACTACTATGTGCTTGTCCCCTTTTTAAACTCTTTTTCCTGTTTCACAATCAGTCATGGTCAGAGATGAGATTTGATGCTAAATGAACCCATGATCTGAGCTGGTACAGTTTTCTTATGGTTTTATTAGGCTGTGCAAATCAATTTAAGGTAAATTATCTAAGACTGTGCATGAAACCTTTCTTTCTGCACAGAAAGTTATGCTGGTGCAGCCTACTGTTCAGCAAGCCTTTTAAAGATATTATTATTATTAAAAAAACCCACAATATGAAAATGAATCACGGTGATTGAAAAGACCTACTGTTCACAGCTTAATAGCATCCACAGAACTGTCACTTATCTGAAAAAGATTTTGCTTATTTCAAGTTCTGTGCCAATCTTTAACCTACACAACTTTACCCACCCCCAAGAAAATCCATAAAAGTGCTCAACGACCTCCCAAATATAAAATTAACAGGGAAAAATGATTCGCTTGTTTTGTTTTTCAATTGAAAGTATTTGTGATTTTTATATTATTATCACTGCATAACCGGAAGCTCAGCTGCATGAATGCTGTGCTGGTAGTACTAGCTGTGCATTTAGGTCCATATATATCCATCTGTTTAAGTCTTTGCAAGATTAGACCCTAGGGAATATAGCTGCTTTGGGTGACTTCTGTATTTACGGAATTTTATAGTTCTTGTCAGGCTTTCATTCATCAGTGAGAAGAATCAAACCCTGCTCTGTAGAACTGAAGGCCAAGGATAAAATTTAATCTCTTATTTCTTCAAAATCCAGTGAAAATCTTCTGCTGTTTGAGTGGCTGGCTCTCAGAAATGTTAAGAGCCATCTTCCTCTAATGACATGATTCTTAGTCAATACAATTATTTTTTAATTATGATTTCTCATTTATGTATTCTCTGACTAATTAGATTTTTGGTCCATAATATACACTCTGCTGTTCGTTAGCACGTTAAGTTTGCTGTTCTTAAAATCTAGGGAGAAATTTAGCAGAAAACAACAGTGATTAAAAATGCTAATTCTAGGGGTGGAAAAAGAAAAGCTCTACTGTTCAGTGCTGTCCTAAATAAGCAAGTCTTCTCTTCCCAAAATGAAAAGGCAACACTGACATCCTGAGATGGAAAGAAGGTAGAGGACACCTGCCTGCCTGAAGGAATATTCTCACTCAAATGTTTAAAGCTACAAATCCTGCCATGAAGCTTCACTCTTCTGTGATCCCTGCTGGAAACCTGATAATTAATGAAATGGTTTCAGTAGCAAGTGGTGAGACCCGACCTCTTCCTCTAGCCAGTGACAACACAGAAGTGACCGTATATTCATTGCATAGTTTTTTCATTCACATTTCTCCTCCGACCTTTTTTTCTTTGCCTGGAGTTGAGAACTCCTCAAGGCACACAGCCTGCACCAAAGGCACTCTGGAGCAGACGGGCAATGAGGTCCTGCTGCTATTTGTGGTCAGCTGTAGGTCTGCAGGCAAGGGGCAGTTAGTTGTCTGCACAGAGGGTAGCGAGGACATACTTTCCCCTATTTTAGTTAACTATTCTTTGCCTTTTCTTGTTTTCCTACTTGACAGTTCTTAAATTTGATATTATTTAGCTCCTATGAAAGAAAGTATGTGGGTGTATGTTAAGAAAAGAACGATCTGCACAGCTCTGTCACTTAACATCCTATGGAAGTGAGGGTGGACGTGATCAAAAAGCGTTCACTGAATTAAGAGATAAGAGGGCTTGCATATCTTTAGCCTATTTTATCTTGCTAAACAATTTCACAGTTCAAAACAGTGGGATAATTATTTGCATTAAAATATGTTTAAGTCCTACTGACAGCACTAAGAAAATTCGAATGGAATGAATTGGTAGAAGTGTCAGAAAACGTTTACTTTTAAAAGATTTAAAAGGCAAAGTTCATCTCTAACGTTGACATAAGAGAAAAAATTCCAATATTCTTCTTGCCTAAGGATAAGTATCCTTTCAAAACATCCAGCATAGGTTTTTAAAACAAATACTAGTAGATTAATTACAAGAATACACTTTAAACCAACCAAAATTAATCTACTGATTTAAAGCAAGAAACCATAATCTGCATGCTTCAAGTGATAGCTGGCATGCTTACAACCAGAGGTAGCTCTGTTCCAAGAAATTATTGCAAGAGCTTCCAAAGTAAAAGGCAATTTAAACTTGAAACTGTGTTTTACAAATTACATTCTCCTCCTGACTCCTTTTAAAGAGAAGGTCCTAAAACTTGAATTGAATCTCTTTAACTACAGAAAAACAAATTATGTGACATAGGTGACAGAACAAAACCATAAACATTTTATGGAAACTTTTAGCAGTTAACCGCAAATGTGCATTGTTCTTGCCTTTTATCTGCTTGAGAGTCCTATTTACATTTATTGTAAAGAGCTTCTTAGATACTCAGGGGAAAAAGATTGTTCATGATACTTTTTGGTTTCAACCTATTTACTTCATTGTATGAAAGGTATACATAGAGTCTTCTGTTTACACTGTTTAGCTTGCTCTCTATTCCTCAGCTCAGGTTGCTACCTTCTGCAAACTGAACATCCTGTCTGTTGGTGCAGACTATGTTGACATTAAAAAAAGATAATCCACTGTTGACAATAAGTACAAGCTATGGAGGTGATGAAAAAAAAAAAGCAAAAGTCTAATCTGGCAACGCTCAACACTGCTTCAGAAACGGAAGCTATGATCTCATCAGGTGTTGAAGAGAGGGGATGCAGTGCTTTGCTGTTGTGCAGATGAACACTCACTTATTTGAAACTCTAAATAATGACACTCATAGTATCTGAGTAGGTGATATCCTCTGTTCCATAGCCTCCACTGACTTCAGTGACAAGACGCACACATGTGATGATTTATCCCTGATCTGCACAGTTTTATCGTGGCCACTGAAGTTAAAAAAAGAAAAAAAAGATTCTCCCTAACTAGTGAACACGTTACTTTTACAGAGTAGTCAAAAATGGCAAAAGCAGCAAATCAACCTTCTACTCTTATCTTAGGAGATTAAAAAAAATTAATTGATAATAAGGACAATCACGAAACATGCTCTGATATGTTTACCTTTTCTTTGGTTGTGATGGAAATTCTGTTTTAATGTACTTTTAAATAATGGCAATTAATTAAAAATTTAAATACCCTTCTTCTGAAAACTGCCACTTGTAAAAGTCTGAAATGACTTGGACTAAAGGGATAGTGTGTCTTCATTAAGAATGTGGTTACCTTTTGCATGCATTAACATTGACTTTCATTATAATTCAGTTTGATTTACACATAAGGGAACAAACAAGTGAATTTCTTGCAAATATTTTAAAGTGCATGTCAAATCTTAATAAACTACCCACTACTTTGTAATTAAATCTTCTCCACAGATTTCAATGCAACTCAGTCTAAGTGGTAAAAATTACAAGAATTTCTTTTCTGTTTCTTCCCCGAAGAAAGAGTGGGAATCAGGATCAGTTTGTGATTCTGGCCAGGCTACTACACCTCTGTCAAGCACCAATGCTATTCCTTCAGCTGTCTTTCCGAACCTTACCGCCTGGGATAGTGAAGGACTGCTGCCACCTCCACATTGCAGAATCACTTCCAGAAGAAACCCTGGCAGCAGCCACAGTTGTGAAGGAATTCAAAGCAGCAGCCCCCCAACAACCACAGTTTAAAATAAATCAGTGTCCTTCACAGACCTGTGGCCAGTACAAAGATGAGGATAGCACAGCCTTTAAAGTATTGCTTCTGCCTTTCTTAAATTCAAAATTAGGGTGTACACTGAAAAGTACCAGATTTAAAAAGAAATATTCTAAAGCTCATAAATGATTCTCTAATACATTTTTGGTTCTGTGAGGAAAATCAGTCACTCCTACTTAAAATGATAAGTCAAGTTATTAGTCTTCCTGTTGCCATCAAATCAATATCCAAATTTAGATGTAAAAATATTTTTATCCTTGTAAAATGCAATAGAAGTATCTAAAGTTTTCAGCTAAAACTGTAGCAAAAAAAGGCAGAATGTGATATTTAGTATTAATAATTTGCAGTAACTGACTGGATGCTGGACTGACTGTCAAAACCCCTCAAATTAATTTGTATTCATAGGTAAAAAACTTGAAAGAAATATCAGAAAATCTCGATAGTTTTGGAGACCACAGAAATAACTTAAGTTTTAGTTAGTAGTAATAATAATAAATGATAATATCTTCCCGGTTTCACAGTGAAAGTCTCTGTGTTGTGTGATGATAATAAAAGCAGGTTGGATGAAGTTTGAATATCACCTTACTATCTGAGAAATCAGATTCACAATATAAGATAGCAAACATTTAATTTGGTGTTACTACGATGATGTAATATTTAATGTAACACTGCACTTAATTCATAAGCAGCATTGCTCATAAGTCTTTCTCAAGTAACTGTATTTTTGGGATGTAATTAATTATTTTGCACTGTAAGCTGTGAAAAAAACCAACCCTCTATAAAAGGCAAATTACATGTGAAAATGGTGAACTTTTCCCATATATTTCAAAGTTGAATCTGTTCTTAAAAATATTGAGATAGGAAGGCCTAGAAAAAAATGCAGCATTTAATATCCTCTTATTTTCATTTTTTTTCTGAATACAACTTCTGTTTATTAACTTCAGATGATTTGTGATCATGTACAGGATTTTCTATGGCTCCCAATCTCCGTATTTCTACTGTTAATTGTTAGGGGCCTAAGTAGATCCCTGAGCTCCTTTCTTGGGATACAAATTTAATTATTTACTTATCATTGGTATAAACTGTTGTGGTTCAGTGAGTTTAGAACAAGGGGAGAAGGAAATATGTTGTTACACTGTTATTAAACAGAGCAGTGTTCTACTAGAGCAAAAACCTTACTTGACTTTATGTTTGATCATAAGGAATTCTTTCGCCTAAAGCAAGCACCACCCCAAACATAAATGGTGTATTTTAAGCAAGAAATCCTGAGCCCCACAGAAGAGCTGTACTTTACAAAAAATGCTCCAGTTTAAAGCTCCACGTGTTTCCACTAAAGTCAGAGCATTTATTAATGAATTCAAATAAAGGAATTAAAGACAGTCATGGTACAATTCTGTAATTTTACAGTTCCAGTATATATTATAAATTTGAGAAGTTGAAAGGTTTTAAGGTTTGTTGGTTTGCTTTTCTTTTTTTTTTCCTTTTTTCCCCCCCAACTTGTCCTATACTTGCTTGTACTACGATCCCAGTTCTAGTTTTTATATTTTTGAACAGTTAAAATAATGACTGATTATTTCTGAAAGCTCTACAGGACTGACTGATCTATCAACGGCAAACTTAATGCTTACAGAGAATAAGAACAAAATAACATGTAACACTGAAGTATTTTTTTGATCTCATGTATGAAACGCTTGTAACTTTTACTTCAACATCAACTAATCAGAACACTAGGGACTCAGTTTGCTGATTTAATGAAATGCAGACATGCTTACACTACATCTGTATGCAAACAGGTATTTCATACTGAAGGAAAAGTATTCCTGGGAATCAGCAGAGTCTGCTCTTAACATGAAAAAAGCGCAACTTCAGTATCTGCTGTTAATTACCAGTGTACAGCAGGAAAACAACTGCCATCACAGCTACCACAACAAAAATTTCATCTGTTTCCTGATTGCTACTTCTTCCTAACATCCACTACTTTTCAGGATCAGTTCTCTTGACAACTTTAACCTTTTTACAAAGACTAAGGAGCTGCCAACAACTATAATAGTGAACGTGTTTTCAGCTGTCCTTCTCTGACAGCCTTCTACCTTAGTTCTTCAGGTGTTACTAATTCAGGGTAGTAATAATGTTGTTGGACTTACACAACTTAATCATTACCTGGCCTTTCTGATACTTTGTGTTTGTTTAAATAGGAAAAGATGTGTTTGTGTAAATATGAAAAACTACCAGTGTGCATCTTAGATTACAAAACCCCACAAATTAATTACTTAATTTTTAAAAGTCTAATTGATTTTAGAAAGTTAATATTGACTCATGCTGTAGTAATGCTAAGTATTGCTGTCACAGGTAGTTATAAAAACTTGTGTTCATTCTGCCCAAAATGGTAAACAAAGCCCTAGAGTAAAAATACAGACAGAAAGAAAAATCAAGTAAAGCCATTTGAGTTGCAATGCTCACTGTATTCTCTCTTTTATTTTATGGTATTTTCATGTAAAACATTTTATATTTTCACACTCACAAGAAAGATGGAAATATTGTGAGTTATTTGAAAAATCAAAAAATGAGAGATGATGCTATTTTGTAACTCCTTTGGGATACATCAAGTACATATTAAAGAGACACTTAAAACAATTTGCAGACAAATTGGATAATAAAGTCACAGGATTAACTTCACAACCCAAGCAAGTTTAACCGTATATGAACCATACTTATCATGTTTTTAATATTTTATTTAATTATTTATCCAGGATAAAGATTTTCTACAGCCCAACAATACATTTCACTTGATCAAGATTTTCAGTTGCTTCAAACACTGAGACACACACTGTGAAAACCAGAGATCACCAGGCATCAACAAGAGTTTGAATTTGAATACCAGCTCTCATAAAAAATTTGAAAAAAAATACATGTAACTTCAAATTCTGACCAAAAGTTTTTTTGTCTCTTTCTTGTGTCTTTATATTATGAATACAAAGTCCTAATTTTTAAGAAGAAAATGTGAAGGAAAATTAAAGTCCTCAAATTGAACTCAAACTGTAATATCTCAAAATGTAAAGCAAAACATAGACCTGGTTAATCTAAAGTACTGTCAATGCCCACATTAACATTTCATTCTTAAGAGCTAAATTAAAGAGCTCGCCTGACTAATAAAATAGCTGTAAAAATTATATTTGAAACTGACATACTAAAATCCGCACAAGGAGCTATAGCCACACAATTCACTATTTTAAGAAGGTTCAAGTTTTGCCTCTCTAAAACATTCTCTGCAAAAGAAAACAAATCTTGTGAAAACTCTCCCCATTCCCTAAAACCCGGGTGAAGTGTTTATATGTTCTCTCTTAAGCAGGTGATTCACGTTCACCGGTAACTGGTTCATATGGCCAAACACTTGGCTACACTGCCCCATGGCAGATAACGATTCCCTGCTTTTTTCCTACACACAGCTCATCAGATGAGCTTGATCCAAGACACATGTTATGCAAAGCAACTTAATTGGGCTACATTTTTGGAGAAGACAAAGGGTAAAGGCATTATATACTGAGCAGCTTTGTGGTGCCCACAAAATTCAAATACTTCAATAGAAACAAATGGACTTGAGTAAACACACCCTTACATAATACACCATGTTTTTCTACAGCCAGCATAATATGGCCTTAATATGTTCCCTCTGATTCACAAAGGACAAAACAAATCCCCGTCAATAAAGGATTAAGATTGGAGCAGGTCAATTCCTGCTAACTTTAGCAAATATCAATCAACACTTTGCCAAAAATAATAAAAAAATCCTTTTTGATAGAGCACATGTTTCAATTTCAGTGTTAAAGCCCTTCTGCTGTTTCTACACTGGACTATGGAGCTAATAATGCCTAAACTAATCAGATAAAAATTTATCTTGATTCCTTTCACAACATAAAGGAAGAAAATACAGTGAACATTTGACTTATTATATTTATTAACTTTGTAAAAACTCTAGCCCTTATGATTTATAGAACTGGACCCCATCAGTCACTCAGGAAATATTTTGTAAAAATTGTACAGTCTTTCATAAAAGTAATGAAAGACAACATAAAAATTATAAGAGAAATCAAGAAAGTTTTGTTTTATATCAAATAAATGAATCTTCAAGGTAGCATAACTAAACCAAACTAAAGAATAATTTTTAAAAAGTAAGTAAAACTATTGTAGGGGGCACTCCGCAGACTCTTAAAGTAATGTTAGAAGGCTGTAAAGAGAAAACTATTTGTCTTAAAATTTGTATCATTACTAAATAAAGTGTTCCGCTTACATTTTGTAGAAAGCTAAGTAACAAAGAAAACAGACAAACAAAAACCCTAAATAACTATCAGAGTCTAAATGTGAAACCCCCATCTTTACTCAAAATTCTCATAATTTCAGCCATAAATTGCAATTAAGAGTATGATTTCACCCATAGAAAAATCAGTATTTTCATACCCACCTATTTAAATTAGCAAGTAAATGTATATTAGTTAATTTGTATGTAGTTTAAGAATGTCTGTCCAAGTACATCCGTATGTCACAAATATATTTAAATTAGAACCCCATGAGTGTTGGTTCTATTGTGCCATCAGTGAACTTTTTGCATTTCATCAGGGATCTCTCTTTAAAGACTCATGATAAGGTGCAGTCATTTTCCCACATTTGGCATGCAATGTATCTGAAATGCATCTTCAGCTAACACACGTTGACTTTTATTACACAGATTACATGGCTAGTATCATCCATAAATAACACATCTGTAATTCATATTGCAACAGTAAGTGTCTTTAACAGCTCATCACCATCCATATTGTTAAAAACCCTAAAACTGCCTCTTCCCTCATTCAAAGAAAGAAGGGTAATCTTTGTCACATTTCAGAATGTGCCAAAATTTACCCCAGAGTTGCCTAAGTCACCATTTCTTCCTTTACAACTGTTTTTAAGTAAGAATGATTAGACCTTGAATGTCTACTGTTAAATACTGTGTTGGTTTTTGAGCTTAGAAGGCCTTATTCCATACCTCAGCTATTAATTATGGAATCAGTAATGCTTAGCAAAGGATGCATAACTGATTACTATCCAAGTATTTATTTTTATATTTCTCCTTATCCAAAAATACTAAATGGGCCAAAAGTTATTTCAGCTGGAAACCTAATTTTACTTTATCATTGACTTAAACTGGAGTAGAATCAAGCCCTGAAGCACAATAGCACTTTTTTTTTTCCAATCTGTCTTGCTCACAAATCTTCCTGGAGATAAATAACATACTAAACATAGAAAAATTAAAAAAATGCAAGCCAAACCAAAGAATCTAAAAAAGGCATACTTTACATTTTACAAATATTAAACCTATGAATTGAGCTGATAAGAAAGCAAGAGGGAAAATATAAAAGTGACACAGAAATATATTTACTTCTAAACCAGCATCAGATTTCTTTTTTTGAACTTGTTACAACTTTTTAATTTTTTTTAATTAGAAGTAGTAATTGACACTATTTCAAATAACATGATGGTATTTTCAGAAAACCTACTTAATTAAAAAACACTTATTAATATTTTTACTTTAAACCAAAATGGACTTTGAATCGAGATTTCAAATAAATTATTAATTGTTTCAAAGTCCACTGGGTCCTATTCTTTCCCCCTCCAAGAAGGCTAAATTTTCCTCTGTAAAAAATATCAGTGAGTCAAATTTGACCAGATATAGTCAGCTTCTGTGAAAAAGGAGAAAATTTGCAAACAATAAAAATAAAAAATATCTCCAGCCCTATGGAAAGTCCAGTTTAGCTCTCTTTTATCCCAGAAACTCAAAATAACAGATGTACTATAGAGAGCTGCAAAGTATATATGCCACCATTTATTTTACTCAAACATCTAAGGGTCAAAATTCAAGAAAAAAAAAAATCCACATAAAATGAGCAACAAATGCCTCAGAACTTTAATACCTGCATAAGACAAATATTTCATGTCAAGCTTACATTCCATTTCTAAAAAGAGTTTCTCATTTTCACTAACTTGCATCCAGCAATTGAGCAATTATGCAATATGTGGGTGTACCTTGCAGTCGTTTTCTTAACATCTGCATTCTGTGTTAAATTCTAGCTGTACAAGATGTCTGATAATTTTTCTTTATCTTGAACCTTCAAAGTGGTAGGTTTACCAGAGGCAAAATCACACATCAGAGAATATGAGTCATATAATAAAGAAACGACTCTTCCCCTTCTCCCCCTTCCACCCTGAAGCTATAATAACCTAAAGACACTCTCTTGTAAATGCCTACTCTGGTAATATTGATAGCATGTACAACTCACAATCATTTAGCCAATGAATGAAGATTTTTTTAAGTCCTTACTGTATCCATAACAAATTGCTTTCAGTATCATTTTAAGGCAAATTAAAAATTGTGCTACTGCAAAATAAAATTCAGAATGTCTGTGCACTTGCTTTCATATAAAGCATAAAATATGAAACATTCTATGCATGTTCCTATAAATAATAACATAAAAAGATAAAAATAATTTAACATAAGATGCCTATGCAAGTTAATCTGAAAAGTATCTCTCATTTGTCTACAAAAGAGTAGCTTCCATACAGAAATCCTTAATTTTCAAATGATTCCATATCAAAAGAAGGCAACATTTACATACAAGCAAATCACTGCTCATGCCAACTACAGTACACGAGGAAGCAAACCACCACCTTACTTGACCACTGCTTACGCGAGCTTCCACTCGGAAGTGCAGTAAATTTGGGAAACAACACTGAGGCCACTCTAGCCTTTTATTTCCTTTTATATCCTTTTCTGTAGGTAGACAGTAACTCCTCAGGCTAACATCCTGCATCTAATTCCATGTAGGAAATCAGCTTTCAACAAAGTCTTATTTGATGTGTCAATATGTATGATTGCATCAGAAAATTTGCAGAGAACTAAATGCAGAAACAGCAGCATTTACAAACAGCAGCAAATAAATCCATAACAACAAAACCCTGCACCACTAAAACAGGTGCAACCACCACAGTCTTGTAAGAAAGTTAACCAGAGGTGATGCTGGCATAAGGTCTTCACATGACCATCTTCCAAAAAGTAAAAAACCCCAATGTTTCAGTAAATCAAAGTGAAGCAACATGTTCCCCCTTGAAGCAGAATAAATGAGTGGTTTGTATTCTTACCTGTGTATAGTCAAAGTCAGAAAGAGGAGCTATACTCTTGATGTAGTCCATTCGAAATTGGTTTTCTGGGTTGGCCAATGGAACTGGGGGTATTAAAGTGCTCATTGCTGAAACTATAGTCTAGAATTGGATAAAACAAAAAAACAAACACATTAATCTGGATAAACGTGGGATACAGGATCAATAGAAGATAATCCAATCTGATCAGCAAAATGGGATTTCTCTCATCACAATCTTGGAGAGCACAATCCTTCTCATTTCCAGCAAAACCAAGCATTTAAGAACAGTATTAAGTGTGTTCTTACCACAATCGCATCTTTAACATTTTTCCGAATATCCAGTATTTTCTGTTTCTTTTCTCTGCATTAAAACAGAAATATTAACACTTTGATTTTTTCTTCCAAAGCAGTTCAGTCAGTTGCATTTAATTTTTTTCACTGATCGCTTGTTTATCTGCTCTTCAATCATTAAAACATACTAACAGAAAAAAAAAGGCAAGAAAAATATATTTTCCCCTTATCCCTTTTCTTGCACAATATGAAGAGCAATGCACATTCATCCCTGATACATTTTTTTAAATCAGACAATCATGGACACATCTGCAAAGCCTCCCCTGATGGAACTCGAAGTCATTCTTTCATTTCTACAACATGCTGTAAACATGCTTGAAATTAACAACACATAGTTGAAGGCAAACAGATATCTAAAATTAATGCTGTGGATTAATAATGATTTCTGGCAAAGAGTTATTCAGAGAGAAAATGATGTAGCCTCACAAAACAGGATGATTTCTAAAAATATGCAAGATTAGTTTCAGTTTTACGCTAACCCCAACACCGGAAAAACAGCACACACTGTCATCCTGAATATGACTTGACATGTATTTTTATATTACCGACAGATGCAATATTTGGTTATTTGCTTCTATGTAAAAAGTAGTCGCCATGTTGTTGCTACACAGGGGCCTGTCAAGCGCTGCAGTAGCAACAGTGTAAAATACAGTAAAGGGGCCAGAAGGAGAAAATGCAAACATACAATAGCAACAATTTCCTTATTCTCACTCGCCTCCCTCCCTCAAAACGCAGTGTCAAGCCACCAAAACACAGGGGATGAAAGGAGAAATTTCCTAGCCTACTGTATGTTAACCTGTTTCCAACATTTAAGGAAAAATAAGTCACAAAGTGTCAATAATTCTTACTCTGAATTAAATCCATTGACATGTAGGATTCGCATTTGTTTCACAATAGTGCTTTTTCCTGACTCACCAGCCCCTAAAAGAGAAAGAAGGGAGAACATTGTGATACACGGTTCAGGCTGGGGGGATTGGAGTGGTTTTTGTGGTTTTTTGGACGCATCTCCCACCTCGGCAGCATTTCTGTATGTGTGCATCCATGTGGCTCAGGCGCTGAGCTCGATCTGTGGACGCCTCGCTCACTGCTCAATACAACAGCCTACGTTTTTCATACCTAAGGCGCACGCCGCATCTCCCCTCTGCGCATCTCCCCTCTCCGCTCGCCCTGCCGCCCCGGCAGGCTGGGGCAGATGCCCCCTCCTCGCCCTCCTCTCCCCGTCCCCCACCTCTGCCCCTTCCTTCTTACCCAGGAGCAGCAAGCGGTGTGTCGCTTTATAAGCCAGCCTCTCTTTCTGCAACTGCTTCTCTATTTTTTTGTTGGCTTCTCGCTGCGCTTTCTCATCGATACGCTGATCCTCCGTTTTGCTGTTGCCCAAACACCCCATAGCCGCTGCTTAGGGTGGATGTCAAATCGCTGCCTTCACAGATTTAGTATTTACAAGGGGGAGAGGGGCGGGGGGGAAGGGAGGCAGAAGACAAGTCTTTATATCCGTGTGTGTCCCTGCGACGGTCTCTCTCCTCTTCTTCCCCCCCGGCTCGCTCACATAAAATGGTCTCTGGCCGCTTTCCGATCGCAGCGGAGTTCGCTGGTTCGCTCCCCACCAGAGATGCGGCGAGCAGGCGGCAGAGGTGTCCCTGCCCCGGCGGGGAGGGGGTGGGGGGAGAAATCTGTGCAAAAATGCCTAACATGCAACGAGAGGGAGAGAAAAGGGCTCCTCCTGGAAACCAGCCGGGTGCCGCTCTCCGCTCTCCCTCCCCACAGCGCACACAATCCCTATATTTCTCTGTAAAGGTCTATTTTTGTCTTCCTAACTCAGCACTGCCTCTTTCTGCGAGACCAGGAAACAGCCCCGCTACCAGCCCTACGCGCAGGGAAGCCGAAGGAGAAAGGTAAAAGCCGGACGGATCTACCTGGATCTTACGGGGCCGGGGCCGGGGCCGGGAGGCTCCGCGGGGCCCGCGCCCCCCGCCCCGGGCCGCCCCCGCCGCCCCTCACGGCCGCCGCGGCCCCCGCGCCCCGCCAGCGCTGCCGCCGCGAAAACCTGGATCTGGCATCGCCTTCCCGGGACCTGCGGCCTCCGGGCCCCCCGCCCGCGGCCTGGAGGAGGGGAAGGGGCTGCGGGGCGCTGCGCCCGCGGAGCCAGGGGGCCTTTTCCCGATCTTTCCCCGCATTCCTCGGCGGTGCTGGAAGAGCCCGGCCGCTACCAGAGCAAGGGCTGGCACTCCTGGGTCTGAAATCCCAGGCTGGCATGGCCCAGGTGGTGGCTGCCATCGTGACTGACCTGGGGGAGCAGCGCCGGGAGCCTGCCCGTGCCAGCGGGGTGGGGTCTGCGGGGGGGTTGCCCGCGTGTACCCCGACACAGAGGGCACGCACGGGCACAAACACCCCGCCTCGCCTTCTTAACAAACAAAATGTCCCTGTACACAACTTGTCACAGCACCACGCGGGCCGTTTTTTTCCACTGAATATTCCAAACTGTATCAGCTGAACCAGAAAATGAAGCTGTCCAAACAGCTCATGATAATGTTTAATCTGAACATGATAACATGCATGCTAATATCACCACAACAACAAATCTCAAAAAGAAACCGTATCCTTATTCCTTCATTTACCTCCATTTTAGGTCCTAAAATGAAACTTCAAGCTAGACAACCTTATAATTGCTCCTTCTTGCTACAAATCTCTTGCCTTGGTAACTGGCATCTCAGTGCAAAAGCAGCTGTAAAGCACCTGGCTCCTCCTAAACTTCCACTGTGTAGAAACCACCTGCACAACTCAAATGTGATCCTTGATACACTGAGGCACAAGAGCACTAGAAAAAGGATAGGCATGACTCTGAAGTCCCGACGTACTTTCAGCTTTTATCTCCAAATATTATTATTTCCCCATACTTCCAAAGATGGATTACTTAAAAATTAGTATTTTGATAGCTACATATGTGTGCGAAATCCTGTCCTCAACTGAAAACAAAGAGAGATTGGCATCAACTTCAATCAAACAAAACAGCATTTTAATCTAAAAAGTCTTGAGATGCGCATGGTGGCAAAAAAGAAACTGGGTTACAAGCAGACGGATTTAGTTTACTTTTTTTGAGTGGCTCTCTTTTAAGGGTGAGAAGTGCTGAAAGTGGTACTGTCTACTTTGAGGAAGAGGAAGGTGAACAGGGCAGGACCCAGAAAAGAAACAGGTACTGCTCCACCTCTGGTTGGGTACCTTGAGTTTTCAGGAGATTACGGAATTCAAGTGCCAGATATGTGGTTTTATGGTACTCCTTGATCTAGGCTCTGGAAGCTGTTTTTATCTTCCTTCTTACATAGGTGGGGGAAGTAGTGGTGGGGAGGAAGGCAACACAAATAAAAATTGACAGGATCTGCCAGTCTGAAATATGCATTTTTTAAGCATTACTGAGCTGCATTTTTTAGGACAGACTGGTTTTTTCCTATTGATATTTTCCTGCCCGAAGAGGCAAAAAGCACCTGAGATACAGATAGGTTTAGAAGCCCAATTCAGGATGACTGCTGTTTTTGGAGGCTGTCAGACACAGGATATATGATGAACAGCTTTTGTGAAGAGCAGTCATGTTTTCTCCCTGGCACAGCACTGTGAGGGCTCAAAACTGAACTATCTTAGTTAGAAATCACTCACTGGGTCTGAATTTTCATAGTTCTTCAGTGTCAGAAGCCATAATTTATGATGCACAAGATTTGTGTAGCCATATTTATTTCCTATGTAAATACCTCAGTTTGAGACCTAGGTCCCGAATCCGGCTAGTGTCAATCAGAACTAGGAGCTAAATCTGCCTTGTTTCTTCCCCTTCTCTCCTCAGCAGTTTTCTTCCTGCACGTACTAACATTGGGATTTTTGGTGCAGATTTGTTCCCAGCTTTAAAACGGCTCAGTGCCAATAAATAGAATTTGACAGGATCCTGGTATATCCTGCTTTTACCTTTCTCCAAAAGAGGGAAAGTGTTTCTCATTTCCTCTCTCCCCCTCGAAAAACCCCATGACCCCTTTGGGTCTCTTCCTCCTGAGAAAAGATCACACAGTTCAAGAATGACACGCGCAAGCAACCTGTGCCCAGAAAGAACTTTTGGCTGTAATTATATTCCAAACCCTCCCTTTGCTTTTCCCAAACACAGCACTTATCCTGACATAATCGAACTACAAAATCCTAGAAGCAATAATAAACACAAGAGAAATTTTCTCCCCCTTGGGACACAGCTTTTTTTTTTTTTCTAGAGAGAAATCACAGCTATCACATGAATATGTCTCCTCTGCACACAGATAAATCTAAAACTCTGTAAAAGGTTTCAGCAGTGCTGCTTCACCAAACCAGCTTCTAGTACAAATTGTACATGGGAATAAAAACAAAATCCTGGACAAAGGAAAAGAGACTCTTCCTCCTCTTCCCCTCTCTTCCCAGGCAACCAATGTGGGATCCTCCTTGAGTTCCTAGTCCTCCTGAAAATGAGGTATTTCATGTTGCCTCTGCTCCTTCAGATCAGGCAACATATGTATACATACATACATATATTTATATATGCACATATATATAAATACACACTGAGTGGGTAAGTGTGTGCAAAAATGAGATTCATTTTCTACTTCATGCTCAAGCTTGGTGCTGTCCCATCGTGAAACCAGGCCATACATCATAAGCCCTCGTGGAGGGAAACCGGAGACACCTTTATTTCCTGTTTTCCTTTGTGAGTTCCCACCTCAGGTTGCACTGTTTGTGAGCCTCAGGCTGAATGTTGAGGAGCCCAAGTCGCTTGCGTGAGGCCATGTTTGCATTCTTGTATGGAAGAGGATTGAGAGACCAGCTGAAGCCAAGTTCAAGCAAACAGCCATACTGGGAGGCCACCCCTGCCACAAAGTCAGTCTTGTTTCTCATTCCTATTCTGTTTGCGGTAAGGAGGGACAAAAACCCAGTGAGAATTAACAGGGAGCTCCTACAGATGCAGCTCGAGAGACCTGGTTGTTCCTTGCCCCTCCAGTCCAGAGCAGGACTGATGGAGAGCTTTTTCTTGCAAACATGAGGTAGAGGTGGAGAAAGTTTCTCTACAGAAACCCTGCACACCCTTTGCAGACCATCTTCCCTTTGCCCAGCCACTATTGTGGCTTTGGTTCCATTTCTCAAAAAAAGAGCAAATGGAAAGACGGAAGTAGTTAAAAGCATAGGGGGGATCTAAGCAACTGGTAAAGAGATTCTTCCTCCTTGACACTCTTCCTGCCTCAGGGTCTCTGAACTCTCTGCTGACACCGTCCCCAAGTATGGGCACTGCACTAGGTGGGTAACATCGTAGTGACCTGACCTGGTTCTCCTCACTGGCCTCTCTTTTTCATGTAGCCCATCACTGCAAATCAGGATATGCAACTCACCAGCACCTGTGGTTTTTACTCCACCTCATCATCAAACTAGGGTCTGAAAAGAGAAAAATAAATCGCTATTTGCATAGGTATTCAAGAAAAATAATTCTTTCTCTTTGGTAAGTTTGTCTCTCTGCAGATGTCAAATATTAACACAAAAGTACATCCTCCGTGGAAGGCTACATTTGGAGTTTTATAGGATACATGAACAAGGAACCACAAAAATTATGACTCTGTCTGTATTAAAAACACTGAGTAAGAGTCCAGAAAATACAGAGCACATACTTTGCAGAGAAGTGAATGTTATGCTAAAAAAAACTAACCTTCATCCTTTTGTTTAAACCCATGACATTAAAAAAGTCATTAAAAGAATTTTGAGAGGAGCTCATCTGTTTTGAGAAGCAGGATGGGAAAGATGCCAGAGAAGGTGAGGTATGCATTTCCACAGTGATTGTGGACCTGATCCCGAATCACCTTCACATCCATGGATTAAGGATAAATTCACTCATGCAGAAGAGGGTCAGGCAATGCTAAGGGGCATGGCCATGCTCTGAGTAGTTCCTTGGCTTCCTGACACAGTTTACTGTTCCCATTCCCATGCCATACTCCTTTACTTGGCAGCTGTCACCATGTAACTCACCTGATAAACCAACTTATCCCTTGCCTATTGCTCTCCCACAAACCACAACCTGCCTCATTTCTGTGCAGCACAGACAATCAGCAAAAGGGAGAAAGGAGGTGAAGTGATTTTGGAGAAGACTGTGAACTAAATGTAATAGAGTCTGAAGAGAAAGAAAAGTTTTCCAGAGAAAAGCCGCAGGCACCAGCCCACAGAAATGACAGTGATAGCCTTTTGCCCCGAGAAAGCATTTGTGAAGGGAAGGATTAGCTCTAAGCAGGAAGCAGATGCTCCTGGGGAAGCCTGCATGGAAAAGCATTAGGTGAAAAGCAGATTTGCAGTATGACTGCACTAAAGAAAGAGGGCAATCCTCTTTCATTCAAGCTAGTTATTCCTTATCCAAGCTAGTTATTCCTCACCCATATCCTGCAAGAAAGCAGAGGGAACAAGGAACTTCTGCTATGGCCATCGCTCTCAGCTCAGGGTTTCCCTTTAGATTCTTATTGGTAAAATAATTCCGGTGTTTATTACTTGTCTTTTATTATTAGAAATTCCTTATCTATGAAGAGAGACTCTCATGGCAGCACTCCACACATGTCCATCTGTTGGTACCAGAGGCAGAAGCTGCTGATTGAAACTAACATAAATCCAGGAAGGTCCCAATAGCATTTAAAAGACTAAGTAACCTCCTGTGGTTTAAATATTCTTACATATTACAATGAAATAACATTGTTAAAATGACGTGGATGCTTTTGCAATAAGCAAAAGGAAAACCTCATTTGACGAATTTGCAAGACTGTTACAGGATATCTTACAGTTTTGGCAAAACAGGAGGCACTTTTATGACAATATCCCAATTTATGGAGAATTTCAATTGGCTGGACGCTCCAAGGGCACTTTCCCCTCTTCCCCTGCAGCCCCCCCACCTCCCCAACTAAGCAAAGTAATACATTCCCATTTTAAGGCAGTGGGAAATTAGTTCTAATCAGATGTTTAGGAGAGCCCTCAGGATTAAAGAGATTTAAATAAAGCCAGGCAAAACATGCTAATATTGCCTTAATTTATAAGAGAATTCATCAATAAATAAAGAAGTCAGCTAGAATTATAGCTAAGTTACCACATTCAAAAAATGGGGAAAGTCTGTACAGGAGACATGTCCTGGACTCTTTGCCACATGCTGACTTAACATCTTGCAGAGCGGTAACAGCAAAGCCAAATCATTTGTCTGCAGCTTATAAAGGGTTTTGTCTGTCATATAAAATTTTGCATTTAATAGTAAATGCTCAGGCCGATTATCATGATTTCCCTATTTGGACAGGAATAAAAAACTGGAAAGAAAACCAACTTGTGAGACACTGAACATATGTGAGATGTGCCTTAACCTCACCTTTAACTCTGAGGCACATGCCTGAGCAAAACACTCACAGTCACAGTATGCCTGCCTCCACCCCTAGTTCATTAGACAACATTCTGCCGAGCTAGACCGTCTCTACATTCACCACAAACACATCTGACCTGTGCTTTTTGTTTGCATTACCCCTTTGCCTTTATATAAATGTAGAGATACTTTTTAGTTTCTTCATTAGTGTTTTAACTCCTTCACTTGAGAAATTAAGCTTCAGCTATCCCAGCAAATGATTGATTTTCAAAAAAAAAAAAAAAGAAGAAGAAAGTCTTTACATAGTTAAATTACTGTCATTCAAACTCAAAGTTATGCTCTAATTCTTATGCGTGACTGCATGGTCAATGGTATCCCTTAAGAGAAAATTCTTACAAATAAAGAAGATCCACTTTAACATGAATCAAGGAATTCTGTAACTGCTTCCTAGCCCTGTTTAAAGATCCCAACATGTAACTACACACAAAAGCAACTAGGAAAAATTGGCTTCTGGAAATAATGTTGCCAATATGTGGGTAGCCTCATGCACTCACTCCCTGATTTATATCAATAATATTTAGCACAGAAACACAGCTTTTGCTTGACTGCATGACTATCAAATCCACATAAAATATCAAAACTGATTGAATAAACAACAACACAGTATTTTTCTCCTCATCCATCTACTTTTTTACCCTATATATCTGCTTGTAACAAATACCTGTTGAGCCATGTTCCGCTTGGCCTTTTGTGACATAGATCTTAAGTTTCCTATAGGTATTTCTGTGGTATATTTGTACAAAGCTTTGACAACTTTGGATTAAATAGCTCTCACGTGTTTGCTCATAATTGAAGAGACATGGCTTGTAGACCCACGTGGTCCTTTCCAAAACCAGGTTTATGTTGCAATGTTGTAAACTTCCACGCTTTCATGACATGAATTTATTTATTTCTCTGGACAGATAAAATGGTAGATATGAAGACATAGCAGATACATTACTTATATAGATGACTATTCCATCTGCATATCTGTGTGGGAGAGGGGAAAAACAATTGTAAACACATGTGATACTTTTCTGGAAAGTAAGTCTACTTTTTTCTCTTTTTTCATCTGCTTTCTTATTTACTTTATTCCCTGCTAGTCTCAAAATTACAATGAGTTAATGAAATTCAAACTCATATGATTTTACTGATCTTATTTTTAATAAAATCAAAAGTTTTTTCCAGCACCTATTTGTATAACATGAATTAGATTTTTTGGAGCAAATATTTCTCACAGGATCATTTCACTTGGGATGAAAGGTGATAAAAGCATTGGTGTGTGCATGAAGAAGGGGGAAAGGTTTAGCAGTCCACAGAACTTGCAGACATTTTGGAATGAGCTATTTAATAATAAGTTATGAGGAATCTGTATTTTCTCAAATACTTTGGGAAAGAAAAAGAAAAAGTTTGTTTTTAAAATAAAAATGCGTAATGTGAAAAAACTTCCTAAAATTTGGCAACATTTTCTCTGGGTTTAAAGTTTCAGCCTGATCAACAATGGTGTCACGTTTCCATACAATCTCCAAAATGACAGGCACATTTGTTTTGGGCTTGGTTTTGGTGGTTTTTGGGGTGTTTTTTGGTGTTTGTGTTTTGTGGAGGTTTCTTTTTTTTGTTTGTTTGGTTGGGTTTTTTTAAGGGGAACCATTATAGCTTAATGCCTTGCAACTGCCTTAAAATTTTAAATCTTAGTTTCCAAATGATGCAGTGCAATGCTATGCAGAACTATCACAGCAGTGTCTGAGGTTAGCAATAGTACAAGTGCAAAAGGGGTCTAATCCAGCAATCTCAACTAATGCAGCTGCTCAGAAACTGCACTATATGTTTTGAAACACTGAGAGCGTTTTAAAAAACTTATAGCTGATTGGAATATCTAACAACTTAAAACAACACTTACCTAGCCAACCAATCTGCCTACCAATCCTAAAACATTTAGAGGCCTCTAAACCTACCTATATGCAAACTCTTCCTGCTCAGAATCAGCTATAGCAATCTGCCACCCACATCACTAAACACAATGACAAGATTATGCTTCCATGTCTTTGCAGCCTATTCTTCACAATATGCAAATCTTCAGGAACTGCATTTCTCATCCTGATGCAACAGCACAAAAGCTATTGTCGTAAGAAATGGTTTAACCTGTCAAAGACACTGTCACCACAGTTACTACCACTAATAAAGATATGATCATAACCTGCCACTTAAAGATTATTAAATACATTATGACTGTTGTATTCTTTTACATAGTTCTTTTACATGGACACTAACTGAGAACACTTGATTTAAATAAAATCATCCATTATAAATTTTCATTGACAAATCTGTTCTTAACCTTTAGAGAGCTTAGGGTGCTGCCTGTTCATGTAGGGAAAATTAGCTATTAACAGACAAACCCTGCAAACATTTATCAGAAATACAAACCAATGTAACACTGTATACAAAGAAGAGAGCTTGGAAGAAGCACACAGGGATGCTCTGTCTCAACATGTAAATGACTTACATTAAGCTAGGTTAAAACTCCACAGTACCATTCAAATGCTTGTGGTCCATGCAACAATTTGTAGTGTGTTTAGGAATGAACAGCTGTACATTCAGAAAGATTCAAGGATTACATCTGCAAGAGGCACAAAGTGGATGACAAAAGTTTATTCTATGTCATTTATTTTTAAATAGTTTTATCGAGGCTGCAAAAACTAATTATGAAATAGACAGCAAATGCCCAAATTTGAGTTCCTTATGCATCTCAGATGCAGCTCTTCTGCACATGTATACCATCATAGACTCCTCCCCTTTGAAAGCTTAATTTCTGGATATATTTTATCTGAGAATGACCATGAGTTGTCAGACTGACCATGAAAAAAAAACAAAGCCAAAAAAGGAACCACCACCCCCACAACCCACCCCGAACTGGAGCCCCAGGACATATCAAATAAGGTATTCCTCATACAAAGAAAAGCATTCCTGTTATACTCACAGGAATTTGTGGAAAACAGGATTGACACTCGGTCACCTCCATTCAAGAGAAATAAACACAATCTGGCAGAGATACAGAGAAGAGGGATGAAGAAGGTAAGACTGGAATGCTGGTATCAGAGAAAGAGACTAGGAGGAGCAGGATTTATCAGACCAGGGATCCCTGCGATTGCCTGCAATGACCAGGTGAAGCACGTACTACACCTTGTCATCCTGGGCCACAAGGGCTGCAGGTTTCTACTACAGCAAGAACACTGCAAAGGGATGTTGGGGACAATGTTGTATTCAGAACTGCAGGTGAGGGCCATTAGTTTTCCCTGACAGAAATCAAAGGCACTTCTCTGCTTTCCAGAGAAGTACAAGAGACCTCTCCCATGACTAGATAAAAGTATTTAATATATTACCATCTGAACTGTTTCACCTAATCTAATAATTCTGTCTTGAGATGCAGCGAGCCATGTGCAAGTGAGACATGAAAGAAATCAAGAGTTTTGAGCCACCAGAACAGCCTGGCTCTGGTAAGAGCACGACTGCAGAAATCAACAGCAATAGCCAGACTGGTCCAGCTCAGAGAGCAGCGCAACTGTCCAAAGGGAGAGAGGGGACCTGGGGATTCAGAGATCCCTTTCATCATGCTTCCACCTCATCATGGTGAGCTGCTCTTTCTACCATGGAAGTCCCATCCAGCGAAGGGAAAGGCGGCAGAAGATGGCAGACGTCCACACACCTTTCGGAGCCTGTTCCTTCTATTGTGTCAGCAAACAATAGCCTCCCTGCTAATCTGTGAATCTCCTCAGGCTCCCTTCATGCCTTTACCATACTGCTTTCCCAGCCCAAGTTACCTTCTCTGCTATTTACAGTTCTCTGAGTGGTTAGATTATTTCTCTGTATGCACTACAAGAAGGTAAGTAGAAGAGAGAAAAAGATGTTACTGAGTCAAGTGCCTAAATTTTCAAGTTTAGCTTGGTTACTTTCCATATGTTATCTCTAAAATTTTATGTGATTTATAGCATGAGCCAATGGCTGACTTCTGTTAAATGCACAGAGCACACAGCCAAAGATTAACAAAAAAATGGTGCTGTGGTAAAATACTTCCAGTACTGCCAAATCCCGTGTTTTCCTTCCTGTGGACTCTTATTAATTTCAATTCCCTATGGAAACCTGAATTAGTGTTAGTATACAATGTACATTACGTAATGTTGGAGTTTACATTTATGGCATGTCGTTGCCAGGAACTTCTTGAACATGTGTGGGGCCATGAGCAACCTGGTCTAGTGGAAAGTGTCCCTGCCCATGGCTATGGGGTTGGAACTAGATGGTCTTTAAGGTCCCTTCAAACCTAAACCATTCTATGATTCTATGATTCTTCTTTGTGTCTTTTTGAAAAATACTGAATGGATAGACTGCACTTCAAAAATTCAAAATATTGACAGACATAAAAATACAAATGCTACATAACTATTAAAGGATTTTTTAAAAATTATAATATCTAATTTTATGAACTAAATCTAGCAGATGACTGTTCTATTTGTTGTTGAAATCATGATGGTAACTTAAGAAGTCATTCTTTATACTGAGCAATACTCTGGAAGTATTTGGATTACTTATAAACTAAGCAAAGCAATGCTTTATTATTGTTATACAATACCAAAATAATGTAAATTTTTTTTTACAGCTTTCTCTATTTCAAATGTACACTCTGGTGTTTTTTAATTTAAAATTTGTTATTTACCTGGTACATGAAAACCCTGATTTAAGGGTTAAAACTGTACACATTATGCAAAACTCTATCATCACTAACAATTTTAAGCAACTGCAGCAAAAAAGACTGAATCTTACAATAGTGGGGTGCAATGCATCTCATTCTAACATGGATGTTTAATATCTAATTACAAAAATTATTAGATTATTATCTAATCAATTCCTCCCTTGAAATGTCTATTTTGCTTCACAGATTATAAATGGATTCAAGGTGAGTTCATCTAGAGATCTAATAATCAGTGCCCAGAAATCACTGTGAAATGGAAGTAAAGGTTACTGGCAGGAAATACAGCTGAGGAACTGCATTGCATGGCAGGAAGCCAAAATTAGCGTATTCTCAGTGATGTGTTAATAACTTGGAAAGTAAAGGTGCAGAGCTGGTGATCAGTCAAACTTGCTGGTCACCAGCAAATGAAAGAGCTTTTGCATGCAGTTTAACAGCTCTGCTGATGGTTCATCATTTTTAGTGGTATTTATGAACCCACCTTTTTTCTTAAGAAGTTAATGCTAATACATTTTAATGCTTTTCTCCACTCAAAAGGCATAGTTCTTTCAATACAGTGCTGTTCAGTTTGGTCAATAAGCCATCCAATGACCTCAGGCAATGAGAAAATCCATATAGGCAAGCAATTCACATCCTCACATCTCATGAAAGCAACCCCAACTTTAGTGATGCTAAAGGTGGAAGAATGAAAATGCTTCACCTGTAAACTACTCTGTATGTATTCACTACAGGGATTGTGATAATACCTTATTTCTTTTAAAAAAGCTGGCATTTTTGCTTTTTAAATTCCTCCCCCTCTAAATTCTACCACAACTACAAGCTAGTAAAATTTGAATAAAATGCCTTATGTGCACTGATGCCAATACATATGAAAATTAGCATTTACCTATCAACACACTGAGGTAAGCCTAAATTTTCCTTAAAATAAAAATGAAAAGCAAGAGCTTCCCTCTTCTCCGTGTAGAATTATGCAACTAAAAATCTAAGGTAATAGGTATGTTGTTGGTTTGTTACTGACAAAATATGTACCCATTAAGATTTTCTGTCCTTTGGTATGAAGTTACCTCCTATGGCTCTCTTTCCTATGCTTTTAGGATTATTCTTTCTTTCCATTACCCCTTCACCTCCTCTCTCTCCCCCCAAAACACCCCACCAAAACCAAACCTTTGGTCTGTCTGTGTGCCTGTCCCATGTCTGAGTGAATGAATGAGCTCTGTCAGTGGCATATAATCCATACAAGTTCAGAAGCAATCCCTTTGCAAGTTTAAAATTAAGAAATTAGGTTTTACTTCACCAGAAAACTAAACTAAATGCAGTTCTTTGGATTGACCTGGAAGGGTAACTCAGAGATAGGCCTTATTGTTGCTGCCCTGGGCACTGGTGGTGCAGCAGGATGACTCATCCAGCCCAAAGTCACAGCACTGCTTTTTAGGAGGGCAACTCAGGGATGGAGTGTAGACCTAAAAAGTGTTTTGATGATGGCAGCAGCCTGCTACTGGTTACCAGTTCTTCTGGGAGCCTAGCAGTGTTCAAGAGAATTCATTTAAAGTTAGTGTCATAATCAATCCATCAACTTTATCATGGACTCCCCACTGCCCAAATGCTGACAGAGTATTCACCCTCACTGGCTGAGTTTCTGTGAAGTCTGGTGAATGCACCAGAAATTGCCTTAGGATCCAAGGCCGATAAAGATTGCCTGAATCACACTTCAGACATTTTTTCTCCAAATGACCAAACCTTTCATCAAAATGCAAGACAGAGACTATTCAAAATCTGTACATATTTCTATGAAGTTAACAAGATAATGCATATGCCCAAACTAAATTATTTTAGATAAACATCAGCTTGAAACTTTAAAAAGATCACTATAGAGTGCTGCAATGAAGTTACAACGGACATTATTTAGCTGTCATTTTGCAGCTCTATCCCCCATTTTGTTTTGCATTTTTGTTACTTTTATTTTTGAGTTCTTTTTCACTATTAATCCCAACTTCTATAACTTGTATTAAAGAATATTAAACCATATCAACCCACTTATAGAGCAGGCATACATGTCCTCAAAAATCCTGCAAGGCAGAAGACAGACAGACCTATACATTAGAGTAGCCAAACTTATGATAACACACAAGGAACCACTTTCAAACATGAAATTAGGATGTTAAGGTCACAGAATCTGTTTATATGTTCAAGTGATTGGAATCCACCTGCAATTGCTGCAGGCTTTGTCATGCAGTTTCAGTGTGCAAGATGGACCTTACTCTTAGGTACTCCCATTCTGGGGTAAAAAGGGTAGCAGAAAAAGAAGGACCTGTATTATCTGCGTAAAAATGCCAGAAGACTTAGGTTCAAATTACTCAAAGTCAGCATATGTTTAGCAAGACTGGTAACACTGTAAAATGACAGCCCAGTGATTAGATGACCTACACGAAGAAGCTGTTCCCTCACTAGGCTGCTTGATGAAACAGCAGCTGCACTCTAGTTTTAATCTTTAGCTCCTCATGGGTTGGACAGCCCAAATATGAACCGTTCCAGGTGTTCTGAGAGGCACGGCAGAGCTGGGCACACAGAACTGTTTTGCTTTGACCTGAAAAATCTGCAGCAAATAGGATTCAGTACAATAGCCCAGAAAACCTATAGAGACACCAATGAGGGTTCATACAACTTTCCGCAGCAACACAGAGAAAGTGCTGATCATACCATGGCTTGTTTCATTTCAGTCAACAACTAGGCAAAGTCAGGCAGCTGTAGCAGACTGAATACATCCTGGTCTACAATTACTCTGTAATATCACTGACATTTTTATTTAGATAGCTATCTTTAGAATAGGAAGTAAGTGCATTAAGCAATACCACCTTCCTTTTCTTTCTGCACCCTGATCTCCTTTACTTGCTTTCCAAGTCTAATCGTCAGGACTAACGTATTATTTTATGAAAGTTTACATTATCTAATTCTTATAGATGCCTTCTTTGATAAATTTATCTCTTTTCTTTTTTAAAAAATTCACCCTCCCCAAAACCACCCCTCTGTTCTGTACTTTCTTGCTTGAGGCCTCTTCAATACCTGCTGTCCACTGCGACAATCAGTGCCAGCAGCATAAGTTTTGCATGAAATCGTATAGATGATTTCACACAGTTGTGTGAGAACTCATAACCATTGTAAAAGAACAATATAAACTTTGAAACCCCCTCCCTCCGACTTTTCATGCTCATGAGATAAGAGCTGTCAGCTCTTTTGATACAGATGATACACATTTCAGAAGATTGCACAGCATATGTAATTACATAAAGATAGGAACTAGCCCTTTGAAACCCCCTTCCTGATTTATGGGGCATAAAAATCTCTCTCAAAAGAAGCAGTAAGTAAGACTCCTGTTTCCTGAAAAACTTCTGCTTACAGATCAGTATATGAAATTCTAAAGAGCAACCCCATTTCTCAGTGCACTTTTTAAAAGGCAGATTAGATTTTAAATGAAAACAGAAAAACAGACACACCCTATCCTCAAATATACTTTCAAGAAAAACTTGATTAAAGCTGCTGAGGGAAGAAATTGGGACATTGTGAACAAAAGCAAAGGTATATACTATGCAAGCCTGATGTTAATAGACAGAGCATGTTGTGAGGTGTCTACTGTTCCTGAAAAATCAGATGTGCAAACATGAAAAGCAAAACATTTTGATTTTTTTCCACAAACAGAAGTATATATATGTATATATTTTAAAAAACTTTCCCCATTTTGCAGTACCTTACCAACATCTTAGAAGCAATGATAATCAGTGCATTTCTGTTCACGTACAGAACGAGTAACCTTCAACCTAAGGCTGAAGGCCAGGTGACTAAACATAGAGACATAGTTACATTGTTATTTTTAAAATACACTTTGTGTCATATATTTTATTACTAATTTTTAGATTCCAAGTGTGTAACAGGGAAATAAATTAAACATAAGAAACATGACTTATGGTGATGATCTCAGAGTTAGAGCATAGGAGGGGCTTGGCTGTGGAACAAACAACTTCTGGAAATGTTCCAGGACAACAAACTCCCTTTTTTTCAATTAGATGATCTAACAGACCCCGTGATGATCCAGCACAACAAACAAATTGTCTGAGGACATGCCAAATAGTAAAAACAGTAAAACATGATTTTTGTCTCTTAGCTCTAGGAATTTACTCTCATTAAAAGGAGGCTCTTCTGCAAATAAAATCCAGTACTCTAATACACACCACTGAATTCCGCTCTTGCCCTAAAAAATGGAAAAAATTTGCTGCAGGATATTAAAAAGTTTAATATAGGGACTACCCTTCATCAACACAGCAAAATGGTTAGCAGGCTTCCAAGTCAGTCACATTTCAGTTTTTAGGAAGAAGACAGTTTGAAACCAAAATCAAAACAAAACCAAACCAAACCCTAAACAAGACTTTTTAAGGACTCACTGCTGTGTAAAAATAGCTCACATGTTTTATCCTCAGCCATGAAAACACATTACAGAAACCTGAAAAAAAAAGTTGTACATATACGCACGTCCACAAACACTTTTCCATGGTAATCACACACATGTAGACTTTAAAAGAACAAAAATATCCAGTCCAGACATAAACTAAAAGGTGAAAAGAACCCACAAAATATGTAACTCATGAAAATACCCCAGCAATTTAATAGTGAGAAAGCAGTGCTATGGGGGCTTTAGCTGCCTGCTTGTCTCCTGGTGTGCCCCAGTGCACAACTCATGTGTTTGGAGTGCATTTTCCCCCACTCACTTTGTCACCTGAAAAGCTAATGAAGTCTTAACAAACAGACTTAAGTTCAAACATCATTAATTTTGCTATTAAGGTATATCACGGAGAGGTTCTCCCACTTATATAGTTATGAAGTGCTTGGCAACAAGGACATTTATAAATCATTTCTCTAAAGAAGGAAAGACCAACCTGAATTTTATTGCAGATTACTAGCTGTGTCATTCTTTACAGTTTCAAGCCCCAGAACAGTAGCAAGAAGATGACAAATCCCTCTTAGTGCACAAAAAGCTGTTGCCAAAATGGCATCAACAATTATGCTACAGGTCCGTGAAACAGAATGTATCAATCATTCTCTTAAAAGCATTATTTCTGATAAAAATTAACAGGGGCCTTCAGACCAGGGCAACATCAGGCACCTCTAAAGCTGTCTTAAAATACAGGTTTCAGTGAAGCCATATTAATATGAGTATGGTTGCTGAGTCACTGGCAAAGCACATTAAAGGGGTGTCCCCTCTAAAAGCCTAGTTCAAGACACAGATAGCATCAGCCTTGAAGCCCTCCTCTCTCTTCCCCTACGTGGAAGGAAGGAGTGAACCAGAGAGGACCTGTTCCAGTCACCCCTTCTGTGCAGTTCTCTCCCTTCCTCCACAGTGAAAGGAATGCCTTATGGGTCCAAAAATATTCCCCCACCATATGTTTGGCACGCTTTGGTTACAGGACAGCAAGTAGTTATACGTTTCCTTCAGGGACCAAAAGCATATCTAGTTTGAGAGGCAAGAGTCTGTACTCTGGCCACAGAAGACACATGCCTGATCATTTGATGGGGAGGGATTTTACTGCCCAAGACTCTTCCACAGACACTTCAGGACATGTGGCCTGCTCTAGCTGAAAGATGAGCGTCCCCGTTCACAGCAGTGTGGTTTCTGCAGAACACATGAAAGGGGCTTCAAGCTGTACATCATATTAAAAAAATCGGGATCTCAAGTTGCATGCAATGTTTTTGTTTTCTTGTTCAATTTTCCCCTGCTTAAAAATAACTTCTTCAGTTATAACAGTAAAGCTGAATACTATGCCAAAAACTGGAGAGCAGCAAATCATTGCTCTAAGGTGCCATTAGTGCTGTCCATTGTGGGTTCTCAAATGCAAAAAAAAAGACTAGTTTCTACAACAGTTGCTCCTTAAGCTCTCTGCCTAAATGAAAGGGAAAAATAACAAATCATCAGTTAGTTTGGGGGATTTAGCCACAACCTGTAGTGCAAAGGTGGATGCAAACATGCTATGAGGTTGAAGAATGCAATGTTGTACAGTGTGAGAATTTTAACTGATCATCTTGGAGCTGTATTTACACATTCAAACTATTTTTACCAAGGCAAGCTTTCACAGTGAAGGCAGGAGATCACACTGTGAAGAAGACTTCAACAGTGTGCTTCAGAACCACAAGACTTTGGAGTACTTGATGCTGAACATTTAGTTAGTTCTGATTTAGTGTGGTCACCTTGACAAAACTGGTGGCAGCTGAAGTTCTGGTGTTAATAAGCTGAGGTATATAACCTTAAGGCAATGACTTCTGTGAGTATAGACCTCACCTACTAAATCTCTGTATTCTAAAACTTGTGGTAAACAGTAGTTCCCTACCTAACCATCCATTATAGCACCACAGAACTGGCAGGTGTCCCATTACCCAACTGCGTCACTATTCCAGCCACATACACACTTCTTAAGAAGTGTACTTCCCCCATGCCCCTGCTACTGCTTCTCCATTTCCAGTTTCTTCTGCTTTCCAGGGAAGTCCTTTAACCTCAAAGCATCCACATCTCACAAATCCATTTCCCGCACAGTATATCTGCCATCAACATTCATACCATCATGCTGCACATCTTAAGGTTAATCCTTTATCTGTAGTATCACCTGAGTCTCCAATGATGCCAATGATTTGGGTACAGACTTCCCTTTAAGAAGATAAATATGGGTCATTTAATTGTTTTGGATTTAGTCAGGTCATTGCAAAGTGTTCTGTGACTAAAAGAGCCCAAATGTCCCAAATGAACAAAAATGGTAATTTTCTCAACCAATGTTCAGCTAAAAAACAGGTTATGATCCACTGCTCCAGGTGACTTCCTTTCAAACAACAGGACACTAAAAAGCATGAGATTGCAGAAGGGGAAAGAACTGAGGGTCAGAGATAACTTGAGGCAGCATATGAAGAGGCTCATTCAGACCTGAGGAAGACAAGTTAATATAGATATGGACTCACTGATACCCATATAGTAGAATCATAGAATCATTGAGGTTAGAAAAGACCTCCAAATCATCCAGTCCAATCTTTGACCGATCACCATCATGTCAACTAGACCATGGCACTATGTGCCATGCCCAGTTATTTCTTGAACATCTCCCTGGGCAGCCTGTTCCAATGCCTGACCACCCTTTCAGTGAAGAAATTCTTCCTGATGTCCAACCTGAACCTCCCCTGGCACAGCTTGAGCCTGTGACCTCTTGCCCTGTTCCTGATGAAGTGCAGCTCTCTTACCCTTCTCTTTTTGAGACATAACTAGCTCACCTAGAAATTCATTTTGAATCTATATTCGCAGTACTTAGTAAATTATGCAATTCTGACTAAGATCTGAATTAGAAAAGAGGAAAGGTAAATTAGGTCATAAGGAGACAACCAACATGGCAATCAATCAAGGTTTTATAATTTTAAAAAAATGAAACCATTCATCAGCCACCAAATTTTTTCCTAATCTCTGAAGAATACCTGACAACCATTGAGGCTGGAGGTGGCAGAATTTTTCCTAGATACCTCCTGATTTCATTAATATTTAATTTCAACATTCTTTTGATCCCCTCTTCCAAAATAGTCTCTACAAATACCATCTCTAGAATCTCTAGTACTGATATCAAAGGAAGGCTCCAAATTTTCTCTCTCAATCTATGGATGCATATGTATTGAATTTTAAACTACTGACATTTTAAGAGACATCTCTAATCTGTTTACTGATTCTTTGTTTCAGCTCTAGCTTGCATGTTACTCAACAGCACAGGTATGAAGGTAAATATTAATATGAGTATTTAAGGCAAAATTTTAATTCCAAAAAAGCTTTGGAAGGTAAGTAGGTAACAGAGATAACTGTGAGATGGAGGAAGATTTAATGCAACACATCAAAAGGAACCAAAACTGAAGAAATATGCACCTGGCCAGACCTCAGAACTGCATTAATCAGGGAAAATGTACAAGTGAGATGCTGAACAAGCAGCAGTGTGAATACCATTGTGACAGAGTAGCTGAAATGCCATTTGCCACACATATCAAATTTAAAATTGTTTAAGTGACGATCAGCATAGACAAAAAAGGCTGTGATCCGCCCAAAACAAACCTATGAAGAGCTGTAAAAAGCAAATGGAGTTCTTGAGAGGAGAGCTTAAAACGTGGTCACAGGTATTTTAACTGCTTTTGAACACTAAAAGGAGAAAATTTTGTACTATTAAAAAAAAAAAAAAGAAATGCAAGTATACCACTACATGTCTCAAAAACAAAAACCCAAATCCTTATTTTCTGTAACTGTGCCAAAATTACAGACTCTCTGAAAATGTAGAAATCTTCCAGCTGACTCCCCTAGCTTGGTCCCATTCCAAGTTCCTCAGCCTTTTCTTGATTTGTGTAGCCAAAATACCTTCTTTTCCTACTGTCAGATATATAAAGACATAAAACTTCCTCATAAATCCATTGTTAAAACAGATAAACAGATAAAATATTCATATCATGAGAATACTCTGTCATTTTCCCTGTGACAGTTTCAGTTACTTAGTTAACTCCCCCAATAAAACTTGTGAAAGGCCTTTGAAACATGCAGAAATTACCTGCTGATTGTCTTTGCACCACTACTCTCCAAACACATTCAAAGAATTCTAGAAAATGAGTGAGACACTATTTCCCTTTGCAGAAACTGTGCTGCCAAGATAAGCCCTTGCCTCTTCCAGAGGAACAGACCAGTGCATCCAAGCTGAGCTTTGTCTGTGTTTATTGCTTGATCAGAAAGAACAAAAGCATCATTAACTCTACTACACAAAGAGAAACTTTGGAGATTGTTGTTGGTTAGAACTAAGAATGTTTTTACACATTTAGCAGCTACCAACCCCTCAAAATGAAAATGTGTCCTTGTTGTCCCCACAAAGTCAAATTTTCAAGGTGATATGTGAACAGATAATGTTCTTCTATGTAAAAGGGCACTTCTCCAACAGATCAGAAAACAAAATAAAATATATGGATTTTTTTGGGTTACTCCAAAGTTGGCACATTTACTGGGGAGTGGGGCAAGGGGAGGGAGAGGAAACTGGTAAGATAAATGTTCTTAACTTGAACATCTGTAATTAAATGCATATGTAAATCTGAGATACAGCTAACTTTTTCTTTCCCCTCCCAAATTTAACTCTTCTAAATGTTGCTATTTTTTCCTCAATATGAAGGTGACATTTCAAACCATGGCTCAGATCATGAAATCGTTCTCTATCTCAACACTTCCCTCTGGATTTAGAATATAGCATTCATTGTACAGTCAAAAAAGCAAAGAGAAAACAAGATTTTGAGTCCAAATGTTACCCAGGCACATGCTTTATGCTCATGAGACAGTGTATCTGCAAAAACTACATCTCCAAATGAATTTCCAGCTTATCAGTTTTCACTTGAGCAGAGTGGATGGAAGAGACTGGCTAAGCACTGAATTTGAACGTGGCTTAATCAGTAAATCAGTATCAGTTTACATAACATGACTGGCAGAAAATTGAAAACCAGTAAAAAATGCTACAATTGACATTTGTATACTTTTATTTTGAAGAAAAGCTAGCAGAACATAACAAAATTCTTAAGAATCAAATTACTTTTGAAAAGAAAAACTGCATCCATGAACATGCTTGCAGGGCTAAGAAAATTAAAAGAGTAAAGAAAAGAGGTAATAAGAAAAGTCAATTGGAGCTGTAGTGAAAAATGATGGGAATGAAAGGGTGATGCTCAGCCGCAGGAAAATTTAGTGCAGGTGGAGAGAAGAAAGGAGAACAGAGAAGATCCATATCCAGATGCAGAGAATCCAGATGACAAAGAAAATAATACAGGTATTTGACAGAAGAGGAATATTAGTGGGAGGAATGCTTGTCAGCTCCATATTCCCTTCCCTCGAATGCAAGATTGGAGTAACCCTTTCCTTTAAGTTTCCTTTTAAGTTTCTTTAAGATCACCTCTCTGCTCTTCAAATGTGAGTATCATACTCTTTGTTACTGGCAAAAACTAGGAAAGGGAGCAGGGCTGCTGGCTGTGGTGGGAAGAGGGAATATAAGGGACTTGGCTATTCTTTAGAAAAGCCTTGACCCTCATGTAGTTTTTTTAATCCCTTCCCTGATCAACATGTGTTTCACGATCTAGGGCAAACCCAAAGAAAATCCTGGTGCTAGACTCCTGGTACTCAGGGACTACAAATCTAAATGCTATCAACATGTACCATGTTCTTCCCTGCAGAATGAAATACCTGACAAATTTCACAGTTTCTTCACTCCTATGCCACTAACAATACACTTTTCACTAACGTCTCATTAAGCCTACAAACCACCATCACCTCCCCTTCACTGCTGACAGAATTATGAAATCATATCTTTTTCATAACATATGCATGATCTTCTGCATCACATTACAATTCCAGCTCTGCCAACTTACTCCAGTTGTTCCCCGCACCATTCAACAGAGCTGGAGGGTGGCTGCAGTATCGCCACAAAATTGTCCAAACTGCTGCTAGCTCTTATTAGGGACAGAGCAAAGGTGGCATGTGTACGTCTCACATGTTTCTCACTGACATTTATAAAACTCTGGAAAAACATGAACTATCATCACAACTCCTCTCACTGCTCCACATCTGGACTGCAAATTCTGGGCTATGACTCCTAACACGTAGCACATCTTCTCATTACAGCTGTCAGATTAGAAAGAGGTGCTGAGTCTTGAGTTTTGTGTACGATTGTGTTAAAGATACCTAAAATATTCTGATCAGTAATTTGCAAAGTGGCCCCAAAGATGCAAGATCTGATTTGTATTGAGAGTTTCACGTGTAGTAAATGTATGAAATTCAACTTGGTATGAACTGAATTAGGGATGTATCGATCCCAATTGCATATGCATATATTCTTTCTGCCAGATTTGTTTGTTGCAGATTTAGTTTTGTTATATGAGAAAAGGATGTGGTTATTTTCTTCCACATCAGCAGCCCCTGGATTTCTAATGCAGTGATTTGAATAGAATTCCTGTCCCCACTATTTGCCTGAATTACATAAGTATAATGTACTGCACAAATTATATAAATTGTACATATATAAACATGATGTATTATATAAATCAATGAACTATCCAGCTAGGAGCATTAGTGAACCAGCAAAGATGATGCTTTAAGTCTCTAGCGTTTCAATGGTTCAGCAGATTGCTATGAGAACTGCGCTGTTGAAAAGCTTGCCATTTTAGGGTGGGGGCAGGGGAAGAAGAGATGTAAGAATGAGGGAAGGAGAAGGAGGTTAAGCTAAAGAATGAAAAGAAATATAATAAATAATGCAAAGGCCTTGCTTATAGAAAATTCAGTGCATGTTTTTGGAGGGAGAGGGTGTTTATCCCAGACAAAAATCTTGATCTAGCAATTATATTCTCCTTAGTTTTCATCTCTCTGAGTGAACACTTTTTCTTCTGGTTGTCCTATCAAAAATAAGCCAAACTAACCCTGCCACATTTCAGCAGTGAGAAATATCAGTATATTTCCCTCTAAAAACCCTCTTGTGATTCTTACTTTTTGTGATCCCATATTACAGTTATTAATACTGCCTTGAAACAGTATTTTCGTATTTAAAATAAAATCAGAACTACTCTTAGAAAAGCACATGGACTAAGTTATGTAATGTAGTCTTAAGACTAGGAAATATTGATGCCTTGCTCAATATTGGAAAATGAAGAAAATAATGGCAAGATGGTGCCTTAATCAAGATAGGAATAACTTACAGCACTTAACTGGATGAATCAAAGCCTGGAGATGAGCTTAAATTTCTGACAAAGTTTAGTTCAACCCCAGCCAGAAAAGCCTCAAGCAACTCCACTGTTCTGAATTGTTTTAGCTTTTCTAAACAAATCAGAACAGCAAGTGCTATTGGAGGCATAAACAGATTTCCTATTTAAAATGCTCAACTTTAAGGCTATTGACCACATTCCCTCCCTTCCTGTCCCAATTTAAACTTGGCTTTCACAGCTCCTGCTGAAACCTGAGGTGAGCCAACTTTGAACCAAATTTAGTTTTGTCTGCTTTTAATTTGAATGGACTGGCTTTCAAAACAAACTAAGCAAACTCTCACAACATGGGGATTTCAAGTTATTGAACTTCTTTTGCATAATCTTCTCCTTTTTATCCTAATATTACCCCTTATTCAGGGCTGAGAAAATATGAAAAATACACTTTCAAAAGGAGGGAGGTTTTTTGGAGGTTACAAACTGTTTAAAGAACTGAATGGTAAGAAAGGAAAATTAAATCAATGTGCTCATCAACACTTGAAGGAACACATGTATAGAGGATGTGCAGAAAACATGGTCCAAAGCTAGGATTGCAAGAAAACCCAGAAGTCACTGATAGTGGAAATAACCTCAAATCAGGCATCTTTTAAAAGCATCAGTATGAAAAAGGTCCCTCTTAACACAGGCCAACTAGAAGGCATGTTGTCACAATTTTAAGAGTGCATGCATTGCCTTACTTACAGCCCTGCTCTTGGACATCTCACCGATTTATCCTCTACCTGCTCCTGTCAAAGTTTATTAAATCTTGTTAACAGCCCAGTATGGTTATTGAGCTGAACTCAGGCAGCTAGGATACTCCTACTTCTGCAACAAGCTCAAACTGATTCCTCCTGAAAGAAATTGGTCTTACCCAATAGATGCTCTACCATGTTTAGGGACTCATCATCTGAACATCAGCTTCCTGCCCTCCTTGGCATGAAGTTGTGTAAGTTTAAAACACAAAAGAATGAGTTACTACCCATGAAAAGAATTCCTAAATCATTGAAGACTGAATTCTTACTCTTAAAACTCTCAGGAAGATTTTCCTGACTCTCGTGATCCTGCTTTCTTACATCACAGGATGCAGAAGTAAGGAGACCAAGTATTCCTGTCAAGAAAAGCTAGTCAGTCTTTCCCATAGCTTGCTAAGAGTTATCTTATGCTTAGATAAATAGGATCTATACCCCAAGACAAAGAAAAGCTTCTACTGAGCCCAATGTGCCCAAGATTTCACTTTTACTACTCATCTATTTAGAAAACCAGGAGCAAAAAGTATGTTTTGAAAATCGAGTTCTAAGTTATCAGTCTCTTGACTGACTATATAAGGTAATCTAAGCAAAGAGGCAGCTTGCATCTCAAGCTGTTACTTAAAGTGATAGGCTAATTATATAGTTTTAAAGTGTTATGTCCCACATGCAGGTAGTAGAATAGCTATATATATATATATACCTGTGCTAGCAGTAAAAATATTACAAATATTTGCTTTGTTATATTATCCATAATATACTTCATTGCTCTGGCAGCAGTGTGTTAAAATCAGACAAATGGCAAACCCCTGCTATTAACGATTAACGATTAACCCCTGCTATTTCTGCTACTGCCAATGACTTGGCTGTGGAATACCCCAGCACTCCTGCAGAAGCAAAAGTTAGTGCAGCTACTACTTTTACTGTTCCTACTTCCTCCAAGTGAGTTCTTTCCAAAAGTCCAGTCTTTTTAAGATTTTAGCTATTTGTCTTCTCCAAAGTTGCTTCCGGCCATATGACCAGGTTCTAGTTTCCCCATGAAAAAGTATGGTCCTAAGGTTGTTCTGCACTACCCTCTGTGAAATAATTTTTTTCCTTCTCCAGGTTCAGCATGCTTTTGTTATTTCTTTCCCATACGCTTCACACAGGAACAGTTTCCAGCACCAAAATAGCTCTTCCACCACTGGGAAAAGAGAAAGTAGACCCATTTTCCTGTACACTTCTTGAAATGGTCTTCTTGCCAAGCATTGTTTCTCATCTGTTGTGGAACATGACACCCTATTTAAATGTCAACATGAGTTCAACTCGGGCAACCAGTGTATTTTTGAAGTGGCTCTACTCCGAGCTTCTTCCCTACTACAGGTTACTAGGAGACCACGTTTACAGTCTCTGGATTAATAATAATCCTAATGTGCATGTTATTTTAACCTTTATATACACCAAAATTAGAGGAACTGTTAAATTAAGAATTTCTTGTCTGAGCACAGCTATTGGTACTCTGCCGTATACACGTAGCGCTGCTCCTCTAAAGTCACAACCACCAAGTAACTCAGTGGTCTCTGAGTTAAGACTAAGTCCCATGGGCATCTGTGCTGTGGCTAGTGTAGACTCACTTGAAAAGTGAAGGGATCTAACACAAAAGCCTGAATCTGCATTGGCAAAGCTCCAAATGTGCATTATGAATGTTAAAGAATGAAAAATTAAAACCAGCACCCAAAAAAGTATTGTTTAGGTAGTCACTAAGGAACTTACACACTTACTAATTTCACAAAAATAAAAGTATAAGAAAACCTCACTTAACAGAAATAGAATAATACTTACATATTACTAATTTATTCAGCCTCACATTTCTTAAATGTTTGCTCAAGTGATCACAACTGATTATTTCAATAAGATGTACATTTTCATTTTTTTAAAAAATAGTTGCACTCTAGAAAACATAATCATTAAAAACTGAATTGGAAAGGAATATTTATAAGAGGAAGGCAAAACATTTAAACGCTCATAACCTCCCTCCAAGTAATGTGTGTAATTAATCAATATAGCTTCAGAAAAACATACTTATTGAAAATCCCCAAACACCTTGTCTTTTTACCTGTTCAGTTTTCTGCTTTTGTATCATAACTGCTAAAACTCAAAAAAGAGAAGAGGATTCTCTTTTGTATCATAACTGCCAAGGAGAGGGTAAAAGAGAGGGGAAACATAGTTTTTGTTTGTTTATTTTCAGAGTTTCTCTGCCTAAGGAAGCACTGCTCTCACACACCCATGTTCTTGAAGGAAAAGAGCAACTGCATGTCAACTGATAGTTGTTGCAAAATAGTTGTTGAGAAGATCAAAGAAGATTCACCATACTGAGAGTTTGCTTCCGCTGCCGTCTCAATGTATCAAGAATATTTCAGAGGTGTCTTTGAGAAGAGGATCTTCTGTTGCCCAAGCACACAGTCAACAAGAGTCAAGCTCTAGGCAAGAGTTTCTTGGGTCAGAGGTTTCTTGTGGTACCGTACTTGGTCACAGAGAAGACACTGATAGTACCAGCTGCAAGCAAGCCTAAATCTGGGAAGCCAAAGGATTTTCTATATTGAAATCTCAGGATTTTGGTAAGAGTGCAAGTTGTCAGGTAGTTATTTTTCAGATAGTGTTGATAGTGTCTACTTTTCTTTCAAAGTTAACGTTTGGGAGATCTGTACCATGCAACTATACAGCTAAAGCTCAGTGATATGTGCTTCAACGCTTGTTTCAAAACAGATGCTAAGAGTCATCAAAGTATCTTCCAAACAAAATACATACAACCTCTAAATCAAGAACTCACATTTAAAAAAACAAAGTTTTATTTGAGAGTATACAATAACTTAGAAGAAATACAAAGGCTTAATGAGAGGGCAATGTACAGGAATAATCCAATTTATTTGACAGTTAAAGGTGTTAGAATTGGAACAAAATAGTCTAAACTAGCCAACACAAAGTGGAATGAGATACCAATACTTCCCACAAGGTGCTTTCAGGTCTTAACAAAAGCTAGGCTTCCAAAAATCTCTACAATTCATGGTTAACAAAACCAAAACAACATAACTGATAAGTGTGCACCTAAAAATGTGATCCAGTACATTAACTTGCAATTTGTGCATACTCTTTCACTTTTCTTAGGAAATGTTTAATTTCTTGTCCCCGACAAAACAGACTTTGGTCATCAGAGATGACTATTAAATTACAAGAACTATACTCAGATAATAACTACGGACTCTGCTAAACAAAGCAGCAACAAATAAGGATTATAAAAACAAAAAGGGTGCCAAAACAATCTTATTTTGGTCCTTTGTGTGGACAGGAAGATCTAAGACTGTAATTGAAGATTGGTGTATCAACTTTTCCGTAGATCATCTAACTCCTTTCAGTGAGCAAGCCAGCTGCTTTCAGAGTGATTCAGGGCAAAGTTAAAGATTGTTTTCTCTGGGTCCTGCTTCACCTTCACAGAAGCTGTGTGGAAGTGCATCCATACAATACAAGGACAGCAGCAAGGAAAAGGCTACAAAGCTAGTTCCTAGTCAAATAATACAAGCAAACAGGTGGACAAAAGAGGGACTGTGGATAGACAAAAATATCTTCTCTTATTTCAAATACTTGAACATTGTTTTGGTGAACTGGGATCTATCCATGTATCTAGATCCCTTTGTAAGCTTGTCATTGGATGGATGTCTGATTTCAGAAACAGTAATGCTTAGATAAAAATAGCCTGTCTGAGTACCTGTTTTGTTGGTTCTGAATTTAGAGATAGCATCTAAACACTTGCTCTATAATTAAAGCACTGTAAAGTTGCTAACAAAATTAGCAATAATTAATTCTTGTACTATACAACCACTTCTGTAACTAGAAGCCTCTTGCCTCTTCCCCGGATATTAGCTCTAATTAAATCCTAAATAATTTCATTCATGAAGAAATGTTAATGCATTTAAAATCTCCTGTAAGGTCATGCATCTTTATACAGTGTGACTTATTTCTTTTGATCTCCACTTCTTTTGTGTTGTATATCACCAGAATTACAGTGATCTGAAATAGTTTTACAAATTCCTGAGAAAAGCACAGCTGAACCTAACTCAGGTCTTGCAAGGAGACTGAAATTATCAGGATTTGAAATATATGTCAATTCATTATTGAAAACTACAAACTTTATAATCAATTGTTACACATACATTCCACTCATATTCAAGGTTCAAATTATTTCTCCCTCTCTCAAAGGCTTTAGTTACATTCTTTAAAAAACCCACCCTTCACTGCCTTGCATTTGTAGATCTAACATTGCAAAATGCCTTAACGTAAATAAATGTTTGTAGTCAGCAGAAACCACTGCCTGTGATCTGCAGGAACAGCAAGCGCTCACAGCTATAAGCAAAGCCAAGGGAAGGGGAGGGGGAAGGGAGGGAAAGTTGGCTGAGGGGGCAGGGAAGGAAGCTGTGCTCTGAAGATATGGTGGAAATTTTGTAATTGTTTAAAATTTGGCAAACAACAAACATCTGGCAACCTCCGCAGCAGCAGGTTCTGGGTCCTGCCTATGCTTTGGGTCCCTCAGGCAGTGCAGCAGGAAGACAGTCACACATTTGATATTGCCTGAAATCATATATCATTTTAGTAGTAATAGCTAATAACTCCTCCATTTCCCAGGCAAGGAGAAACGAAGCCTAAACAGACAAGAACATCAGTTTGGCTAGCTTATGTGCCAGCATGGAAAATCCAGGCTCAAAGAGTCTCACGAAACTTGAGAGAGTAAACTATGCCTCATTTCTGCATATTTAATGAATATTTACTTTTATGGACAGAGATTTGAAGAGTATCTTTTTCTCCTTGGAGTCACATCCCTAAGGAATTTAGGTCTGCTTAAGCTTTACTTTCCACATTTTTCTACTTATTTAGAAACTATATATACAGTTAATAAATATAACAAGTCACGTAAAGCATAAAGTGTGCCAAACTACCTTCTCTTTTCAATATTTTTAGGTTTGGCTTAATATATTAACATGGTTAGACCACGGTAAGGTAAGGGCAGCTTTCACTGCAAAGTTTAACCTAAGCTCTAGGTATCATATCTTCTATAAAAAGAAGTTACTCAATTTAGCATTTTTAAATTTAAATATGGAGTTTGAACTCTATTTTAGGGCTGTTTTCAGACTCAAATGAGTGAGTATTTGATCTAAGGCCCTTGGTGCTTTAAAGCACTTTTGAGAAGAATTTTCTTCACTGAAAAAATGTTTTTCTTATTTAAGAAATTATATTAAATATGTCTCGGATATTACAGCCTTCACAAAAACCCTTTCTCATGGATTTCTACCATGAGGACAGTTTGTTTTTTGAAATATTTCAATCAAGGTGTGTATCTCCATTGTAAGACTATCTTCAGAAAATTCATTCACTGTCTTCTCTTCATTTGAAGCTAATGAACTGGAAAATTTAAGGAGGCCTGAGTGTTATTTGAGGGATGCGAAAAGAAAATATCAGGCAGTGGTGGGAGACAAGGCAAAAAATACTACTCATCACTTCTCTGAGAAAGCAGCATACTATGAAGTGCACTAAGAAAAATTTTACCATGTAAAAATTTTATTCTACTATGTGCTCAATTTAATTAGATTCTATATGCAGAAAACATTTGAGAGCTCTTATGTTTTTAATTTATTTTAAAGATGAAGAAACAAAGTTTGCTTCTTGTCATGGTTAGAGCAGATGAGCCGGTCTTCAAACTGTGACTAAAGAAATCAACTTGCTGAGGGTGTCCCTACTTGCCAAAAATTATCTCATTCCAGGTAAATGCCTGGCACCTGCTTTCATGGTGTATTTCAAATGTACATTTTCAATTTTTTTTTTTAAGTCTGTTTCCTTGAACAGGAATCATTTCATGGATCACTTCAGGCTGAATTACATGGCAAGCAAGACATGGTGGCACAGTGATGTCTTGTGATACATATTTGCAAAATATTTGTTGTAAAACACAGGGAAACAAAAATTGCAAGAATAAAAAAAGGTAATGGAGCTCAGAAAGTAAATCCACTATTCTTTCCCCAGTTTCTACAATGAAAAAGAGAAATAAACAGTTCTCCACAATTTAAACAATTTAGCAGGTGAAATAATGTCAACTTAACGTAGTCATTTCTGAGCTAGTGCCAAATACTCAAATTTACCACAATGTAATTTTAGGATCTCATTAACCCAGTGCCTGAGAGGGCTCTTTGTGGGTGCCCTGCACTGCATTATCCGTCCCACGGCTGCAGCAAGGGCACTGAGCCAGTGCAATGCCTCCTGGGCTCAGCCTTGTACAGGAGCAGCGAGATAAGGATCATTATTTGGCCAACCTTCCTCCAACCAAAACTTCCTGCTCTGAGAAGCTGCCTGAAGTCCGAGGCTGCCTGCAGCCACCTGGCCAGGCCAAACCAGCCTGCCTGGGATCCACACTTCTGCCTCGACAGACAGGAGGAAGCTGCCATGTCGTACAAGCAGTGCTGTAGGTTGAGGTCGGGGGCTGCATCAAGGGCTAAGGGCATGGGGCTGTGCCACAGGTGAGTGCAGGAATTGTGATGGGGACCTTGTTTGCACACATTAGATGGGAGTGGGAAAGGGAAGGAAGAGTGCAGGATTGTGCTTTGCTTTGGAGAGTGCAAGACCTGTAGTGGGAAGGGAGAGAGCATAGGGTTAGATTGGCTTGTGTGACAGAGCACAAACTGGGGTTCAAATTTGGAGGAGCCAGAGGTGGGAAAGCATAAGGCTTAGGATGCTGACATGGGCACTTGGGATCAGGGAGATGAAGGGCAACCTGAGGAGGATCAGTTTCTACTTTGGAAAAGAAAGATTGCATGAGTATGCTGGGCTTCCATCCTTATCTGGGATTTCCTGGACAGAAATAAATGCATGTGGCTTTTCCTCCTCTGCTGGTCTTACTGCAGCTGTACTGTACAGCTTATTTACACCCATGCATAGAAATGCCTGAGATTTTTCAGTTCATAGCAGCCTGATTAGAGGTACTGTATCATAGCTTGAACAAGCTTCCAAAAGTTTGGAAATCCTCAAGAGAAACTCAAGAGCCTGCTTTACCCCTGAAAACGTTGTCAGAGTCAGGCATGAATGCATAGTTGTTGCTGCTGACAGCAACAGCTAAGCAAACTTGGTCTGGAAATTCCATATCCATCCTTTAGCCCAAAGACCTAGTTTCTACATGTGGAAGAGTTAAAGACTACAATACCAGGCATGTTAACATACTTACACAGCAAAGCCTTCAATTGCAAAAAAAGCAATTGCTCTCTGACCATCCAGGCCCAAAACACACAGAGAGGACAGATGAAGTGTCTGCTACAGCAAACAGGGCTTCACGCTGTCCCTGAAGTGATTTTGATCCCCTCAGAGGGTCAGCAGCTGCCAAAATCTATTCTTAGGTATTTGAAAAAGTTGGAGCATGTTTCAAGATGGGATACTTTCATCATTCATAAACATAATTTTTGTTTTGTAGGAAAGTTACATAAAGTGCATTATTATAAGCCATACTTAGTAAACACCTAAGAAAGATGTGCAAATCCATTCCATACTATAACAATATATTTTTAATATATTTTTAATATATTTCATTTTTAATAAAATAAGTTTAGAAAACATAAAGTTAAGTTTACACTTAAATTCCTAACACTGTTTTTTTTCAGGTCAGCCCATACAGATTTCAACCTTCCGCCTAAATGAATAAACAACCTCTCCCAACACACATTAACAAAAGAAAAAAAGAGGAGGGGGACATTTAAAGGATTCTGCTATGGCAGCTACATATAAAACCAGGTACTGCCACGAATTTTGTTATGCACACTCCTATAATGTAAGTTACAACCCGGTTCCAATCCTTATTTGAAACTTGTAGGCACTGACACAAACAACTGAGATTCATAAAGACTCACTAAGTGAAATCTAGGGGAAAAAAAATGCATGTCAATGATAATAATGCAAAAAGTCATCTTATGCTTCAGATGCGAGCAAAACTTCCTCAAAAAAGGAAACATGATGCCTCATACAGGTAAAAGTAGCACAGCAAACAATTTACCAAATATAAGCACACAATTATTAGTTCACAGAGTTTAATGGAAGGTACTGCCGCACATTTCATAAAACTAAAGCCATCTGTTTAAAATATCTCTGATGGGAAAACACAGATGAGAAAGAAAACCCCAACATGAAAATGTTTCATGCAGAGGCAGAATTGAGAGAATTTGTTTAAGAGCACTTTCTTTTTGGAGCCAACAGTCATAGAATCATAGAATATCCTGAGTTGGAAGAGATCCACAAGGCTCATGGAGTCCAGCTCCTGGCCCTGCATAAGACAGCCCCAAGAATCATACCATGCGCCTGAGAGCATTGTCCAAATGCTTCTTGAACTCTGTCATGCCGTGACCACTTTCCTGGGAAGCCTGTTCCAGTGCCCAACCACCCTCTGGGTGAAGAATCTTTTTGTCATACCCAGCCTAAACTTCTTCTGACGCAGCTTCAGGCCATTCCTGTAGGTTCTGTCACTGGCCACTACAGAGAAGAGATCAGTGTTTGCCCCTTCTTTTCCCCTCACGAGGTCTCCCTTCAATCTCTTCTCCAGGCTGAAGAGACCAGGTGACCTCAGCCACTCCTTGTATGACTTCCCCTCTAGACCCTTCGCCACCTTCATGGCCCTCTTCAGGATGCTCTCCTGCAGTTCCCTATCCTTCTCATACTGTGGTGCCCAAAACTGCACACGGTACTCAAGGTGAGGCCACTCCAGCACAGAGCACAGGGGGTCCATCACCTCCCTTGACTGGCTGGTAATGCTGTGCCGGATGCACCCTCAACGGTATTGAGGGTGATTCTGCTTGTGTTGCACAGACACTACATTGCTTAAAACAGGTTAGAGAACACCCTATAAGAGAAATGACCACACAGCTATGTATAATAGTAACAGGAAATTAAATTATATACACAGCTTGTCTGAGGAAAGGTCCTAAATTCAGACCATTTGGCAGGACTGTTCTGGTACCCAGTGTATATGGTGATTCTCCTGTGTTCCTTCTCTTGGCAGGAAAGAGTGAAATTTCTCCTGAGGTAATGCAGAAGGGGAAAGAGTGACACAGGAAAATTAAACTTATATTGCTGAAACATTTACTGCTTTGAGGCATCTGCTTCACCTGCTCTATAGAAGCTGTTATTGGTCGATAGTTATATCATATTGTAACACCCTAAAATCAGGCATCAGAATACCTATCATGGCTAGGCTTCGTGAACGAAGATTTGGGAAGGACTCTACCCACGCTTCCCGCAAGCGCGTTGGTGGCTAAAAAGGCCAATACGAGACAGACACGTCCGGTTGCAAAAGACACAGCAGAAAGACTCCTTAGATGGTATATTCTGCAAGGCACGATTCTTTCTGCGTTGTCTTTTCTCCTCAAGAGTGATCCTGCGTGCTTTCTCAAAAGCATCAGCAGCATTATAAATGGTCTGTCTCCAGGCCTCCCGATTAGAGGCCAGAGTAGACCAGTTATGGTGATCAATATGCCCAAGGCTGAGTTGTTGCTTCAAGGAGTCCTTGTATCTTTTCTTCGGAGCTCCTCTCTTGCGACAGCCAGTGGCAAGTTCACCATAAAGCAGGATCTTAGGGAGGCGGTGGTCCTTCATCCTGGAGACGTGCCCTGCCCAGCGCAGTTGCGTTCTCAGTAGCATGGCCTCAATACTTGTGATTGCTGCCTGTTCAAGAACAGATGTATTGGTCACGTAGTCTGACCAGTGGATGTTTAGGATTGTGCGGAGGCAGCGTTGATGGAAGCGTTCTAGGAGACGCAGGTGGTGGCGGTAGATGACCCATGATTCAGAACCATATAAAAGAGTAGACAGCACTATGGCTCTGTAAACACTGATCTTGGTACTTTTCTTCAAGTGTTTATTACGCCAGACTCTTTTATGGAGCTTTCCAAAGGCACTATATGCCTTCGCTAACCTATTGTCTATCTCCCCGTCGATCTTACCATCTGAGGAGATGAGGCTGCCTAAGTAATTAAACTGTTGGACTGATTTGAGTTCTGACTGGCCGATGGTGATGTGGGGATGATGGAGGACTTCCTGAGGTGCAGGTTGATGGAGAACTTCAGTCTTCTTTAAGCTGACTTCCAGCCCAAAGAGCTCAGCAGCATCTGCAAAGCAGGATGTTAAACGCTGCAGAGCTGCTTCTGTGTGGGCAACAAGGGCAGCGTCATCAGCATAAAGCAGCTCCCGGACAAGATGGTTTAGGGTCTTAGTGTGGGCCTTCAGTCGCCTTAGGTTGAATAGGCTTCCATCAGTACGATATCGAATGTAAATACCGTCCTGATCATCGAGGTCTGCCGTGGCCCTTTGGAGCATCATGCTGAAAAAGACTGTGAATAAGGTAGGAGCGAGAACGCAGCCTTGTTTCACGCCATTCTTTATTAGAAAGGGCTCAGAAAGTGTGTTGCCATATCTGACTTGGCCGTGCTGATCCTCATGAAGTGAGATGATCATTTTAAGGAACTTGGGGGGACAACCTAAACGTTCCAAAATCTGCCAAAGACCTTTTCTGCTCACAGTATCGAAAGCCTTGGTGAGGTCGACAAAGGTTACATAGAGACCTTTGTTCTGTTCCCTACACTTCTCTTGCAGTTGTCTGAGAACAAATATCATGTCTGTGGTGCTCCTGTTGGCTCTGAAACCACACTGACTTTCAGGTAGAATTTCTTCTGCTATAGCGGGTATTAGTCTGTTCAGGAGTATTCTTGCCAAGATTTTGCCAGCAATGGAGAGCAGAGTAATACCACGGTAATTTGAGCAGTCTGATTTAGTACCTTTCTTCTTATACAAGGTGATGATGACTGCATCACGAAGGTCTGATGGTAGTTCGCCTAGTTCCCAACAGCGCACCACAAACTCGTGAAATTTAGCATGGAGTGCAAGGCCCCCATGTTTCCAGACTTCGGGTGGAATTCCATCAACCCCAGCTGCCTTGCCGATTTATCAGAATACCTATAATTTATGATTTTATTACTAATGATGTAAAACTAGTTCTGTTAATTTAATAAATTTACAGTAGTTTTTCTGGAGATAGATATCTATGCAATATTTTACTAATTTCTTTTTCTTGTCTTGCTGAAGTACTGGTTCAATTCTCTGCCCACAGGTGTTCTTCAGTAAAAATTTCACTGCATTGCATATTACAGTTCTTCCTTTTCTACACATTTACTATTTTTTTTTAATATCAAATACCTGCGCAACTTGACATGAGTACATTTTGAAGTCTGTTTTTGATACTAAAAGAACTCATTCAAGTTTGTTAGATTGTGATGCTGTGATTAAATAGTTATGGAGACTGTCTTGCCTATTTATAATTCATCTTAAAAGGCCTTAACCTCATTTGACCTCACAAAGTTCTTAGAAACTAGAACTAAGTTTTCCACTCTAATGTAGTTTATTATTCAATATTTATTATTCTCTTTATTCCTAGTTTTGAGTAGTAGTTTCTTAGATTTTGAGTATTTAGTATCATGATAATCCTGTATTTCAAAATGAAAACTGTGAAAGACTTAAACTGATTCCCAATTTTAATTCCTTCTTAGAATAACTTTGTTCCATTGAAAAGTAACTATAAGGGACAGAAAAGCTGTTTTCTAATAATCCAAACATTATAGTTGCACATTTTGCCATACGTGCTTTGATACTTCTGATGTTTTTAACTCTATGGATTTTAATTTTAAGGGGTTGTAGCAACAGGTAAGTTACACGATTACTTAGAAGCCTATTGTTACTAGGCTTGCTGAGGAACTCATTCTCTACAGTTCTGGCATACTTATTTTACTTCAGAGTTTTGTTCAAGGAAAATATATTTTTTTTGTGGTTTGTAAAATAACTAGAAACTACTTCTAGTGTTATCCATTTTAAGGAGTTAAACATGTTTCTGTACTAATTTAGTATGTCCTTGCACAAATCTTTTCAGGTTCCCTTTTTACCATATGCTAAATACATTAAAAACCTATTATACATACTGAATATTTCTTCACTGTGCTATTTTTGACATAATTATAGGTTCTTTTAAAAATAGACAAAAACACGTTTAGTGTTTTCCCCCAAATTAAAAGCAAACAAAAAAAAATCTCTTCTAAAGCCACATGGTCTTCCAAATGAATTACAGCCAGCAAGGACAGAAGCCTTTCAAAGTCTGCCGTCCCTTCATGACGGAAATTAATATTGTAAACACAGTCTGAACTGAAATAAATTTCAAAGGTATAACTAAGAATAGCCTATTCTGGGTTTGAGTTTACTTTTTAATTGATTCAGCCTAAAACTGCAGTGCTACAGTATCTTGAACAGATTCATACGTTGCATCTTACTAGGAAGTACAGTTCATACTACATCCAGGAATCCAAATACTAATGTTATTTTTAAACTTAGAATCAGTATTTATTTTGAATGTGGATGACATTGCAGGAAAGAGAAAAAACCCACAAAAATTCAAATAAAATTATACTTCTGGACAATGTATTAGCATTATGCAAGGGCATCACTGATCCATTTGCAGTAAGAACATCCATTTATTGTGTCATCCAATTTTACCCATTTATTGTGGGTAAAATTAGAGCACTACATATATGTGGTCCCATGGTTTAATGACTTCTGGGGGCTTTTTTTGAAACTCAATAAGCCCTTCCACATTAACTTAGAATATATGCTTTCTAAAAGTGTGCTGTGTAAATAAAGTCTATTAATACATGGCTGAAAGCAAAACGTCCTAGGACAAGTATGCACAGTCTTCTGCATAAAATGCCTAAAGCTACAACACATACACCTGACCATTTCTGAGACTTGGAATCTCAAGATCTGGCCCTACTATAGAAGGACAATGCCACATTTTTATGATCTAAGTTGCTATCTAAAGTATACTCTAGACTTCAGTCCTCTGAATGACATTTCACCACTCTGCATTATCAGTTGGAGAGAAAAAGGTTTTCAAGGAATATGAATAAGAAGGGAAGAATGCCAAGTTCCTAAGCAGTTCCAAGCAACAGCTACGGCTAGGCTCCTGAATGTTGTTTTGTGAAACAAATCCATCCATAAAGGAAGTCACTGCTCAGTTAAAGAAAACAACTTAAATCTTGCTTGTGTTTAAATATGGTGGACTATTTCCATTTCAATTAGAACATGAAAGAAACATTGAAAGTTTCAGATTCCTAATAGCTTGGAGTTTTTTTGTGTTTCTGTTTTGTTTTGGTTTTTGGTTTTTTTCCTTTGCACTAGAATGAACTAGTGGTATATAAAAAATGTTCTAAATAAGAGAATTTTCAAGACATAGACACAAAGTGAGCAAAGAAAGAAGTGCCCTGAGGAAAAAAAAAGAAAAAAGGCACAGCTCTAAAAGAAAACAAAAATCCAGATAAAATCACCTACAGGGACAATTCAAGATGGAAGGTTAGACAGAATCTCATGGTGTCTCAAGGAGCAGAGAATTGCAAGGCATGAACAGTTACAAGCTCATGCAATTACAGACAATCATTCAATAGGCAATTAGTGCAATAGAGTCCAGAGTACGCTGGTAGTGCTTGCTCTGCTCCACAGGCCATAAACATGACACGCTGATCTATGTGAATGTGTCAGAATAGAGCAAAAGTCCTAACTCTAAATTGTTCCAGGAAGAACAGCAAGGTCAAGGGCATCGCCAGTGACTGAGGTTCCTGCAACAGCAGGAAATGTGTTAATGAACTTGCAAGCAGCACATACCAGCTGGGTACCTAGAGTAAGGCAATAAACCACAAACAGCAGCATATTAGACATTTATATTTTGTCTCTAACCAGACCTTCTGCGTAGTCATGAATACTTCCTTAAAAGACAAAATTACATGCCTGAACTCCAGTTATGCACTAAATGTAATTAAAAAAAGGAAAGAGAAGTTCCATGTGATCCCTTCCACAGTCAGGAATACTGAAACTGAATTAATGTCAGATGAATACAAAGACTATAAAATAAACAAATGAACAGTCCTGCTGCCTTTCAAAACTCATTGGATATGCCAACACAGATAAGGATCCATATCACAGATATGAGTTTTTTCCTCATAGGAATTTCTTAATCCATCATAAAGTGCTTTGTTTGAGCTTGATAACATAAAGTAATCCAAGCTCACTGCAAACTAGACTGCTGTTCCAGTCAACACTGTTCAGGTGGATAAGAAGCTTTCAGTTTCTATTCTGCATTTACTTTAAGCAGACCACTTAAAATTTCTCTAACTTGACAGTCAAAAATTAACAGTCACAATGTCAAAAGGTCAACAGGTTTACAAAACATTTAGATGATCTAGGCAATACTGAAGTGGTTGTGTTATTCACTGGTGACTACCCCACCTGTTACTTCAAAGTTTTAATCCTGATTGTTAAATATGGATTTTCCAGTATTAGGTAGAGGCCCTATTTCTTTAATACACTTTACAGGAATTACTAACATGAATGGATGGGATTTTCTCAAATCAATGCTGGAGTACAGTGTCCAAAAACTGCAGGATGTATAAAGAACCTCACCTGTGAAGAAAGACCGAAAGAATGGTGTTTAACGTAGAAGAGATTAACCTGAAACAAATACAAAATACTTTTTAAGATGCAGGAGACTACTACAAAGAAGATACTGATCAGTTCAGTCAGAGAAAACAGGAAATATTTACCTTAATTTGTAGCAAGAGAGAGTTCAGCTTGATACCAGGAAAAGGCTTACTTACAAGAATCAAATAAGCACTGCAACAGGTTAATTCAGGACATCAAAAAATCTTTAACACTGGAAAATTGTCTAGACCAAGTTGGATACATGTCTGTCAGGTAGAGCTTAAATATACCTTTTATCAGGGAGGTCCACCTGAAAGGTCTTCTCTAACCCTGTATTTTTATCATTTTAATGTACACCTTATTTTACTCTAAGTCCAACCATGGCAAATCAAATATCTTTGCAGAGCATACTTTGAATTTCATAATAGTGTATGGAATATGTCAACAAAATGGAACTTTTCAACAGTTAATCAAGAGAGCCCATCATCATAAGCCTAATATGCATTGCTCCAACAACAAACCTGATCTCTCTTTTGTTTTGACAGATGTAAGCTCAGGTTCAAGTTTATTATGATGATTATTTTAAATACTGACAAACACCTGAAATTTTCCAAGACTGAATTTCCCTGCGGACAGGAAGTTGTGTCCTGGCTTAAAACAGCTTAGATTGTGGTTCCTAGACAAAGGAGGATATGCAGGCTGTCAGCATCATTGAGAAGTTACAGCTGACACCTCAAACCAAATAGTGTCTCCTTTTTAATCCAGACTTCCTAACAGTACTGCATGAAACAAATCCATCACCAAACTACAAAAAACAATTTGAAAATTTCAGTGAACTGCCTAATAGCAGACATTTAAAAGTAGCTCCTAAACTTTTTACAGTCCTTAGTCTGTCAATAAAACCTTACCAATGCTGAGGCTTTAAAAAAAATATAAATAGACAAATGCATTACATCAGATACTGCTACATAAGCAATGTAACTGTGAAGTTCAGGGACTATCATCAATGACTATCCACCTATGTTTTATAGAAAAGTATTTCTTGTTCCAGTCATGTGTGCGCATGCAATTAAAAAACTTAACTGTAGTTGTGCCTTTGTGAAAAAATAAATTAAAAAATCAACATTATGTACATCTGATGACTCTTAGATACAAAGTATATTGGTGTGATAAACTAAAGCAAGGTATACTTGCCCGAAATTGAAGAGGATTAAACAGTGGTTTAAACAATTATTTTTTAATGGATTACAGAAAGGTTAGTTCAGAGGAGGAAGTTTATGTTTACAAAACTGAAGACTTCCACAACAAGAAAAGGGCTGGCAACACTTCCACAAGACTCTTCCTCTTACAGTCAATTGTAAGATGGCATTTGTGCACTGCAGAGGAGAGGGGATATTCCTTACTGACACTGCAGCTTTCTCACCATAATTAACACTGAAACTATAGTAAATCCAAACTCCTCTTCTCAGTTAGTTAAAATAGTGTGAACTTGGATTAAGTTATTTGAGGCCTTGAATTCCGAGGGATAGAGACGTCAGTTTCACATTTGGACTCAAAGGTGCAGTAGCTGTAGTGTAATGGCTTCTTATACCTTTCTCCTTACACAGAATAACTGTGCTATGGAGTCATATTGGTTTAGGGTAACATCCAGTTTTTGGGGTAGAAAACACTTGGACATCTCAAATTAAGAAAGTCTCCAGATGGATCAGCAGCAGTGCTTCCAAGCTTCCCTATTAATAAGATTGTCTGACAATTTCCATTATAAGACCCTGCTTTCAACTGCTTGTGACTTCACAAATGTTAGTTGCTGTGCAGAAATGTTCTGTGCTGAGAGTCACGTCAGATGGACTTTTTGGAAAATTTAGCCGAAAGAAGTAATTTCTATGAACAAAGAGGAAAATATATTACTTTGGCTGGTTTAATATATTCTGATGACATCTTCTCAAAATCAAAAAAAAAGCTCACAAACACCATATAATCAAGTCTCAGCATCCATATGCTTTGAGTCAAGACTTGAAAGTCTGCAGGGCAATGTAAACTTTAAGATAATGGGACCCATCTGCTATCCATGTGAAAATCTGCCAGAATTAGTCAATTTTCCAGGCCTTTTCTTTTTGAAGTGGAGTCAAGGAGGAGAAGAATGTTGCACCTGCTTGGTACATGCCTGCTTTCCCTAGATGGAATGCTTCAGCCCACAAGAAATTCTGTATTCCCAAAACTGCAGTTGCGACCAGGAAAGTCTAGAACAAAGATATGCTCCCCATGTCTCCCGTGCAAGGTTCAAGCATTGTGGAGTTTTAAGTGGCATTGTTAAAATGCAGAACAGGAGCAGGGTCTGCTAAGAGAAGTTACTGGGACTGCGGACTAGTTGAAGAGGGTAGAGAGAACCTAGAACTGGTAACTGTGGAGGACAGATCAGATAAGGAGTGATGTCTGCTACCTGAGAACTTGGCCAAAGAAAAAGACAAACTATTTCTGGAAGAAGATTGAGACTAACGAAAAAGTGAGTGGAAATGAATCTGACAAACTGTGGACCTGAGACTGACCAGTATCTTGATAAGCACTTTACATCCGCTCAAGAGAGGTCCTGTGAGACTGAATTAATTTGTGGCAATCACAGACACCACAATGGTGGAGGAGGTCAGAGGAGTGGAAACAAGGCTTTTCGGTCACACTGACATGACTGTGCTTTAGATCAGAATGGGAAAGAAATAAGACTGAAAAATGATTAAATTGGTAGGGAGCAGAGGAAGATGTGAAAATGGAGGAATCATGTGGAAGTGCCTATCCTCATTGCCATCTACCTTAGCAAATGGCCAAATTCCCGCAGCTTGGTACTCCTCTACAGCTAATGCAAAGTATTTTCTCTGCAGGTTCAAGTGCTACAAGGAAGATAACATTCCACCTCTAACATCAATTTAGAATAATAGAATCATAGAATCATTTGAGTTGGAAGGGACCTTAAAGATCACCTAGTTCCAAGCCCCTGCCATGAGGCTAGACCATGTTGTTCATAGCCCCACCCACCTGGCCTTTAGATGTTTAAGTGTGCATAGGATGCACAATAGATCAAGAACCTTTCTGATGGCTCATGTGAAGCTGATGTAAAATAATCTAGGATGTGTCAGAATCTTATTTTAAAATAAACACAAGAACTAGTAAGATGCAGACTCTTCTAAACTAAGGATACCATCCTCCCTCATGAATCTGTTTTATGATGCAATGTTCAATTAAAAGACAATGCCCTGGTTTTCCCAGCGGTTTTCCTTCCTCATGCTAAGCACAAAACCGACTTCCTCTGGGAATGAACAAGTGTTATGCTGTAAGGTATACTTGTTTCTACGACTCTTGACTCCTCTCTTGCAAAGCTGTAGCAAATGAGTTCATGAACTGCAATAGTCATTAAAGCAGTTGAACATTTCTTCAAAACAAAACAGAACATGAAAAACATCCTCTCTTCTAATTTCATAGGACTTCACTGTGAATTTAGGCAAGTAGTTTAAATCAAGCATTCATCTCACAATTTTTAAATTTTTTTTTTATTTCCCACATGCTGGACTTGGCAGCCATGCCATTAATACACAAGTATCATGTGCTCAACATATAAAATGTAAGATAAAATTCAAAGTATATACCAGAAAGCATGAAAAGCTTTAGGAGCCCTAGATAAATATATTCTGCCTCAAAAAAACCACTCAAACACAATCCATTCCCCAGATAAACAACAAAAAATTAATAATTAGAGAATGTAATTTTTTAAGGGCTGTGAGACTCAGTTTCCAGGTGCCTATGCTACTGAAATGTCTTCTCAATTACATGTTATGCATGTCAGTTCATCAGTATCTGTGAAATACACATACATGGTGGTGGTGAGTGCTCCAAGAAGTCTCAGAACTACAATTCAGCCTTCAAAGAATTGTTTAAACAGTTCATAGCACCATATCCCAGCCTTCCAGTCATGAAGGTCATGTAACACCTTTCCTCACTGGGTAACAAGGCTTACTGTACATTTTCATTACCTTTCACCTCTGAAATCTGTGCAAACAGTGCTGGGCAAAGTCAGAGAAGAGTTCATCCTAAGTCAGCCCTGGCTCATGCCAAAGATCCCCCACAAAAGACAATGCCTGAGGAACAGATGCCAGAATCAGAGCAATATAGAGAGCTTGTAAGGAGCTTACTATTCAAAGGGCAGCTGTGAGTGGGTTCACTAACAGGCCTGCCACCACAGGCTGTTTATACCAATGCATGAAACAAGTGCCCTCACAGACATGAACCAGGAACACATAAAGAACAGTCTTTGTGTATTTTAAGTTTCGTGCTCACAATATTAATGATTATGAATGACCTAACACTTTGCTTTCGCTTTAAAAAAAGTGAGAAAATGTCATTAAGTTCAATTTATGAATGTGAAAATGAGTTAGGAAGAGCTTATCACTGCCCTGAGTATTCACAGCAGCATAGTGGCACTCTTCTACTAGAGATGTGTTGCCTCTTAGGGAGTTGTTTCTCATGCTTATGTTCATTTGACTTTTCAGATGAGAACAATTTTACTTATTGTTGTTCATGAAAGTTAAGTTTTTCATGCAAAAATGATTAAAGAAAGACTTCAAGGATGTTAAGTTGTTAACTGACATGAGTTATGACAGCCTATATAAACTTCTTCTAAAGCAATCTTTGGAAATTGTTAAAACACATTTCCAGCATTTGACAAAAATAGCTTTCAGACCAGTGATATTTGCTAAAATACATGCAAATCTACTGCATTAATATTATGAAACAAAGAATCCAAACACAAGAGTTCTTCGTTATCTTAGACACAAAATCATGAGATTCCCAGTCCACAGCAAAAATCCAACAGTATGCCTTGCAAACCCTATCTGCAACCCGATCGATGGAACTACCAATCGGTCACATCAGGTCAGATCCCAGGATCTGACAATTTCATTTCCTTTTCTCTCTTCACTTGTTTTCCTGCAGAGATTTCCACAGCTCTGTAAAGCGAATGCACGTGATGTTTCGTGAATTCTAAAACATTTTATGAAGCATAACACAAGCATTCAGAATGACAAGTTAAGTAACCTTAACTTAAAGCAGACCTTGAGCTACAGCACACTAAAAAATATATTTGGCTTTTACAACAGCATTATTAATCATTTGAAAAACAAGATTTAAAAATTGGGTGCTTTGCTAGGTCAGGAGTTAGCTTTCAGTGATACTAAAGCGTATTGCTCTAGCACTCATTTCCATTTGCCTTCTTCCATCCTCATGTGAGTTCACATTTTACTAAAAAAGCTTTGAACCCTGAGACCTACAAATGAGTTCTCTACAGTGGGGACTAATTTGCAGCTGCATAAACATATCTGCACTGCTTTTCCTACACTTCACCCCTTCACAGAAATTTCCCGTTTCAAATAATAAAGGCAAACACGGCACGGTACCTGGAAATAGCCCTCGTGTTCAAAAATGGTTAGCAGAAAGACATTTAGGAACATAAAACATGAGTCTGATTTTTCCCTGTTTTGTGGTAAAAGAGAAGATACATTAGAAACAAAGACAAAACCTACTGTTTGTAGGAAATCTGTCAAAAATTGGTGGTGTGTTTGGATGGTTTGCTATAACCGCAGAAGGTGGGTTAGTGCAACCGCTGGCTAAAACCCTTGCACTGAGCCTTCATGGCGCTCTAAGGAGAAGCAAGGACATAACAGTGACTTACACATATTATTTATTAGGTTACATTCTAATAAGCTTGGCCATCAGCTCTCAGCATACCACTGTCAAGGTTCCTCATACCCTGTAAAACAACAACCAATCCTCTCTAAAAACTTTTCTTTTTGTTAGAAACTGACTGTGTAAAAAAATCCCTTAGATTAAAAATGAGAAGATCTAGTATTTTTTAATCGGGAATTATTTTCTTTAAACACACTGTAAGAGAAAAGAATGCTTGCATTCATTCCAAGTCACATTAATAAAAACATTAAAGTAGAACAGATTTCCCTCACCCGGGATAAGTAATTGAGGATCACAAGGTCAGGAGTTCATGACTCAAATCCTCTTTTGGATGCAAAGACCAACATTTCATCATGTTTCCTTCTTAACTCCTTAATATTCCCTTATGGAATTCACAGTCTAAGCAAGAAAGAACTTTGGCTCTGATGAAAATAAATCTGTGCCATTAAAAAATACACATTAACCCCATCTATTAAGTTGGAGGACTATTAGCAACTTCTCTTTTGGAAAATAGGACCATAAAGTTTGAAATTATTCAGTCTTTATAATTATTGCTTTTCTATGTAAGACTACAAAGACGAACAGTAGAAATGTATATAAAAGATAATTTTATTTCCTATTGAAAAGGAATGTTAGCCACGAACAATGATGTGGGAACAAGCTGAGTGAGCCCATAGAGCCTGCTGACCATAGAGCAATGCCACACGTTTAAAAACTGACAAAACCATAGCACTAGATGTATTACGTATTTATGCAGGGCCTTGTAAACCCACACTATTTTCCAAAAAAGCAAACCCTAGCTTTAATAATATTAATTTTCATACTATTTCCATAAGAGATTTTCAGCCAATTTTGCAGAATATGATGAAAGAGTGGTACAAGACAAGCGTCCTTCACAAACAGAACATTTACTATCATGCTGCTAACTGAACACAACTCCTAGACTTATTTTCAGAACTTGAATACAGTAACAGTACCAATAATAGCTTTCTCATGTAATTCATGGAAGGATACCACCCCAGTTTCACATTCATTAAAAGTTACAATACTACCTTGTGGCAGAACTGAAATATTCTTGAATGGCCAGAAAGTCTTTGTTCCAGTAAAACATTACAGTTTAATCACAGACCAGTATTCTCAAATCATGGCATATGTCATGTAGCACAACGCAAGCTAGCTTTCTAGCTAGTACATGGCTTAGCACAGGCTAGTGTCTTTCTTAAAGGCAGTTTTGATGCCCATCCCTCCTGACAGTGAGGCACCTCACAAAAAAACCAGTTATGAAATCCTGATACAGACGACTTACTGCCATTTTCGGTTGTTCCCTCTGCACCCCCAGGCACTTACATGCAGTCAAGAGTTATTAATTCCCAAAGCATGGGAATTACTTTGTTGCCCATCTTGAACTCTCTCAGGGAACTTGGGGTAAAAGGTAGAGCAGTTAAGAAAAGCTGTCTAAGGCAGTAGTTTCACAGGGGGTTTCTCAGCAGCCCTTAGTCACCACCGTTTGACGGGCTGTCTCGGGTCTCCCATGACCTTTTATAAATCTTCTTAATACCAACCTGTACATACTATTCCCACCAAGGCTGTTGCAATCTTTAAGTTTTCAGTTTTGCATCACTGGTGCTGAGTGCTCCAGAACATAAAATGATTTCAGGATCTTCTTGCAACATTTAAGCTATTCTTATAATAGATCTACTTCCCCTTCAAGACTGCCTTTAAGCTCCCTAAGAATCATCACACCAGTTCTCTCGCAGCAGTGAATGCCAGAAGATCTTAGAGATACAAATGCAGTCTGGTTCTGGAAACCCACCTGAGGTGGGCTGAAACAGTGGAGAAAGTGAAGTAAAATGGTATGAGAGTGTATTTAAAAGAAGGGGGTGTACACACACACACACACACACACACACACAAAAAAGAACACCCTGCAGATATGATAAGACCACTAAGATTTCGGGAGAGTGCATTTAACTGTCATTAAAGTCTGGAAGGGAAAACTGATCTACAGTCTGAATTCCCACAGTGCTGGTAACAGCACTACCCTTGTTACTTAAAACACACGCTGCTCAGCTGCATATGACAGGAGGCAGAAGTTGGGTAACACCACCTGCATTCACTGGCATGGATCTTAATGAAGAAAAGCATTATAAACCACATCTTTTTGCACGTTCACAAACAGGTTTCAGCACATACTATTCTCCCAAAGGTCCTAAGTAGGCAGGATTTCATCTGACTAGTTGATTAAAGAGATTAGTTCACTTAGTCACGTCATTAGAATGAGTGTCACATTTCTAGCGAGCACAAGAAAAAGCTCTGGCTGTAGCAGAAAAACGAGCTCACTTTACCAACACCAGGGAAGATGTTTTCCATTAACTACAGTGAATTCACGGGTTGCCAACCAGGATTTTTAAACAACCATTTTTAGGCAGAAGAGACTTTTCCGGATACAGTTCACCTCCTTCTCATTATGTGAAGAAATAGGAACAAAGCAATATCCTGGGAAAAAGGCAAGACTAGCTTTTTCTGGTTTTAATATTACCTATGTTGCTCTCAGTTCACTGTCTCCTCTACCATCATTTTATCTGTGAATTTATCTGTGAATTCCAGGTCTTTCCAAGACCAAAAAAAGCAGCACCCCATCAACCAACCAAAGAAACACTGCTGTCTCACAGCCACCCTTGCTAAATCTGGTCTTAGGGATTTTGTTACTGCTAGAGCCCTACCATAAGAAATCAGTAAGTGGGAAATATTTCACCACTGCTATCCCAATGAAGATGAAGACAGCTATAACAAATAATTGTAAAGGGGATTTTATGTTTCAAATTGTATAATATCTACCTTATGAAGGCGTTTTTACTGAAGATTGACAAGTGTGGGAAGTGTGAATAGTGCAAGTGTTCACAAATTATAAGGATCCAAAAAAAGTTGAAATGCATGTGTTATAATATTGGGGAGAGGGGAAGAAAGTGGAGGTGTCAAAAGAAAAAGGAAAAAAAAGGAGGCATTTTGTGAAAAATTTACCTAGAAAAATTAAAATGGTTCCATTTCTTCACAGAGTTTCACATTTTGCCAAACTGCACCTGCAGTGTTTTTTGTGTATTTATTTGAATGTACGTTCTAGAGACATCAACTCTCTAAAAATACCTTTTTGTAATAAGCACTAACAGCAACTTCATGATTACATAAGAAAAATACAGCACTCTCGTAACACATAGAGTTTAACTAAAAAATTTATCTGAGGTCTATAGCTCCATAATCAAAGTAAAAATTAATTTGCCTACCCATGCTTTCTTTAGAAAGTAAAAATCCTAGGAAATTCTAAACAAACAGCTATTATTAAAATATATGACTCAACATTAATGAGAAATACAACCAGACTGATTGCTTTAGTACTGTCATCACTGAAAAACACCAAAACACAATATTTTTAGGAACACTGCATATAATCCCCTAAAAGGTAAAGCTTCTGTAAATTTAAATGGATTACTCAAATCGTCCTGTATAGCTGATTCTACTGATCTAGCTTACAGCTGCTTATGCTCTAATGCTGTAGTCTGTTCACAAGACTACCAAAATGGCTTACTAAACAGAAATATTCAAACAGAGGTAAAGGAGTGCCAAGGAAGCTGCAGAGTTCAGTAAATCCCTGCTCTACCTTCAGCAATGTGCCATGTGGATTTGGAAAAGGCATTCTTCCAAAAAAGATTAGAAAGCACAGTCTGGAGTTGAGAAGTTCCTCTGCAGGAAAACTGAAATAAAATAAAAAAAAAAAAGAAAGCAAGATGATACATGTTGATTGTAAAAAACCCCAACAAACTAACATGGAAGAAGAGGGCTGCAAAAGATAGCTGTTTTGACCTCTCCAATCTAGAAAAGAGACAAGCAGACTGGTAGGTATGTTCATGATTTTAAAAAGACATTCTCCAAGATTTTTTTTCTTTGTAGCAGACAACGCTGTGCCTTAGACAGACTCTTCAGTCAGAGATTAGGAATCCTCTTTCTTCTATAGGGAACATAGTCTCAAAAATCTGGACGCAAGACAGACATGTTAAGAGTTGCAGTTTATAGATCCAGCATTTTAACTCAGGGAGAATTGACCGATCCCTCCTGGTACCAAATGGATGACTGGAGCTCATGAGGGAATGATTAACAAAAAGGAAGGGGAAAGGACATGAGCTCAGTGACTGTGACACAGATAACCTAAAACAGATTTCTTAATGTTAGTCTGTATTTTTTTTGTCCTTCAGAAATGATGCAGTTAGACAGCCTCTTACGGATTTTCATTACGTTTTTAAACAGAAATTAGTTTACTATATCCAGTACACTTACATATATATATCTTTTATGCATATACAAACAGAATTTTGTATGTGCATATATATATTTTGTAACAATTTACTATAGGCAAAAAACTACTCCACTCTGAATCACTCCTACCCAATAAAAACATTTTCATTTCTTACACTAAAGTCCTGACTTATGCCTCAAAGAATCTTAAAGACATAGAAGACCACATGTTTATAAAGAGATTTCAAAATAGACCCAAAGCCTTTGTTTACTTACTCATAAACTCATCCTCTCCAAAGGAATAGCCTAAGAAAGTGATAGAGATCTTTAGGTAGATGCTGTCAAATGCTATATATAAGCATTTTCTACTTAGAGACGGACACGTGGCATGAGGATGTAGTTTAGATCTTTATTCCACAAAACTCTCAATAACTGAACAGCAGAGGGGAGGTTCAACAGGTTCTCTCTCCATGCAACACAATATACGAAAAGATAATATGTTCAAAAATTTATTCTTGGACACAGGGAGACTCTATAAATTAAAAAGAGTCTATATTCACTTTATTGTATACTTTGTTACCATATAGTAACAAAGTAGGGAACCATTACATTTGCCCTTAACACTTTGGTAACATATTCTGTAAGCCAAGGAAGACATAACGTCATGTGCCAATTAATATGGATTTGCTTACTAAGTCTGGAAAGTAAATCTTGCCAATCTCAGCTGCCAATATTTTGTACAGAAATCTTTTTCACTCCATCCATAAACAATATTAGTCTTTGAATGTTGCCAATACCACTGAAACATTGTGGTTTGGAAACCACAAAGTTTTAAATGCAAAATATGTAACAGATGAAGCAACCAGCCTGTTCCTTAAGCAATTACTCTTTGTGTAGCACACACCTACTGTACTTGGGAATTGTTTCTTACATGATCTGTGCTACAAATACTGTGAATCAGTGTCGTTCAACAATTAGCAGTTACGTATGTTGCACAGTCTTAAAATAAAAGCATCAAAGGGCAATAAAGTCACATTTTGATGTAAGGTAGTCAACTGAAGTATGTAATTTCATATAAAAGGCTGAAGTGCTATGGCCTGTCTGCAGAAACCATACAATTTCCAAAGACTATATAGACACAAGTACCTATAAGTGACTGCAACAATTACATCTCATTTTCTGCAACTTTCAATTTTTCATGCAACATCAAACACGCATTAAAACCACCACTATTTGATAAATACAGACTGCGGGCCTAGTTTTAATGAATCCAAAAGCATTCCCTTCCCTCCCAACTACACAGCAACAGCCTCTTCTACACAGCAAGTAACCCATTTCAGTATATGTACCAACCTGCTTTACAGAGAAGTCAACTCTCCCAAAATTCAAGAAATACTTACTTTTCTGAATTCCTATATCTTGTCATTTTCCCACTGAATTTTCAGTCTAGGACACTGAATGTCACACAGTCCTTGCTCAGGGCATTTTCTCTTACCAGATGTGTTCTTGAATACACACCTAGGCTGCCCTGCAGGTAGAACCCTACTTTTTCAAAACTCTCAGGAAAAAAAAAAAGGCAAAACAAACAATATGCAAAAACAACAATAAAAAATCCCAATATCAAATAATTCCTCCTTTTCTGATCACACAGAAAAAACCATCCACACTCTTGCATTCTTTAAAAGGTGGTTCAGCTTTTGCAATACATATGCTCTGACCATAAAACACACAAAACTTTATGTACATACCAGTTTGCCCACTTCCAATTATACTGATTGGTCTAATGTAAGTTCTCTTTCCACAAACTTGTTTTACTCTGTGTAATTAACAGGACGAACAAAGGAAAAGAATATCCATCTCAGTGACCAAGAAAGAAAGAGTACTTTATTTGACCTCTGTTCCATAACCACACTGCATCAAATAGTGTTTTTTCAGCAGTGAAGGTCAGTCGACTGTATTTATTTATATTTACATGAAAGGGCAATCCCATCATTAACACTTACAACACAAGTAGTGATTTGAGGAATGGAAGTTCATAAATCTACCACATTTAACAACATAAAACAGGGCTATTGAGCTTAAAAAATTTCCTTGAACAAGACAGTGGCAAGAAGGCAAAATAAGTATTATAAAAAAAGCAAGGAGATCTGCCAGTTGTTGAATAACGCTGTAGTTTTAAGATCTAACACTGTGATTTTCTGGAGAATTGCTGGCTGACATCTTAAACTTGCATGACTGCAAATGAAAAGCTGCACACATCAGCCCGTCCTCTTCAGGATGCATCAACTTGAGCTCATACACAAGTTATCTCATGTTAGAAAGTATGCTTCTGTTTTAGTTGAGTTGCACTTGATGGTCCTTGTAGGACCAATATGAAAATATGGAAAAGATATCTGGTTTTTTCCTAGTAGTATTTTAAAGCTCTTTATGGAATGAGAAGTGAAAAATCCTACTCTTGATTCTCATACAGTAACAGTTTATCCTGGTCCTATAACTAGTTCTGCAGAGATTTCCATCTTGAGCTCTCAAATTTATTTCAAAAAATATTTCAAACAATTAAAATAAAGACTCAAAGATAAAGAAGCAGATGTCTAGAGGCACAGTGGTCTATCCTTTCAATTTTTATTGCTTTTTAAATGCATTCTATCCTAAGCAGCTCAGGAAGGTAGAGACAATAAATTGGCCTTTTACCTCACTTCTAAAATACAGGCAATAACCTCATATAAATATTTCTTACCCATCTCCCACTTCTTGACTCTTCTAACTGGAATACAGTGCAGACAGAGCGCATTTTCATCTTTACTTGAGTGAGGGACACCTGAACTAGTTTGAAACAAATTAAGCTCAGATACTAGAAGCAGTCCTGCAAAAAGTGTGTACAGTCTACATTTATCCATTTTCCATATAAACTGCTGTTTCCTTTCCTATGTTGTTTCCTTCTTCTTGGCATTTTCTGAACTTCAACAGTATTGGCTTCAGTTTGATATATGATGAGAGCTTCACAGTCTGCCAACGAAATACAGAAGACAGAGCAAATAACTGGCAACTTTGGTCAGATCTCAAGAAACTGATGTGTGATTCTGAGGTCAGGTAGATGACATGAACTCATCCCTGTGCTGGTTTACAAACCAGCACTACTACCCTGAAATAACTGTTCACTCACACATAAACAAATAAGACTAATGCAAGAAATTTGACCGCCTATGATCAAGCCAAGTGATGCTACTTTGGAAAAGGCTGTTTCAGATACCAAAAGGTAGTTCCACGTACCTTCTTTAAATAGCACAGTATTAAATCTGCAGCCAACTTTTCAATGTATTAGTGATTGCTCTTTTCAGTTATTGGGTTACCAGTACCTTATTACTAACATTCAGTATTTCTTTCTTTGCCTTGTGTTGATAAGTTTCACTGGATGCCTGACCTATGAATTTGACAACAGTTACACCTCTATTGTTCATTCAGGCTGCTACTGTGTTCCTGCTTCCAACTGGTGTACTTCAGACCCTGACTTCGTATGCAAATTTAGGAAACATGGCACTGCAGTGCAGTGCCTGTAACAACAGAGTCCTGGCACCCGTGCTGTGGTTAACAAAAAATCTCTCAATTCAACAACTACAATAGTCTTTGGATAACATTTTAGACAACTGAAACTCTAACCCTGCCACACGTAAGTTTTCTCAATAGCTGAGGACCTTCATGAATGCTACCTTTACCTGCTGGTGTGAGGTTGGGGAGGAGGCGAGGAAATATTTCTTCCAACTCTCAGCAGTTCATACGAACTGATGTCACAGATGATGAAGCTCTGACCTTCTGTTTTTGAGCTGCCCCACTGGAAACAAAAGCTAAAAATGTTAAGTACGAGCACATTCTTTTTAAGTGTAATAAAACCCAGGTCATCTGCAATAGGCTGGCTCCCTTTCTCTTGGTGTGTGCTGCCACCACGAGGATCAAAGACAAAATGCAAAGAATACAGGAATTCCTCAAGAACACCTGATGAAGAGTACCACTCAATTGCAAACCCTTCTGTGGTCGGTCCCACTTTGGGGTTTCTTACCCCCTTCCAGACTATTGCTCCTTGTCTCCTCTGGAAGCCTTAAAAAGGTGAAAGTAGGGAGAAGTCAGTGACAGTCAAGCAGGGAAACTCTCCAAACCAGCAAAGATGTCCTCTGCTGAGAGTATACAGCTGAGATTCCACACTGCTCTCACCCCTCCTGCCACATTTACACAGTATTTACGCAACCAAGTCTTACTGAAAAAAAAAGGCCCCCTTCTAATCTTCTTACTAGTCCACACAACCATAAAAATTTTGGTAAAGAGTCCAGTATACCTAGTGACAGTAGCACTACTTCATTAACACCACACCATTACATGCCATGCATGCTGTTTTGATAAACAAATCTATTCACAAATTTACAACAACAAAAAAATAGTCTCAAGTAATCAATTATTTCATTTTCTCAAAATGTAACAGGACGACCACATCTTACTTTTTTAAATCAGAACATCAATGCACTGGTAATTTTATGGATTATCAGGGTGGACAGACTTCTTTTGGTAGCAGAACAAGCATGCATCAGAACACCATTTATAGTGTTGGCAAGTTGATATATACACAAAACTGTAGTAGTCAAGGATGTATTGTCCCCTGAAGAGAAAAAACGTGTAATGACAATATTCATTCACTCATAACAATACCAAGGTAGACCGCTGCTTTTCCAACATCTTTAGGGAAACATGACATCCCCTTAAATATCTGTATTTGAATATCAGTTATAATATGCTACCCCTTTTGCATCAAAAAATGGAAAGGTTTCTCAGCTTTACTTTTTCTCTCAAAACTTGACATCCCTTTTTCAGTTCAAGTTATTCCTGTGTCAAAATTTAAGGTAAAAACAACGTTCAAAGAAAACTCTCTAGGGAGATTTCATGAAGTTAGGAACATCTCCCATCACACTGAAGACCTGCAAGTTTATTATTTATTCATTATTAATGATGTATGCAGTTAATATGCACACCAGTACTGTAAATGCACAACAGTATATCTCAAAGAGGAGAAACACTTGTACTCAAGCTTTCCTCAAAGCACAAAGCAAAGCAAAGCAGATGTGCAGACAGGGAGAAACAATGACTAAGAGAGGTGACAAGTAGAGGAGAAAGTGAACACACAATGTTTTGTGTGGCCTTTGAATGGCTAAGGAAGCCAGTGTGAAGCTTCATTTCTTCCCAAGATAATAATCTCTGCATAACAAAACCGCTTAGGTGAGCTCCACACTCAAAAGAGAGTGTAGCCATTGAAAACTGACAGAGTTGTTTCACAGTTTGATGAACAATTAACAGGAGAAAAATCCACTGAACCCACAGACCAGTCACATCAGAAACTACCTAACCTCTATGCTTCCTCCTTTTCTGCCAGGGCAATGAGAGGTATAAGGCATCACACATACAAAGCCACGTGTCTTGAAAACTAATGTGATTTTAGCATCACATCTACCGCATCCTGGCTAAGAGATTTATTGCAACATACAGTTTAGGGATGGGAATCTCTCCATCTCTAAAGCATGGATAATTCCTTCAGTGAATTCCATTGTTTGTGGTATGAGGACCAAATCAGGATATCAGAAGGGAAGCTCAGGCACCAGTCAGCAAAAGGATCTGTTTGCTTGATCAACTAATTTTCTAGATGAGTAAAGCTGATCTCACCTATATGTCTGATGCATTCAGCAACCCAAAAATCAGAGGAAGGCTCAAGGCATAAAGGTGAACAGCTTGCAAAGGAGGAATCAGGTGCACCTTGAATCAACACCAATCGTGTCTAAGAAGACAAAGTTGGTTAGACTTACTGCTTTACAAAAAATGGAGTAAGGCAGTTATAAATCTGAATATTATTAGGTACTGCCACCACTCCAACGATTTCCACTAAGTCAACAACAGTCACCAATTTTCCTTCCTTCCCATATGGCTTCAGGAACAGCAGCAGCAGAAAACATGAAGAGTACATGAACCGGCTTTAAAGCTCTCAATGTCTTCAGTATTTACCTTTAAGCAGAGAAGATTCTCCTTAAAAGGGGTTGCTGAAAAATGGGCAGTTTGGAGAAACTGTGAGACAGGAAGGACATAAGTGAATTGTATGGCTGTTATTTGTTAGCCAAACATCTAATATAATTTCACAATCAATAGAGAAGTGTATGCATTTCATCCCAAATGTGGTATAAACTGGAGGGGTGCATGGTGGGAGTGGGAAACTGAAGAAAAGTAAATAACAAGCTGTAATAAACTTTGGCAAATATCTTCAGAGTTGTGGTTTCCATGTCTACAGTTGACCAGTTATCACCGTTAAACTACAAATCCTGAATGCAACCTGTAGAATACGTCTTCACGGAGACTATTCACAGTGGTCTTTGCAATTACTGTGTTGGTGGCAACAGGTTTATCTGTGCCTTGAACTGTTGATAAAGAAGCAATCTTCCTCATATATTGTCACAGAATAGCTCAAGAATCATTTAAAGGAGTTAACAGTCAATATGTGAGTATTAGATAGTGAAATATCATCAAATATAAGGTTCTAGACATATGCCTTCACATTCTGGGATCTATCAATATTGCATCTGCTTTTCTTGGGGAAAACCACAGCATATCATCTGCATCTACTGTAACATGGTGTGATGCATGAGTGCCAATCCAGTGCACCTCACTCCATCAAAGTGCTCTTTTTTATTTGGCCTTCCAAAAGAAACTACTCCCTACTGTTAGTAGGGAAAATGTCTTGCAGAAATTTTAACTTACATATGGCAGAAGATGACTGAAAATACATGGGCCTGAAAAATAAACAACCATAAACAGAAGTCGACTTCGGCATATTCCCATTCATAGGCAAGATGGTGAAACTGATAAAGAACATCCACTAAGCCACGTGAAGGTTGCAACTCTTTATTAAAGAACCATCAGGAAGCTGAGAAATTACTTCAATGTGAAATAAAAACAATGGTTACCATTATGAAAATGCCAGACCATCCTCTGTGTTGTTCACAAGTTTCATCAGAATATGGTATTTTATGAGCTGATCTTGCAATTAACCACCATGCACACCCCACGTTTAAAAAAATAAAACTCCATGCTGCCTTTATAATAAAATTAACACAAGTTTTCTTTTCAAGTTTACCTTCAATTCACCAAATTGCAAAGATAGCATTAACAGTTCTAATTATGCTATGGGATAAGGCATGGCAGTTTAGCTACAGAATCCCGCTTCATTCGGTGCAAAGCAAATGGTGAGTAAAAAGAGCAAACAGAGATGATACAATGGTACCTGCAAACTGGTGAAACTGATGTAAAGAAAGACATTTGACACAGCAAAGAGGCTGTTACAGTTTTCTTTAAGAAACAGGAACCATATGTCTTTTTTTTGCCACAGAGAAGTTTGCTTCACTGCACATCTGACTGCACAGCAGGTCACATAGACAAGTGACTTTATATCCAGCAGCATCGTTCTTCACATCTGACCTAGCAGGTAATTGGTAATACAGGTGGAAAAAGCTTTTTGGGTGCTACTACCTTAAGTATTATGATGCAGGTCTTACACTCTGGTTGCAGTTCATACCCTAGCTTCTTTTTGGCTACACACCTGCTTAGATAATCACTCAAATTCTGCCTAAATTTATTCCATATTTGTAGACAAGTCATTGAACTTTATTCATAATTCCTCTGGCTTTTTTAGAGCAACCAGCAATACCCAGAAGTTACAACAGTGTGTGATTCAGTTATTTCTGAATTACTGACATGGTTTATCCAACACTGACCTCAGCTTAAATAAGATCCCACAGGATTCATTAGTTCTGGCATAGTACCACAGATAGAAGACAAGCACTGAGCAACAGAACAGATGTGGGATCTAAAACAATAAGATAAAAATGCATCTTGTTTTGAATGAGATTTGGACCCCAGTTTGTTCCAATGAAAGAATGCAGGATTTCCAATCTACACTGTTATCAACCCCACTGATGACACGTTCAATTACTTATACTGCCCACAGAAATATTTCTGAAGTCACGCGTTTTTTACAATCACACATTTTTTAAGGAAAAAAGTGAAACCTAATAATCATACAGAAGCTCTACACTAAAAATTGTACCACTACATGAACAGTTCTATCACCAGAGGTGGTAAATCAAAGGAGTAAGTATAATGAAGGAGTTTGACCATACAAGAAAATCCCGGTAACATCCAATTCACTAACTAGTAGTCTGCTTCAGCGTGGGGTAAATCAGACTAGCGACTGCAAGAACAAGCTGTTTCTTCCTTTTTTTACCATGCACTCTTGTCATGCATTAGCAGCAAGGAGCAGGGACAAAATTTTCTCTCACAGGAACATGACTGTCCATCTGTCAGAGACCTTTGCTTGGTGCAGTTAGGGCCTCTCATTACTCTTCATTTATCCTCTTGCTCCCAAACCTGGTCAGATGAAGACTTTTCGGTTCTCAAAATCTGCAGTAGCAATGAGGTCTGATAATTTTTACAACATGAGGCAGTTATCCCAACATAGCATGCTGCTGCCAAGACACCTTCCACTATACTGCATCTCATGCTTATCTGAAGTGAGACAAAGGGATATCAACAGCTGCTACAAGTCACCATTTTTCACTGGACTGGAAATGGATGTCACATACAAGAAAGCCAGGAACAGTATACTTTTAAAACTTGAAGACATTCTTGTGCTGTGAAAATGGGGAACCTGTCTGACCAGTATCTAAGAGGCCTAGATCATTAGGCTGGCACTGGGATATAAAACGCGTTCCAGAAAATTCAGTTTCTTCACAGCTGAGTTTTCACATCTTGGATGCATAGCCATCAGAGGAGGCCATACAGCTGCAGCTTTATAGCTACATTTCCCCACTCTGAGTATTATTTAATTTGAGAAGAAGTTTTCAGAAATTCTAATAAATATTAACATAATAATTTGGGCACCAAAGGTAGTAGCTTATTGTAACAGCTCTCTAAAATAATTTTAGAAGTAGGTCAGCCTGTAGGCATCTAAACTAATAATTGAAACTAATAATTGAAAATTAGATGATATGTTTATTTGAGCATGATCCACTTCTACTTAGATTTTCCATCTGAAAAAGAAGAACCATATCAGTGGTTCATGCCTCGGAAAAATCCATACAAGACACTAAAGACTTCTGTATATTCCACAACAAAAAAGAAAAAGAAAGGATGACATGCAGTCAACATGTCATTCATTTGCTCTTATTTATTCTATACTGTATATACTGTAAGGTAGGCATAGACTTATGAGGAATGGAGAAAGGAAGCACAGACAGTCATTTAATCAAAGACAACATAACACATGTTGAAATAAAGCAATAAAGCATATGTCCCAAAGTTTGGACAGATACCCTTCATGCTGGAATTGCCTAACTTTTGCATATGTATTTGACAGTTTGACCATAGTTGGAACAATCATACACTACTGATTGTTATTGTTGAGTCTTCCTAATGACTTTCATTGTATGACACTATTTAGCTGACTTTATTATGTTTTAACCTCTCAGCCTAAAGTTTTCCATGATGAATACCAGTGGACATTTACGATCAGAAGTGAAAATTAAGAAAACAAACAAGTAAGTGTTTGTCAATATTTTAAGTAGCCTGCTGCTTTGAATCTACCTTAATTTTTTCAGCATCCTGCTGTTGAGTCAGGGGTTGCACACTGTATTTCATGGGCTTCATGAAAGAAACTGCATTTTCAGTTTTAAGGCTCAGAATAAAAGTGCCCTTAAAAAGTATAAAATTAACTCAAATAAAATAAACAAATGAATTATTACCATCATTTAAATGCATATCCAAGGACTGAACCAGATACAAACATGACTAAAACCAAAACCAAAAGAATATTGTTCTTGAAGGAACTGATATATTCAGACTACGCAACACAACACTTCTGCATGTAAGTCTTTGTTGATGCTGACCATCTGACTCCAAGTGAAGCCGGTAGAAGACAAAACCACTCAGTACTTTTTAAGAACTTTTGTTGACCTGTACCATAATCAAGCTGAAAAATCAGACATTCAAGAAGATAATTTTCTGCCATTCCTCTGGGCCTCAGCTCCCTCTTCCAACTAGAGCAGTAAATTCCAGAATGATGACACTGCAGAATTAGGTTCACATTTGAGATTCCTGCAGTCACAGCAAGACTTACTATGCTGTCAGTGTAAGCATGTGTTTTACATACTTGCACATTACACCGAGTTAGAACTTCAGATCTTTATATACTACAGCATAGTAGTATATACACAACTGCTCCCATACTTAAAAGTTATTTTTTCTCCTCCACTGTTGTCCTAGTTACAAGGCCTGGAACCAGTTTATTACTATGTGGGTATAAACCAAAACTGTGTATTCTACACCCTCTATGTCATTTCTGATGGACTGTTAATAAATGGATTGTTTGCAGCAGCTGCCCAGGGCACACCTGACACCTCAGGCTACAAGACGGGTGTTAAAAAAACCCTGGAGGCACTAGAGCATTCTTTTGTTTCCACACCAATGACTCAGCTGTGATAACTCCCCCCCAGAAAGGCATTAACACCTTCATACCCAGCCTGAGGGTGCATCTTTGCTAATGGGCCACCTTGGACTGGCATAATAAGTGGCTGCAATGACCTAGACCATCAAAGATTCCAAAAATATCCCATGACTCACAGAGTTGAATCACCCACTGTGAAACTCCCTGCCCTGGGGCAGGTACTGGGCATTCCCACCTGAACTTGAGCATATATAAACTTTGGGTTTTGGGACTTCTGGTACCACTCATCGGATCGAAAGGAGGACCAGAATTTCAGCAGGACTGCAACTGCCACTCTCGACAGGACTGTGATCATTACTACAACAGAACTGTGACCATCATCTGGACCAACAGGTTTCCCTTCCTTTTACTTTGCACCACGTGGGGGGCCACGTGGTCCTCAGCACAGGGGCTAAGGAACACTCTTCTGGTCTTGTTCCAGGGTGCTGTCCTTGGGGGTTAGAACCAGTTTTCTCTTTATCATTGTATTTATTGTAACCTTTTTAGTAAATTGTAACTCTGACCTGTAATCTCTCTTGAGCTGGGTTCATTTCTCCCGCCGGTTTACTTTTAAATCAGCACAACAGTTTATGCTTGCAATCTATTTTGGAAATGCTTTTAAAGGAAAATGCATATTTTCTCCACAGGAAGGATCCCTGTGTGGAGAGTCAATTAAAATACTAGAAGACCTGGTTCCAGTTAGAGCATTTATCAGAACACCCAGAGAGGAACGGCTATCCTTGGAAATGTTAAATACACTGTCAACCTTGGATGGGGGTCAAGAAACATTTTCCAAGCCATCTGACAGACTGAAAAAAAATGTATACACCTCAGAATAAAAAATCATACTGTTTATGATGGGATGACAGACTCAGCCTAGTATTTTATAAATTGAGATAATTGTTAGTGCACATTTAAGATGAGTTAAAGAACAAGAATACTTCAATGCATTCACAGAGACTTAATTCTTCAGTTAAATTCCTATTAATAAAGAAAAGGACTATGAAGGTAAGAATTCTTCCTTTATGTTAGTAAAAGGTTAGAATAAGAGTTGATTTCCAACATGTAACACATATAACAATTCTGAAAATAAGCAATTTTTATAACAGATGTTATCCTTCCTAACTGCTATATAAAAATAAAAAGCCACAAAACAGGTGACCCAAACTAAGTGTTAATTTATTAAGTGCTTGGATTTAAGAGTTTTACATTTTGAGTTGGACTCTTTCATGGTTAAGATTTTTCAAAACCTGAATGATAAGTAACTTTCCAGCCATAAACAAAGAAGGCAAAAAGTAACAAAAGTCAGCTGATTTGAAAGCCAGAGTTCATAAAAGGTCCAATCCACTGCCTGTAAGATCTAACATAGTACAGAAGACACTTTTGGACCACAGCCAATAAAAAAAATAAAACCAAAAACCCCCCCAACATCATAAGATACTCTTTTTTTCCTCTCCTGTGCTGGACTGTAGTAGCAGTAAATATTCAACTGGCCTAATATTTGATTTTGATAAAGCATTTCCAGCTTGTTGAAACTATGAATTTAAATAAGCAGCTTGTTTCCTTTTTAAGAAAAGGAGAGAGAAGTGGACAGTTTCAACCACCCTAAAACCAGACTATACTCTACAGGGATGAAAAGGGCCAAGTAAAATACTGCTGTTTCCGAAGTATTTCAAGTTAATAAAAAAAAATTTTTTTGGCAAGAAATCATGACAGTACCATGTTCTTCTACACCATGCTAGACCAAGACGTGATTAAGCAGCCTCATTCTTAAATAAAAACATTCACCCAGAAATGTCAAGTTACATTCTTTACATTAAAACGGTAACAGAAAATACTGCCCTGTGTGTCAACACAAGTTAACTCTTCAAACAGGGATTCTTGCCCTCTTTCTTCACAATGTGATCTAAACAGTTCTTTTCTTAATATTTATAGGAGAACCCCTTACAGCAAAGATCCAGGCATGTTCTGCAAATCACCACAGATAACAGCATAAAGAATGTCAATCACATTTACTGTTATGCCATGAAATAACCTAAGGGCTTTGGAAAATAAAGTTTTTTTGAGGTATGATATCCCATTTTTTAAATTACACACAGCTTGAGAAAAATCATGTTCCAAGCACAGGACTCGTGTCTGCTTCTAAAGTCAATGAATCAGTAATAAGTTATTTGCCTAATTAAAAAAAAAAATCTGAGGGATATTGATACCAAACACAGTTGATTAAGTTGAAGGTTTATGTCAATGAAAGACATTTGATATTATAAATAAGCAGCACAAGTATGCCTGATGTTATTCTACAAATGATCGATACAACAGAGTTTAAATGAATCGAGAATCAGATAAGAGATGGTTTTCAAGAACTAATTGTGAATCTTCAACTAGTTACAGTAAACTTTTAGTCACTGATTAAAGACACCACTGTGAATATGCTAGCTTATCAAAAGACTGAAGTGTGGATGAGCATCAACTTTGCAGAACAGCAACTCTGATAAGCATGGTACAGTCAAATAATATTCTTCAATGAGCCACTGTGAGGTCCTATCTCTGGAATCAGCAGAGGCAGAGTACAAAGATTTTTATTTGCCAGTTTCAGAAAGACTTGGATATATAATATTATGAGCTGTCTGATGAACGAGGCCAAAAAACAATTCCTCCAGAAAATAAATACTAATAAAAACACCATTAAAAGCAGGTACTGCCCACTTCTGACATGTTGGAAAAACAGGCAGACAAAAGTAATAGGTGGTGAACACACTTAGCTTTTAAGGAATATTTTCCAGACCGTTTTCTTTCAAGGAATGGAATAACTGAGTTATAGCTACAAACGAGCCGGAGAAAGCCAGTGTAGTATGAATTCCAACCCAGCAAAAGATGAAGTTGGTTGGTGTGACAGTGCATGTCCTATTCTATACTAGGGTCCCCAAAAATACCACTGCTTGAACACTTTGTATGAAGTAATAGTGTAATATTCATGTTAAAATTCAAGCAACTTATTAATTTAGAGCACAGAGACTATGAGGAAGTTAAATTTCTTGGTTACACAGACAGTCAAATGGAAAAATCTTACTAGTCACTTCTGGACTATCAGCCTAATCATTCATAAATTCCTAAAGTCTGCTCTGTTGTTTGATTACTTACCTCATGCTGATGAAGCAGCTACCAATACCAAAGTCTTTATCAGTCTAACTTTAGAGATCTGCATTAGGGAATAAAGGACTGAACTAAAAAGTTGTTGTTTATTTATTTATGTGGCATTCAGTAGTATCGTCAAATTGCTTTTTTTCTGACACAAGATTACAAGAGATTAATTTAGCATTTCTTTGCACATCATGTGAACAGACAGTTAAGTTTCTAATTACTCTTTTATCAGATTATCTAATTATCCCTTTATCAGGCTATCAGGATACAGATACATAGGGGAGAAAAAGCAAAAAAACAACAAGCAAAAAAACAACAATCTCAAAACAGCAGAGAAGTTCTTACTTTTAAGAGTAAGGGTAGGAGGGTAAAAAAAAAAAAGAAAACTTTCATTCTCATACTTGTTGAGCCATCTTTGTATTAAGAGAAATACTGTCACTAAGAAAAAGTTACATTTCAGTGGCAGTCAACATAGTAGGATGTACTAATGTTACGCTCTTTAGGCTTGAAAAGTTTATGTATTTGTTTTGTCCTGCACACAATCTACATGTGCTATAAGAGGAGGTGCTGCAGAACCTTGGCAGACTGCGTCATTGCTCGCACAACCAATGCACAAAACCCCTGAGAAACTGTGGTATTAAGATGAACAGTCTCCCCCTGGAGCAGAACAAGGTAAGAACCTGTTCTTAAGCATTGTATATAAACATCTGGTCATTCTATTTCAGAGCATCAGAACCCCTATTTCCTGTTCCTGAAAATGCTGGACTAGGAGCACCAGCAGTGATACTTGTGCACAGTGTGAAGCAGCATGAAAGACAGTCTTGTCTTTCCTGCCCACCCTCCAAATCCTTCTGTAACACATCTGAAAGGCTGTTTGACCTTTTACTGCTTTGCTTTAGCTTTTCCTGACATATTAGAAAGCATTATTCAGTCTCTGGCAGATAGATCACATATTTGTGAATCTGCTTTAATTAGACAAGGACTACTGCCAAATGGGAGTCAATTTGGAGTCGATTGCTCTTCAGGTGATCCTTTCTGCATTAAACTATGAGCAACTTCTAGTATCAAAAAAATTATTCTCTCCATTTCAGCTTTTCCATGAAACAGTTTTCCTTCCACCTCTGGTAGTTCAAAGACATAGCTGAAATACACCCAGAGCCAGAATCCCCTGACAGAACAGAGTTCTGCATATCACAAGCCAAACACCACTGTAGGCAGTTTTTTTGTTCTTTTCCCTCCCTCCTCTGCTGAGTCAACATCCTCACCTCTATATATCGAGTTAAGAAGCAGAAGGCTCCTGGAGTGAATATGTTGCCCCCCAATAATTACCACAGTTTCCCTATCTAAAAAAAAAAAAGAAAGACACTACTGAACAAACAAGCTCATGAATCCAGATATTGAGTAGAATAAGAAAACCTGAAGAAGCAGCAATAGAATTTGGAATAACAGCATTATACACTCTGGCTGCACCTGGAACCTCATGGTAGAGGGACTGCTACTGCACCTGATCTGAAAGCAAGATGATGGGAACATCATGCTGAACTCTACTGCTTCTGTATTGTCTTTCATTAAGTGAAAATAATTGCTTTAGAGAACCAAAGAATCACAGAAAGTGTAAAGCTGTTCAAAATATCCCCCAAATTAAGAAGAAAAATGTATTTACTAAAAGAAACAATGCATGGCAGTTATTTAAATGCAGTTTGTTATCCAGTCTTTCTCTAAGGGCCAGAAAGTTGTGTTCCCCTCTCAGTGCTATTTCATCTATAAAGACAATCCAGATTAATATTAACTTGAAGTACAGTTCTGCTAAACAAACCAAAGCCATGAGAATTTACATGAAAGAAGGATGGTTTGTTGGTTGAGTTAGGTTTTTTTGCTCCCTTCAGCATATCCAAAGAGTAAGAAAATACTCTAAAGAATGAGATTTCTGCTTTTCATTCAAAATGTAAAATCAAAGGAAGATCAACTACTCAATCTACACCAGAATTATTATCCTGTAGTTTCCATCTGGTTTCCTTCATGGAAATATTTTCAAAGGATAAAAGCAAAACAGTTTGAACAGTTACTCTTCTGCATTAAGCCATGCTCACAAGTCAGTAGACCCAGTGATTAAAAGGATGTGGAAGTCATCTTAAGTTATAGCCTATCCCTCATGCAGTTTTCCTGCTTGTTTGTAAATGACTAGGTTGCACAGCATCACACATAACAGTAGCATACTTGTGGTATACTATGAGATTTTTGAGCATAGCTGAAGCAGAAAAACATCTCATACACATCAAGGACTTTAATTTGTTCAGTTTTTAACATTAGGTAATTAAATGACTGGGGGAAAACAGATACATTATGAGATATAAATACCTTCCACAGCATCTTGCTACTTAGAAAGGAAAAGAGGATTTTTTTTTTTTAAACTAAATTAAAATTAAATTTTAACTTAAAAAAATGTAAACAACAAACCAAACCCAAAAAACCCCTCATCAAACTCTTTAAGTTCACATCTTTTCAGATTATGAACTGGTTATTTCTGCATATGTCCTTTATACAAATTATTATATTCTTCTGCATCTTAGGTTTATAGTTTATATAAGAATATAAAAAAAGAAACATTTTTTTTGCAAAGGCTGGTACATGTTAGAAGTGCTTAATATCTTGTTCATATCTCTTCTAGACAGTGAATTAGACAAGTACAGGAAGCTCAGAACAGGCAGCAGATAACACCACAAGTCTATTTTGTAATTCAAATGTCCAGTGAGTCAAAGGATGAAAAAACGCAATCTTGTTACAGAATCCATTACCCTTGCCCTGTTCTTATGAAGATTTAAGCCTATGAGATATGCCAGGACATAATCCAACCACATACTTTTGAAGGCTTGTTTAACTCACCCGGACTCCTCTGAGCAATCAACCGTGTTTTACAAGACCGTTGGTGGTCATTTGTGGGCATACAGAGACACAGATGTGCACCTCTGTCTGAAAAAATATCATTTGGCATAGAAAATGATTCTACAGTTAACATGAAATTAATTCAAACCTGTGAACTAGGAATAAGTGCTCTCACCCAAGAAAAAAAAGCAACTTGCTTATGTTGTAGCTTAGTCCTCCAAAATCATGGCTGGGCTTCGCGAATGAAGTAAGCTATTAGAGTGTTTGCAAAGGAGGACAACAAAGATGGTGAAGTGCCTTGAGGGGGAAGCTGTATGAGGAGCAGCTGAGGTCCCTTGGTCTGTTCAGCCTGGAGAAGAGGAGACTGAGGGGAGAACTCATTGCAGCCTACAACTTCATAATGAGAGGAAGAGGAGAGGCAGGCACTGATCCCTTCTCTGTGGTGACCAGTGACAGAACGCAAGGGAATGGCCTGAAGTTGTATCAGGGGAGGTTTATGTTGGATATTGGAAAAAGGTTCTTCATCCAGTGGCTGGAACAGGCTCCCCAGGGCAGTGGTCACAGCACCAAGCCTGACAGAATTCAAGAAGCATTTGGATGGTACTCTCAGGCACATGGTGTGACCCTTGGGACTGTCCTGTGCAGGGTTGACAGTTGGACTTGATGATCCTTGTGGGTCTCTTCCAGCTCAGCATATTCTGTGATGTAAGGCATTCAGAAAAATAAAGATGATTACGAAGAAGGCACAGCCTTACACCATGAAGGGCATTCTACATTTTTGTCAAGATGCAGAATGACCAATTCTCCAAAAAGAGAACTGCAGCATAACAGAGTTGGTAATGTCTCCAGCAACAATCTTTTATTGAAAACTGTTGTGAATAAGTTATAAATTACACTTGCACCTAATACTAAGGATCCATGTTCATCCACACTTCCAGCAGTTTAACACAGCCTTCATTCTTCATAGTGGAAAAATACAACTCTTTCTATCCATTTTAATCCATATATGGCAAATTAAATACAGAATATATTACATGTATCAAAAAGTATGTATTTTCAAATTCAAAGAAGAGAGGATGGGGGTGAGGAAATGATACCCACAGAGAGTGAGGACTCAATTTATTGTCAGATTTTTATTACAGACGTTTTTAAGCCTGCTACTTATCTCGATTGCATGCACTAACCCAAATTAGAGAAGCAATGTTCTCTTTTACTGAAGACCAACTAGACAATTTGGTTGAGTTGATTGCTGAGAAGAGCTTCCTTTTTGCCCCTTAAGGGAATGAAGTCTTCTTAAAAGAAACTGTCAAAATTGTATTGCCTATCATAGAAAAAGTGAAAGACTTTTCAATTTTTTTTCTTTTTATTTTAAATACTTCAGAAAACAAAAGCCTTGTGCTTTTAAACAGCTTTTAAGCTCCAAAATGAATGTTGTTCCCACATGATGTAAATTCTTCTCTAAAATAAAGATAACAGCACAGAATTTAAAATTCTGCCTAGATCTGACTTACTACAGTAATGGTATTTTCAGCAAGAATAATTTATTATTCTTAAACCTGACATTACTTTGAATATAAGTGGAATTTATAATTCTTCAAACTTAAGTTTAAAAACAAACAAATGTAAAATACCAGATTATGAGGAAGCAATTCAAGTTTGACTTCAAAGAGATCTTATCAACTAAGATCTTCCACTACAGGTGATTGATGTTATGCCTTATGTTACAGACATTAATTGGCAGCTTTTTTCTTGTATTTTTTTGATCTTCCACACATGAACACAGAAAAAGAAAATAATAAATATTTTCTTAAGCAGTTTTTACTTATTCTAGTCCCAAGCAGCAAGTGTGGGACTTGTGTACAGCTTATTCAGCAAGGCTTTAAGTTCTCATACTTTTCTTCAATATTCATGTGCAGACAAATCACAAGACAATGGACTTTCACACACAGCTACACAGTGCTACAGGGATAATATGAAATACTGCTAGTCAGTATACTGAACATGCTCATCCACTCTTGGAAAAGGCATAAATATGATGTGCACAGGCCAGGTACGAGGTTGCCTTCCTTCCAGATCCTCCCTTCCTGGGTATTTAAAAAGCAAACAAACCAACCACAACACCTTATTGATTTATTATCAGTCAAAAGAAAACATCCGAAGTACTAAAAAAACCCCACTTAGAACACTTGTGTCAGACAGTTGTAAGTAATGGCACAGTAAGACAAAGCTTCTACCCATGAAGTAAAACCTGTGTTGATGACTGTAGCCCAACATGGATCTCACAGGGTTGAATAACCACGCAAGGCTGCAAATCTTAACCATAACCAACCTATTTTAAGTACCTACAAAAGGCTGATTTTATTAAGATATACTAAGTAATAACTACTGACATACATTTCAATCTCTAAAAATAGATTATACCTTCAACAGAAGGCCACTTAAGGACTTTTTTGGACTGTGGCACCAGCAAACGGGCTGAGTAACTCCCGCTCTGTGCTTTGTTTTACTAATCTGTTCAACCCATCAAGCATGTACTTTAAGAAGAGCCTCTTATTGGCCACTACGAGAGATCCAAACCACACAAAATTTAAGAAAACCCTGAAAGGTATTGTCAAGACTTCTCCAAGGCAAAATGGCAACTCAGAAGTTGCTACTCCTTCTATAAAGGGGGTAAGCAAAAGCTCTTATCTTATTTACACCATTTTGTTTCTCTACTACTATTAAAAATCCATGGAGAAGAACCATTTCCACACCATTCAGCAAAAGGAAAATATTTCTAGAACAGGTTTAACTATCAAATTAGCTAAACTATCAAATAAGCAGAAGGCAGGCCAGGTTTCTGCCACAGCTCAAACAGGCTGCTGGATTAAAAAGAGTAATTTTTTAAAAAATTAATTCAACTTTCTAAACTCAAATGATACCCAAATTGAAAAAGTATGTTGAAGGAAGACATAACTTCAGGAAAAAACCCCACCAGTAAGTATTTCCCTAAATTTGTAGTTTCATTGAGTCAAAGAAAATAAAATGAAAAAAAAAATAAAATTATGTGTGCCTTGAGCAGTGAAAAGAGATGAGCATGGGAACAATGTTTCAAACTGTATTTCTTCTAAATTGGGGGGGAAAGGAACGGAGAAAGGGAAAACAAATATTCAAATCCAGGAGTTTTACATACTCTTTAAAATTTCTGCAGTCAATAAGTTACAAACGGTAATGGGACCTTAAAATGACAAAGAATATACCAGCATAGTTTGCTTAATTAAGACACTATATTACAGTAAGTATTTGTGGAATACACACTGATATACAAAACTTGCCTACTAGCTGAAAGTTCATACTACCTAAGTAGCAGCTGCAGAACCCATCCTTGCACAGCAGGGAAAGCCTCACAAAGCTAAGTATTGTAAATCAGGGATTGCTTTCAGTACACTTAAACTCCCAACTTAAGAACTAATTAAAGTCTTCCTGGTGTCTTCCGCCTACTGGTTTCCTCACCTGGAGGAGTGCATATACCACTTCCTGTGATGCCATAAATTACAACCAAAGCAGAAGAGCATTTCAGAAGAAATGCAAATGATGCAAAGGATTGGGGATTATAGAACCCATTTACTTTATTACATTGGTCAGTATTTGCAACCCATTATTTCAAAGTCCTGGAAATATCTGTTCCTACCAATTATATATCCATTATCTCCATGTTGAGATTACCTGGCTGTAGGGATCCTAAATCTGCCAATCTCATTTACAGAAAAAGGAGGGCATCATCTCTGGTGGTAACAGAAAAACACCTCAAGCACACAGCCTTATGCAGACACAGGCAAAGTCTAAAAGCCACTGTAAGATCAGAAACCCTCTTTGCAACAAAGTTTATTTCTGACAACAGTCCTTAGGTGTATAGTTAGGAAAACTAAAAGAGCATTACTTTTACTATACATCTCTGAGTTTCTGAGATCTCCTGTTTAGCAGTTTCCCAAGCTTGACAAGGCATCCTTGTGTTTGATTTCCATCAGTTCAGGGGAGTTACGTTTCTTGATATGTTTTACATACTTTTGTACATAAACATCGCCAAATATATCTAAATTTCACTATCAAGTCAATACTTAAATATCAGGTAAGCAGTTACAGTACCTTTTAAGTGAAGAAAATGACTATCTCCATTTTCCCTCTCTCAATCCCTACATCATTACTTTCAGTTTCTGTTGAATAGAAAAGCTTTTCCCCAGAACACTTTCAGTTTCAGTTTAGCAGGGAAGTGTAAAATAAAGTGTTCTGCTTGAGAAAGTCATCTGAACTTAGGACAGCAACCAAGAGTCAGGATAAATGGAAGAAAGAGGAGCCAGAGGTTAGAATATTTTACTAGGTAGCTCTTGTCTTTTATCTATGGCTTACTTCAATATTACATGAGCCTTAATTATACCACAATGGTTAACACTTTGTTTAAAGCCAATTCCCCTTCACCACACTTACTCACAAAATAGTTTAAAATATGAGACTGGAAATGAGAACGTAAATTGCTTCTATAAAGTGATTTGTAGTGTTTCTACAGTTTCTAGGAAATCAGCAGCTAAAAACAGTCCTGTAGAAGAGAGTGATTACAATTCTCTAGAAAAAAAGACCAAACAGAAAACAAGTCAGAAATCAAAGCTACAAGACTATGATCAAGCCCTGTAAACCTGTGCAATAAATATGTACACCTAAAAAAATCCTCATCTCAGGGTTAGTAAAAGCATTCTAGAAATTCTGCACAGGTGAACATTTTCACTTACAAAAAGAAAAGGAAATAAAAAACCCACAAATAATACAAGTGCACAATAATCAATTCAATAATCATACAATTTCTGATCTTTTTTTAAAGTGGGCATTAAGCAAGAAAGAGCCAACTGTGGTGGAAAGCTGGTTTCCATTTTTTGTGGATTCTTTTTCTTGCAGAAGAAAAACAAATAGACCTGAACAGCGTTGCTGTTATTCCAGTGCAGCAGTAAAGCCTCTACATCACCTTTACAGTCACCTGATATATACACATCTATTAATGTGGGAGGCACAGACAGAGCTGATCTTGAGGACTTACTGCACACACCCTCCCTTTCACAACTGCTGGTTATGACAAAACACATTAAGTGTTTCCAAATGTAGGTTAGAGGAGAGCATCAAAACATCATGTGCAGCACGAGACATTAGTTGGGGGGAAGCTGTGACAGGCAAGAACAGGCTCTTTGAGAGATATTTACCAACACACACTAAAAAAAAGCCTTTGAGACTTCATAATATCTTGGTAACTTACGTGCACAGCTCATCACAAAGCTGATTGTTTTCATTCGACAGAATAAAAGAATCAGTGTGCTTTTAAGGAAAGGTCGTTTTCAAACATTTAAAGAAGTTTCTCTTCTAATACATCACTTATTTAGACTCTAGAGATTCTTAGTGTTCTTACATTAGCGCATTTATTTGCATACCCTTTTGATATCTAGTAGTAGCTTCTTAAAATATAGTCTGTGTTTTTCTCTAAAATTTCAATAATATCCTCTAAACTTGCCCCAGATAATATAGAAGATATACAAGGACAAACACATGAGACTATTATTTACAAATTTGTGTTTAAAAAAAGAAACACAAAGCCCACGCCAACGCTGTTGCTCAACTTTGTTTGCTCTGTGACAGTGCTCTGCTGTCACTGCATTCACCATTTCATCTCTGCTATGCATTTCCTCCATGTTGATCTACAAAAATATTCCTTCTCTCTCTAGCAAAGGTATGCTTTTCAGGCTCACTCTGCCAGGAAGACCTTAGGGACAGGGATCCAGTTCTTTACCACCTGAAACGTTATAAAATATCAGGATGATAATATTCTTTATTCTAAGAGGCCTCTGCATACATCCTAAGTCTTTTCCTCTGTGAAAGACTGAAAAAGATTACCCTATGCAATGCAATTTTCCTTTACTCCTTCTCTGACAAATAAACCCTTCCGCGTTCTAAATAATTTCCTCTTATCTGGAGCAGCGTTTCCACTGCTTTCAAACAGCAACACAAAGCACCTGCAGCTCTCCCTACATCCGAATCAAACATTTATATCAGGCCCTGATCTGCCAGGGCTGAAACAATAATCTAACATTTCCTCCCAGTGATATGGAGATCAAGAGAATCTTTTTTGATTATGATACAGATTTAATACAAAATTCAACACAGACAGTCTCAAGAGTGTTGAGTTTCTTTCAGGGTGCCAAGGGTCACAGATGGTTTATTTTTCAAATGGCATTGTTTCTGAACAGGTGTTTACTGCTCTGGTTTACTATAACAACCGCTCATGTTATAGACTACACATAGTATCTATTTGTTAGGATCCTTTTGTTCAAGCAATTACAATGCTCTCTAGAGGAAGGCCACCAACCAGTATCTCTGCCTTCTTGTAGCCATACTAGTCACAACACACTTTCAGATGTTACAGGAGGAAAAAACATTAAAATTATTAATATTCCATTTTAAAAGGCATATTTTTAAGAGTTAATTACTGTAACAGTTCAAGAATCAGAACAGACATTTTACAAATAACATTACTAATTCCATGGAGAATTACATCTTCTTCCTCTTCTCTTTTACTGGCTGTACTAGTATCCTACAGTACTAGTAGTACATTTTTGGAAGTGGAGCACTACAGTTCTGGTGAACATTGCTTATACCTTTTATGTGCTGCTGTATTCATATTTTCTCCTCCCCTTACCCACCAACAGGAATGAAGGAGTCCAGTAACATGAAAACAGAGCTTCATAAAGAAAGATGTAAAGACTACCCCAAATCTGGAATGCACATAGATAAGCACCAAAACTTTGTACCACGCAACTTAACAAAAACACGCAAAGCAAGCTAATGCAAAAGCAAATCAGTATTTTCATGCTGACAGAAAACAGAGGTTTATGACCACAGCTAAGAGGCCAAATAAGCCCTCTGCTCAGACCATTAAAAAAAAAAAAAAAGCCCTGCAGTATGACTGTTCTGTTTCCTGCAGGAAATGAGATGCTTGTATTAGATACCCCTGTGGTTTTCATACTGTAAATGTATCAGCTGGTACAAATCCTCTGGAGAGGACTATTAACTAACGCTTAGAAAGAGCAGTGGCAATAGCAGACCACACGTAGCACCTCAGAGAAGAGGGGTCAAAAGCTGACAAATCATCCTTAAAAAAATCTGAGAGCCAACAGCTGAAGAACACATCTTGAGGCGATGCCTGAGGAATATACATACCTACACCCGCTTATTTCCCCTTATTCCGCTCGCTGATTCTTTAAACAAGGAGCCTATTGCTCATCAGCACTCCTCTCATTTAGGAGCCTCAAGCCCACTGTACCGCTCCTCACTAAACCATCGCTGGTTACACGCGGCAGAGTAGGGCCATCCACAGGCTACACACATCTTGTGCATGGCCATTTTTCCTCCTTTCTACTGTGTTTTGTTTTTTTTTCTGGGTCAATGTTTCTGAGCGAACTTCCCGCCCCGGGGGCGATGGGAGCAGCCCCCGGCTCGGGTAGGGCTCCTGTCCCCGGGCAGACCCCGCCGCTCCCCCTCCCGCATCGCTCCCGCCCGCCGGCCTGGGTGGAGCCGCTCGCCCTCGCAGGACAAGCGCCGATCGTGTTCTCCATTGCAAAACCACTGCCAGAGCCAAAAGGGAGGAGGAGAGACGAGGGGGAGGAGGAAAAGAAAAGAAGGTGTAAACCTGTCTAAGAGAAAGCCCGGGGACGGCCACGGCCGGGGGGCGGGAGGGCAGGGCCGGGCCGGGGAGAGGGCAGCGGGGAGACAAAGGAGGGATGGAGGGTGCCCAAAGAAAATAGGGGAAGCCGCGGAGGAGGCGCTGCCGGGGAGCCCCGCGGGGCACCTGCCCGCCCCGGCACACCCCCGCATACACACACACGTACCGAGCAGCAGCAGGCGGTGCGTCTGCTTGTACTCCCGCTTCTGCTCCTTGAGCGCCCGGTCGATGCTCTTGCTGACTTTCCTCGCCTCCTTCTCCGCCTCCCGCTCCTCCAAGCGCAGCTTCTCCCAGGTCCTCTGAAGCGCCGGCGGCTGGTGCAGCGCCTGCTGCCGCGCCGCCTTTCCCCCGCCGCCCAGGCCGGGGCCGCCGGCCTTGGGCAGCGCCGGCTGTCGCTCGGGGGCCGCCCCGTTGCCGCCGCCGCCGCCGCCGTTCTGCAGCAGCAGCGGCGGCCCGTCCGCCTCCCCGCCGGGCTTACCGCCGGGCCGGAGCGGGACGCCGAGAGGCTGCGGCTGCGGGGCGGCGTGAGGCTCCGCCGGCACTTCGGGCTCCGAGGCGGCGCCGGCGCTGGAGATGGAGCCGCCGCCGCCGGCGTCGCCGAAGAGCCGCGGGCGCAGGCTGTAGCAGAGCCCCATGGCTCGGTGCCGCCGCCGGGGACGGGCTGTATCGCGGCGGGGCTGGCCTCAGCGCTTCCCGCCGGCCGGGCAGGCGGCGGGCGCGGAAGGGGCGCCACGGAGCCCCTCACGGCCCCGCTGGGCCATCTTGCATCTTCCTCCCGGGCGGCGGCGGCTCCTCGGCGCCGATCACCTGACACCGACCGAGCTGCCACCGCCGGGTCCACGTTACCGTAAATACCCCAGCGCCAGCCCACCGCGCAGCAACGCCAGGGGAAGGGCGGGGGCGCCCGCGCCCACACACAGGCGCACACACGCTCGCAGCCCCCTCCCCGTCCGCCCCTCCGCCCCTTCCCCACCACCTCGCCTCGGGAGTCGAGGGTCTCCCAAACCTCCCGCTCCGCGCCCTGGCTGGGAGACCCTCGCCCCCTCGCTGCCTACACCACCCGCCCTCCTTGTTTCCTCCTCCCTCCTTGTTTCCTCCCTTCTGGAAGGGCCGCCGTGCCCCCTGTGTGAACCCCGGGAGGTGCACGCACACCTCCCCGAGGTTAAGCCCCTGACAGACAGACATCCTCTCCCCCAGCATCCCTGGGGGACAAGCCGAGGCGGAGGCCTCTCACGGAGAGGGACCCGCACGGTGACAGCGGCCCCGAAGAGGCCGAGGCAGTCCCCGCCAGCCTCGGCATCCTCGCAGCTACAACGCGACTTCCAGCCCCTGAGCACACACACGCGGCTCTGCGCCCACGCGCTGACTAAGGATGCCGTGGGAGGAAGGCTTTGGGTGCGACGGTAGGAGAAAATAATAGGCAATGTTGGGGTTTGCTCGCTGTCTCAGTCAGTGTTGGCAGCAGTAGTACTCCAGCAGCGTGCTGCTGTGGGCTGTGGAAGGAAGGCTGGTGCTTGAAGTCAGACGGTTCCGGGGCATTGGCAGCCCTTCTCACGAGAAGTCCTGGACAAATTCGGGTTACTTGGAACGTGTCTCAAATAGGCTCTCCTTCTGGTTCATCCATCTCTATGTTCTTCATAAGCTCAGCAGTCCTTTTCCAGCGGCATGTGGCTTCTGGATGAAACAATGTGCCTCTGAATCTTAAAGCAAAGGTCAGGTCGTGTGTTCACTCTTATGAGCGACGTGTACCTTAACATAATTTAGAGTCTCCTACTTCAGTACCATCGACCACATCCAGGGACCTCTTTATTCATTGGATTCTGTAATGACCTGTCTTATTAGGTCATTGGTTTTCTCTTCTATTTTTTCCAGTGACCAGTATTGTATTAATAGATGCCACTATTTGTATACTGCTGTATGATGAAATGGAAGGAGGTACAATTCCTGTACTTCTTTACAATTAATGAATTAGAGCAAATTTGGCATGGTTTTTAGTTTCTGGATATTGGAAACAGAATTGGTTTTGTGACAGATCTATTAGTGTCAAATGGTTTAGCAAACGTCCCGTAAAATATGTACTTACTAAGCAGTGACTTGTGCGTTAACATTTACTGGGAAAAAAACCCAAACATCACCCTACCTAGGCATAAAATAAATATATACCTTTTAACTGAAAGCATCAACCATCTGTGATTGCACCACACAAAGGAAATATATAAAGAAAATATTAGCAGGATCCAGCACACAGTAGATGTTCACTTATACTCTTCAAAATACTAACCAGCTAAGATGCCTTAGCTCCAAGAAGACCACCCCACAGCTGTTGCTTCTATTGTATGATTTCATACATGACTCTACAGTGTACTGGTTGCGATCTTCTTGCAAAACATGTAAGCGGTTACATCATAGCAGAGGATGTTTCACCACTATTGCAGCGCTGCTGTGCCTTCACTGGAAGCCTTTATGGACCACAGGAATATACTGTCTTCTAGGCTGCGAGTGAAAGATTTCAGCTTTCTGCTGAAAACAGAGCAGGAATTGGGATCAGAAGAGTCTGAATGTTCCATGTGGACTGAATAGCCAGGATCCGGGGATTAGTGGCTGTATACTTTCTAATGTAATTGGATCACATAGGAGAATTTGCTACTCATCCAACAATACAATAAAACCATGGGAAAAAACCCAACCCAAAGTAGTGGTGAAAGTCGGGGATTTAATGCCCAAATGTCAATGCACATACCTAGTTTGTTGAAGCTGATCCATAGAGCTCAATGCATACAACAGCATTTGCAGAATCATGAGCTGCTTTTCAAATAGTGGAAGAAATGCCATAATCTGTCCAAATGAGTTCAGATTAGGTAAAATTTATTCTACTAAAGTACTCCTGAGCATGTACAGTGTATGCTCAGTGAGTAAGAGAGAAGGTGAGAGAAGGTTAGAGAAGAGACCTAGCAGAATATGCTCTGTAAAATCACATGCTTTATAAATAATTTTGAAATAGCAACCAGTGTATTAACAACTATGGATAAGTAGCATCCTTGAACTGCCAAACACTGATATAGATGTTCTACCTTATCAAATGTCAAATAAAGTATGTTCATTGAAAGATCCTTCAGTGAGCTACAAGAGTAAATTGGATCTTTAGGGAGAAGTATTCCATGATTTTTTCTTCGGACTTCTCAAAAAGAACAATAAGTAGCCTGTCTTCTCTCTTTCCCCAGAACAATAGTAATCATCACTACTTCTGGATTACCATGGACTGAGATTTTCAAGAATTTCAAGCGAGAAAGTCGGTATGATGCAGTTTTCTGATCTGAATACTCTTTGGAGAATCTGTCATGGAGAAATGTTCAGCATTTTCTAGGGTTAGTCATCCAAACCAGAACTTAATGACTGGCTTTGTTTTTCAGTAATACTTATTAGCTATGATTCTCATTGTGGTAACTGAAATTAGAACCATAAAATCATAGAACAGCTCAGGACTGTTCTCTGAGGAAGGGATCCTTAAAAGTTCCTCTTGTCCAACCTTTCATGGGAAAGGTAGCCTATCACCTTGTTTAGCCATATCCTGAAAACCTCCAGAGCTGGGGATGTTGTTCTAGTGAATGGTTGCTCTCTCTTTAAAAAAATTATTTCTTACATTGAAATGAAATGTGTCCTGGTGCAACTTGCACTCATTGTCTCTTGTCTTCTCCATATGGCTCCATGTGGTGCTCCTCTTTTCTCTTTGTGACTGCCCTTTAAATACAATAATACTGTGATGATGTTCCTCTTGAGCATTCTTTTCTCCAGGGAGAAGAGAAGGTGCCTCCTGAACCTTCTCCAGGGAGAAGAGATCTAAGTCCTTTGATCTCCTCACAGGGTGGGTTCTCCAGCCCTTGGACCATCTCTGTGGCCCTCTCTTGGACCCTCTCAAGTCCATCCACATCTTTTTGAATTGTGGGAACAGCTAATGAATATTTAGATCTGAACTTGAAGTAAAACACTTTAAACTGTTTTTTATTTCTTGCTTTCAATATATAGTTCTACCTAAGAAATAAATAATTAGATGTGGTATCCAGTCATATGCAGCACCAGCGTGGGTCCATGAGATGGCTCTACTTACTCCTAGGAGTAATACAAGTCTAGAAAATAAATCTATAAATATTATTCCTATGAAGAAGTGTCTTCACTGTTTCTTAAAAAGGAGTGAAAATTATGCATTTACTGAACACTCATATGAAAATATTTTGTGATCTTTTCACAGTTTTATAATAATTTTGATTTGATAATATTTACCTATGCCATGTAGCTTTTTGGGATTTATACAATGTTCCAAGTTTTAACCAAGAAATAAGTTTTTAATCAAACTTAAACAAATGTAGTAAATGCAATTGCCTTGAAAATGTAACTGTGTGGGAATTCAAGAGACTCCGTTAAAAGAATTGTGACATGGCAAGGATCCAAAAGACAAGGAAAAGCTGTTCTGGGGCTGGATATTTGTTCCTCTTCTTGTTCTGATTAGTCACTGTATCAGTGAATGAGTATATCCATATTCTGACTACAGTTTTGCCATATTTTTTTTCTATATCTTGGTCAGTATAGTGCTATGAGGTCAGAACCTATAAACCCAGAACCTGCAGTGAGATATTTTTTCTAAATTATTTTGATATATTTTCCTCAAGATTTTTCAGGAACTCAGTGATGATTAAAGAGGAAAGCTATGCAATAGAATAAAAAAAAGTAGAAAAACATGCTGTGACAAGTACTAGATATTTGAAAAACTCCTGTTGAGGTTAATTTTCCTCATGGATAAAGGGTCTAGGATTTATCCAGGGATTTATCAGATGATGAACATCTCTTTTCTTTGATAAGCACTTGTCAAAAGCCTACTTGCTTCTTGTGGGACAAATACTGTTATTCTTGTTCTTAAGATTTACAATAAACACTAGTATGCCTGTACTGCCCTACTGTATCATTGCTGGTATATGGGAAGAAGAAAATACTGCTCTTTGATACATACTTTGCTCTCTAAAGGCTGGAATCTATGTTGCTGATAGAAAACTTACCAGTAAGCACAGCTACAATAACAAATCTCTATGCGAAATGTACAGAGATAGATAAGTCTCCTGACCTCCTGCAAATCTCAAGTCATCCAAAGACAGAAGACCACTCAAAAGACAGAAAACTGTCTCTTTTCCCCTGGTCTTCTTTACAGGACACTGCAGGATTTATAACTCATCCCTCCTACACACAGAGACACAGATACAACCTCTCCCCATCCCCCCTCACTCTGTTTTCACAGAACTCCAAACTTCACCACAAATTTTATATGCCACTTTTACTGGCTACTTGAAGATTTTTAAAGTGGAAAAACAAACCTTATAGTGGGAATTCAGCTACAAAAGTAATAGCTGTAGAGCAACAGTTATTCAAACCTAATTTTATCAAATCATCTCTCACTCATCACCATGGTTTTTTTTGCAACTTCTCATATCTGAGCACGATAGCAGTAAAACCATCTACTACTTCTTTTTTGCAGAGCTTCTTTCATATAAATACTGTTAAAAAAATAGCAGCCCTTAGAGTAGTCTCCTTAAAGTATCCTGCTGAAAAAAAGGATATAGGCTTATTAAAATTGGGGCCATTAGTGCCACTTGTATTAAAGTTGCCTTGTACCTCCCATTATTAGACAGTATTTATTTGTCTTTGCTTAAAACTGTACAAAAATGGGATTTGGGCTAGAGTTCAGCATCTGTGGAAAGAAACCTGTCTCAACATGAATGTTTTTATTTGGTTTAACTTCCAAAATAAATCAACCATTTTCACGAAGGGTTTAATGAGAAACATACTGTTGCCATGTAAAACCATCTTATTGACTTTCAGAAGGACTAATAGATTATCTTTCTTGTATCAGTCATGGTAGCTCTTTTTGCTTTAAGAGAAGTGATTACCAGTATATAGAAGGCATTTTAAGCAATGTCGGAGTAGAGAAGCTTAAGGGAATTTATTGGAAGTTCCAAAATAAGATAAAGTAGGTCAGCTTGCTTGAAAACTGGGTTCCCGGCAAATGAAGTACGAAAACAGTTAGAATGAGATTTAAAATGCAAATTGTGGGATAAGGTAATTTTCTGTGGTACTGTATTAAACAGGGAAGGGCAGAAGCAAAACAAACCAAACTGAAGTTTTTATATGCTTAGCAGTGCTATCAGATAACATAATGCACTGTTGTCAGAGGCATAACTGTTGATTTCTCTGTAGCATTGAGCTTGTTGTTACCTCTTAAGCAATGAGGGTCCTAATGATCTCTTTTAAATATCTTTGTAGAGATTTCTTTAAAAAGTCTGCTGGCCCGTGGCATTGAATCAGGGGATTGTAATATTTTTTGTCATGAATATGGTTTTTAGTTTGAGAAAAACTGTTCGAATCTGAACAAATTGTAGCACTTTTAAAACTGTGACTTGAACAATCTGAAACACAGAGCAGAAAGCCATCACAGATTTCTTCTGCGACAAGGAACAGTCCTACTTGTTACAGACCTCATCTAGGTGGAGGGAAAGGACACGGCTTCGGGAACACTTCTATTAAAAGATTCTGAAGATTCTGATCCTATTTTGCGTGTGAATAATGTATGTATCTATCACGTACCGCATTTCTTTTAAGTCAGGGAAGCATGCTTTATCTGTGCAACCTCAATTCATTTCCATATAAATATTCATCATGATGCAGTCTTCAACTTCACACAAACAACTTCTCCAGACTGAGCTGTTTGTTTTGGGGACTCTGCTCTTGATGTGAGCAGCCAGCAGATCTGTAAAAGAAGTCTTAGGTATAGGGATTTCTGGAACCTTCTGAATAAATGGAAAAAGTATTTTATTTTAGATCTTTTTAGACTACTGCTTCAATGCAAGAGAACAAAAAACAGATGAGCTGGTGCATAAACGTAGATCATCATACAAACTTTACCTTTCATTTTAATATTAGGCAAATTATTCTTTCCATTTCAACTGAGAATCAACCTAAAAATATACTGAATAATAGAATAATAGAAAAGTCTTGTTTGGAAAGGAACTCTGGGTATCGTAGTTCAAATATGAATTTTGGAGGCTAATAAAAAGAGACAACAACAATATAAGCAGGAATTGACAAAAAATTTGGTTCATAAAGTAATTATTTTCTGCAATGCTCTTTTTTTTTGGTGAAAATTGGCAGAACTGTTAAAATCAGAATACTCATCCAAGAATTAAATTAGACTACATCAGGATTGACAGTTCCTTCCAAGACTAGCCACTTAAGAGGACTGAAATATATTACACGAGGGAAACCAGTGAAAATAGGAAATAATTAATCAATGCTTATTGTAGAAATCAAAGAGAAAATGCAGGAAGAAATATTAAATGTAGTGCAACCTTTATAAAAATATGCAAACATGATGTTTGTCTTAGGTTAAAAATATTGAAGTAGTTTTAACAGAAGATAAATGTTCTTGTATTTTTATGGGTAGCAAAATTAGTTGTTATTTCTTTTTACTGAGAAATCCACTCAGTGGTGGAAACCCCAGAGTAATTTTTATAATTGTTATAATAATTTTTTAGTTCTTTGTTTTCTAGATTCCTAGTTCTAATTTAATTTAATTGGCCTGTGCATCAACACAGAAGAAACTTTCCCATTCCTTTCTTCTCCGGTCTTACTCTTATTCATTTTTTGATTCGTTGTCAAGGAAATAAATCGGGAACCTGAATTGTCAGCAGCCTTCCTACACTTCTCAGGATTGGCCCAGCAGAGAAGTTTGAATACCTCAAAAAATGTGGCCTCTCCTGCATTTTTCATTGCTGGGGAGAGACTGTCCCTTTTAAGCAGCTTTATGAAAACCTCAAGATCTAGACTGATACAAGGTTTCCTCTCCTTAGAAAATGAAAACAGAGAGGATCATCTGCTTTCCTCATCTTCTGCTTTTCTCTGCTTTTTAGCCTTCATTCTCTTCTTTGAGTAGAAATACCAGACAGCTTTCAAGAATACAAATATGTTTAAAGCCAAAGTACTCCTAAAAATAGGCTGTAACTAGTCATACTGTCTTGTTAATCCTCTGCGCATGCCTGGTTGTTCCTCAGGACAACATGCATTCCCCTGCATTGCTTAGTTTCAGGTGACATTGGCATTAGATTTCTACGATTTCTCACGAAGGAAAAGTTTCCAGCCTTACAGAAGATCTCCCACAAATGAAATCCTGCAAGTGAGTTGTTGGTAGCTCCTTGACAGCGAGCTAGAATGAAGCCTTTCATCTTTCTAGCTCTTATTTTAAAGAGGTTCTACCCAGGTGATATAATAGATAGGTTTGGTTGTTTTTTGCTAAAGATTTTCATTAAATCTTCATGCTTATTATTAAATACTTCTGTGACACAAAGGTGCTGCAGAGTCTCTGAATACCACAGTTTCTCTTACATAGATGCCTGCTTATGGCAAAAGTTTATTAACACAAACTTATGTAGCTGTTAGGTAATATTTATTTTTTATGTGCTAGTAGCAGAGTTGATGTGAAGATGTGAAACTATGCAGAGAACCTTATGCTTAAGAATATACAAAAGGACTTAATATTTAGAAAAGAGAAGAAAATTACAGAAAACCCAATTTCACATTAGCAGTTTTGGAGGAGCATTTGAATCCCAAAGGGAGATAAATATCATCAATATGTAATTTAAAAAACCCTACATATTTCTACTCTTAATAATGGCTTTTATGCTTTAGTTTCACTATGCTTTAACTGACAGTGTCACTAATTTCTATCTGATTTCACTTAAGGTATGTTAAAAAGCAGTGCAGTGACAAACAGAGCTTCCTGATTGTATAGCAATGGGCTTCTGCTTTCTGTATATTAGTTTTCCTCCATTATGAGCAACTTCAGGTCCAACATGAGATTTAACTAAGCATTAGTTAGTTTGGGTCTTACAGTAGCATTTTGAAAATAATTATACCATTTTTCATGCCTAAATGGCCTCAATGAAGGCTTTACTATTATGCAAATGTCGAATTCAGTCATTCTTCTCTAAAAGGGACATATTTTTGTACTTAATGTAGAGTGCATAGCTTTCAGCACTGTTCTCTTGTCTTAGATTATGCAGGTCATGAGGTTATTAACACCCTCATGACCAGGGTGTACAGGGAGGAAAAGACTGGTAAAAAGTGTAGTACTAGCATGGGCAGGAGTCACCGTTCTATTTCTTGCATTGTGGCTACAGACCTTTTCTCTCCTATAATAACGGTGAGTACCAAGGCCACCACTGGAAAGTGTCTTTGACATTTTTAATTGTGAACACTATAGCCAGAAAACACTATAGCTCAAAACTCTGGAAGGTTCATCAGGCTATGATTAGTTTCCTCTGATAATGCTTAATAACTTCCTGTGATGTTAGTGAGGGAATCACATGTATCAGTTTCAAGTGGATTATCTTCCCTCTGTCTAATTGCTTTATTATTAATTAATATTAGTTTTGATTGTTACTTTTTTTTTTTTTTTTTTGTAGCAAGGTCAAATCAGGCTGTTAGAAGCATAATTAGGGAGCAAGACATCCACCATTCTGCTGAACTTCTGCCTGGACTATGTAGGCAGAGATGGGCCCTAGGGCTTTTCTACCATTCCTGCCTCTAGGATATGTTCTGAAGCTGCCCAGCCGCTTGAAGAGATAGCATGCATGGCCCAGGCCTGTTCGACATTTTCTTATGGCTATGCTTGGGCATGAGGGCAAGATCTGAAGTTCAGACAAGTTTGTAACTATTTCTAGTGCCTTCAGTGCCCATGCAGGGGTCAGAGATCCTGGGACAGGGTTTCGTATTTGTGGTTGTGGCAGGTGAACACACACCCCACATTCACCCCCAGCCGATACATGGTGGACCTCAGCCTTTCGTGCCTGTATTTTCTCCCCTTACGACACCACACCATGGCTGTGGCATGCACAACATGACCTCCACCACCTCACCCTGTCCCTGCCCAGTGGCAGGAACAAAGGCAGGACCTCTTGATGAACAGACTGGGTCCCCAGCCAATGAGAAGCCTTGGTCCAGAGAAGTTTCTGGACCATTACCATGTGTGACCATGAGCCCTAATTCAACCAGGTTGTAGAATCATAGAATCATTAAGGTTGGAAAAGACCTCCAAGATCATTGAATCCAGCCATTAACCCAACACTGCCATGTTCACCACTAAACCAGGTCCCCAAATGCCACATGTACACATTTTTTGAACGCTTCCAGGGTTGGTGACTCAACAACCTCCTTGGGCAGCCTATTCCAACGCCTGACCACCCTCTTGGTGAAGAAATTTTTCCTAATATCCAATTGAAACCTCCCCTGGTGCAGTTTGAGGCCATTTCCTCTTGTTCTGTCACTTGTTACATGGGAGGAGAGACTCGACCCCCACCTTGCTACATCCTCTTTTCAGGTAGCTGTGGAAAATGATAAGGTCTCCCCTAAGCCTCCTTTTCTCCAGATTAAATAATCCCAACTCCTTTAGCTTCTCCTCTTAAGACTTGTGCTCTAGACCACCAGATTCATAGCCCTTCTTTAGAGATGCAAATGGAGCCCCTGCCAGAAATGGCCTGGGTGTGGTTTTCCTTGGGGCAGTGGTTCTGTGAGGGGAAGCCCTCCCCTTGGGATGACACCAAAGGACATTTCCCAGTACTGAGTGCCCTGACCCCCACCCCTCTTCCTGAGTGACCATTTTACTACTGGACACCCTTGAGGGATTCTTTGACCCTTTGGGTGAAGCGAACTGATCTTCTGCTTACCCCTGAGTGAGAGGCCTCCCCTGTGTGTGTGAATGAGTGCATGTGCACTTTGGGTCATCTTTCTTGTCTGTGTAGTGACAATATCCCCAACTGGTACACCAAACCTGTAACTTGTTAAATGTCAGTGGAGAATCATTATAGTTACTGCTCTTGTTAGTTTTGGCCACTGGTTTTGGTTGCAAATTAAAGTTTATCTGTGTTTGTTGTCTTTGTGAAGTTGTTTTTGCATACCTCTGTGACAGTGATAGACTTCTTTTTTGCAGCTGAAGACATTTTGCACTTGCCAATCACCGTAGTCAACAATTTTGATTAGAATTATGTCTGCTGCTTTTGGAATTGAAAACTACAGACTTCAAGAGTTTTAAGAATGCTGATGTGGGATAAGGACTCTAATCCACTCTCTCTCCTGCCTTCTGGGAAAAAGAGGTGGTCATAGTATCCAGAGGAGGTACTCAGAGCTCTTTTGCTTTCTTTCCTCATCATTTTAGGAGTCTGGTGATGCCTGTGGGAACAGAGCAGCTGATACTGTTTCTATAAGATATAAGAAGTTCCAGATCTATAAGAGAGACTCAGTAGCATGGGAAAACTCTGTTTTTTCTTGCTCTTTTATGAAAGACAGCCTTACTCTTTTTCCACTTCTTATACAATACAGTTTCTCAGGGCTTTGTTAAATTATCCCTTTACTTGATCCTGCAAAGAGATGTACCTTTTAAGAAACAGAGACATATGCAAGTTATGAGTACAGAGAAGTGACTACTGCTCAATTGGATTTTGGATACTGAATGAAGGAGACTATCAGAGTCCTTGGCTCCAAAGACAGGGCCAGAAGAAAAGGAAAGAAAACAGTATATGGAGAGCAAAAGTGTTCTGGAAGATTGTGTGGGTAGAGTGATTTGGAAGGCTGAAAAGGATGTGAAGGCTTTGAAAGTCATTAATCTAGTGTTGGCTATGTAGGTCTCAAGAATAAAGTTCCATCGCTTACCATAAACTTTCAGTGCTTTCATACATATGTTGGATACGTTTCCATAGTGAGAATTAGGAGAGAGCTCAAAATCAAAACTTTAAAAAATCCTAGGTTTTCATTTGTGCTGGGCTATTATAAATCTTGCTAGATATATTTGAATACTGATTGTAAGTCAGAATCTTCCATTACACTATTTCATATGTGATTTTTTGTCGACAAACCCCTCAAACAACAAGCAAACTCTCTAAAATTGCATCATCCTAACTGGCAGCAACAATTTTCTATACTGTTCTTGGCGGTTTCTTCTATCAAATAAGGCCAACTTGGAGAAAAGCCTTTGTAGAATGAAGGAGGTAGGACTGTACGTGTGCATTTTTCTACAGTGTGGTGGTGACTAAGTCCAGCCCAGTGCCAGCCAGTGCAAGCAGTGAATGGCAAGGAAAGTAGAAGGATGCTCTGTTCCTACTTGAAATCTCTAGACAGACCTTACTCTTAGTTGGAGATTAGCCTTTGTTTGAGGAAATGAATCCCTTTACTTCTAAACTACCAAGCTGTCCTTGTCTTTCTCTCTTATTTCTTTTGATGAATAAAAAATTACATTATAGAGTAAAAGTGATGTCTGTGAGATAATTTTCAAAAACATCTACAGTATGTCTCTTCATGTTCACACTTTCCTGTCATTTTGATCACATATCTTATGCAGCATGCTGCACAACATAAGTGCACAGTCTTTTCCAGAAATATGCCCATGTACACCATATAAAGTTGATATCATATCGCACTTTTTAATTGCACTAGTTAAAATTTTGTCTGTTTAGATGACTTAATGGGCTGCTTAATTTTTCAGCACGCATCTCTTCTTGACAAGTGCATTTACAAGGTAACTTTTGGGATAACAGAAGATTCTGCACCAGATGTTTCCGAAACATCCTTGAGATATAAGTAGAGCAAAATGGTTTCTTTGAATTTATCACGATATCCCTAAATAAGGGGGAAGAGGTCAGTTCATCTAGAATCCACTGTCACTCGGAAGTGACTGCTTATTGTCAGAAGTCTGATATATGTTAATCCTATTCATATATCTGTGTAAAGTAGCATTGTTGTCCTGTGTCCTTTCATGCATGTTTATATGAAATGCATCAAGGAGTTTATGAAGACAGTTCATAGCAAAGTGTAATTATTTCTCAAGTTGAAGACTAAAAGCACCATGCTACTTGAAAACTTAGTTTTTTGTACTATATTTGCCAGTGCGATAATAATATGAAATGCCTGTTTGGTAAATGTCACTCTTAAACAAGGCCAAGGGAACTTTAACATCTCCAGAGTAGGAGCTGTATTGATGGGTCAGGTTAAATGTAATAAGAAGGACGCTGAACCTGAGTAACTGATGAAGGTGTGATCTGGACCATAAAATAAAGAAGGGGCATTTGCTGCTGACTTTCCTTTCATGAAGACTAGCTCATGGTGTTGAAAGTACATGAGAAGCAAGGTCCAATAGCCAGGCAAAACCAGCCAATGCTAACTGAACTTGCAGGAGAAGAGAAAGCTGTCAGTGACAGCCAGATGTGCAAAGGTTACCGGTCATTTCTGTCAAGCTCTCTTTTTGTAAACCTTTGTGAACTGTTCCATTTACTTTGTATTCAAAAGCTTCCACAATGAGGAGTACAACTAACACTCCAAGTACAGAGAAAGCTTGTGAGAGAACCTTGTTAGAAAAAAACCAAACCCCATCATCCATATCTCCTTACACACATTGTGTTATCTTTTGGATGGAGCCTCTGATAAACAAAACTCAACCATCAACAACTACCAAGGTAGAAAACACAAGACAGTTTCTTCTTCTGTTCTCCTTGCAGATAAGTTGTTGTAGGGGACAAGGCTGCCATAGGAAGCTATAAAATATATGTCCTTGTTCCCTTGTCAGCAAGATGGCTCTGATCACTGCTGGGGACCAAATCTTTTCTCTGGATGTTCATTGCGCAACTGTGTCATAGGTGTGAGTGTCTACAGACTCTGAGGTGCCAAATTCTGCTGGAATGATTAGAAATCTCTGCTTTGGAGCAGAGCCATAACACCAATGGGATTGCTTTTAGCTGTTTCTGTACTCAAATAAGACACAGGAAACATGCTCTATGTTCTCTGGACTGTCTTTGATCAGCTTCAGGGAAAATAATTATAGCTTGTAATTTATGCAAAGCATCTGGAGACAATTTCAACTAACAGTGGAAAACCGACAAGGCAAAAATGTCATTTTGTATAAAACATATTTGTGGTAAAAATATCTGTGTATGTACCTTTGGACACTAGGAGGATTTTGGGCCCAAATTATTTCTGTTTGGCACACAACAAAATGAAAAGGGGAATAGTGCTCTCTTTTGCCTTTTTTTATGGTCTGTGGCAACTTAGCTCAGCTATTTAGACATTGTCAGGACACGGGATCATAACATCCACAATGACAGCAAAGAATGAACAGTTTTTAAATAAGTAACTTAAAAACCCTAAAACATAAAAAGCCAATTATTTTAATCAAGAGGTAATATTAATATTGGTTTCATTAAACTTATTAATAATACATTATAATATATAACGTGATCCAATATAATTATTAATTATAGCTATCATTAGTAGTAACATTTAATATACTACTATTTATTGACTGAAATAATATAGATTTAAATATTATAAAACTCCAAATACTGAGTCTAGCTGGATGCCACATTTTTGTTGTTGTTTCTGTTATGGTGTGCAAGGAGCAACCATTAATCCGGGATTTGACTTCTTCATATGCAAGCAAATATGCAAGGACAAGGCACGCCAACAGACACTGCAAAAGGAAGCAGAATAGGATAGCTGCAGGTTTTCAAACCTTTTATATGCTGAAAGCTGGTGTCGGAAAAAGTGTTTATTTTTATTTTAGAGAGGAAATTAAAAAAAAAAAAAAAGACTCCCTGTTGCGCTTTGGCACTTTGCCTGTCTCAGCTTTGATGGAGCGGCAAGCACCCTGCAGTCTTCCTGGAGCAGCAGCAGGGCTCCAAAGTCGGGGGTACGATCCTACACGGAAAAGAGCTGCTGGAATTCTGCTGGGGCTTGTTTTAGTCATAGAATCATAGAATAGAATCAACTGGGTTGGAAAAGACCTCCGAGATCATCAAGTCCAACCCTTGATCCAACACTGCTGTGATTACTAGACCATTGCACTAGGTGCCACATCCAGTCTCATCTTAAAAAAAATCTGTAAAAAAATTTTCTTCCTAATATCCAACCTTAACTTCCCCTGGCAGAACATATCGTGCCCTCTTGTCCTACTGCTGCTTGCCTGGGAGAAGAGACTGACGCCTACCTGGTTACAACCTCCTTTCAGGGAGTTGTAGAGAGTGATGAGGTCTCCCCCAAGCCTCCTCTTCTCCAGGCTAAACAACCCCAGCTCCCTCAGCTGCTTCTCATAGGACTTGTGCTCGAGTCCCTTCACCAGCCTTGTTGCTCTTCTCTGGACCTGCTCCAGCACCTCAATATCCTTCCTGAACTGAGGGGCCCAGAACTGGACACAGTACTCCAGGTGTGGCCTAACTAGTGCCAAGTATTTGCGCTGGCCACACTGTTCCTGATCCAGGCCAGGATGCCATTGGCCTTCTTGGCCACCTGGGAACACTGCTGGCTCATGTTCAATCCAGGTTTTTGTCAGTCGAAACTCCCAGGTCCCTTTCTGCCTGGCTGCTCTCCAGCTACTCTGTGCCCAGCCTGTAGCGCTGCATGGGGTTGTTATGGCCAAAGTGCAGGACCTGGCGCTTGGCCTTGTTGAACCTCAACAAGGTCTTGCTGTCTCCCTATCCCTTCCAGAATGGGAGTTTTGTGCCAGAGAGGAAAAAAAAGCCATTCTGGGAGGTGCTGTTTGGACACCCCACATGGCTGTCTGTGAGGCTTGGGCTCTGCTCCAGCAGTCACACAGGTGATGCAGTACTGTTTGGGACATTTTTCTATACTAGCTTTCTTCCAGCTTTGCTTATTTCGTCTTTATTAAGTTGTCAGCTTGCCAGTGCAGGTCTGTCCATCTCAGCTCTTGAGGTGCACCACTTAATGTTGTCTGAGGGCAAAACCTAGGGATTGTATCATAACATAATATGCCATATCATAGCATCTTACCTTAATAATCACTCTGTTGCTGCAGTGAAAGAACAGGGTTAAGTGTGCACGTCATTACCCCTGTTGCTTCTTAATTGACTGAAAGAATCAATTTCCATTTTTCACATGCTTTTATTTTTTACAACTCATTGATTACATCATGCTCAGCATTTTAATCTGTTTCTCTTTTAAAATGATATTTTTTACTTGGTGCTTGTAGCTTCAGTGATATGGTTATTTACAAGGAACATAACTGATACTCTGAACTAACCCCAGGTCTAAGAATAGAATGTTCAAATTTACAAAACTTTGTGCTTTGTTAACTTAGTGCTCTACACTGCGTTCACGTAGGGTACATTCATCTTCAGTATATTGCCCTTCTGTCACTCTCTGATAAGGTATTCTAAAAAATAGCAATCGTGCTGAAGCAACCTATGTGAGTGAGATCCAGGAAAGAAATGTTCAGCCCAGCTTACTACAGAACCTACTAGATACACGTTCAAAATTTAGAATCCACATTTAAAATTAGGTGATTAGCTGTTTTTTTTTGTTATGAATTACCCAGTTTAGCTTGAATTCCACACTCACATAAATCCAATGTCACTTTCGTGATGACAGCCTTCTGCACGTACTAGTTGCAAGGCTTTCAGACTTTCTTGGTAATGTCCAGACTTAAAAGTAGTCTTTGACTTGAGTTCCAACATGTACCTTTAGAGACTTCAGCAACATCATGGAGGATCTAAGCAGCAAAAGAGGAGATACTAAGCAGGAAAAATATTGGTGGAGTGGACTGGCAACTGTTATCATTAAAGAACAAGTGGGCAGAAGTAATTGTTTAGATATATTGTGTCTAGCGGTATGACTCAGGCAGCAGGATTCAACCATACTCCCAGATAAAAGTTATTGTGTACTTATTCACTGGATCAACTTTATCCATCCAACTTGTCTATATTAATATGCCGGGAATATTACATGTCTTTGAGGGTGACCAAATATAGATGAGGAAAAAGAAAGAAAATATCGGTATATCTGCATGAAAGCAATTCAACCATTCATTTCCCTTCATGGATTTAGGAAAAATATTTGCTATTGGACTCTAGGTGAGTTACTAGATTTTTTTAGTTATGAAAGTGACCACAAATCAACTTTACATCATCTTTGAATGCATAGGAGAATGCCCCAGTTTTTAGATGTGTTATAAACATTCAGATTTCTCCTATGTAATATAATATAAAATGGTACTTAATTCTGTGTCTGGGTTTGGGCTGATACTCCAAGTGCAAAACACTTTCATCCTCAATTTTCTATTTATGCAAATGAAAAGATATCAGTAATTAGACCAACTGAAATTATCTGAGATATAGAAGATTTAAAACAATTGAGAATTGCAGAAGACTACTGTTGCTAGCTAAATTAAAATCCACAGAAGCAGCATGATCACGCTTAAAAATAACCCAACAACATTGGGTTGATGACTACATCAGCTTCTTCTTAGAAGAAAGACAATGACTTTCTATGGTTCACTGAATTTTCACTATTTTAACTTGCCTTAGCAGCCTAGTTAATCCAGATGAACCTTATGTTTTTTTGGTTTTCATTTCTAGCGTTAAAAGAGATAAGGTCCCTTTCTTAGAAAGTTTGTGGGCAGGTTTCCTGGCATCTTTAGGAAGAAATTGAAAAAAAGTGGTCAGGAAAGTTGATATTTAATAGCTATTTTTATTAAAAATAGCTCCATCTCCACATTTTTTTGATTATTTTGAAATATTTATAGACTTTTTTTTGTGGAATGATACTTGCTATTGGGGACTTTGAGCCCAGCACTTTGAGCTTGAGTGGGTTTTGAGCCCACTTTTTATGTGGTAAACTAAAATAGGCATGAAATCAAGATTCTCTTCCAAATAGTACCATAGCTTTAGCTATTATTATCCACTATTAAAATATTATTTCCAAAATATCCAGCCCTTTCTTTTTCAACTGTGAAATCTCAAAAAGTTTAATGAGTATTTTGATTTTCACTTTTATATAATACCTTTGTGGATTCCCACTGTTTTTTCTTCATCTTTACATAGGTCATTTGGTAGTGGATCTTAGAGATATAGAAAAGTGTAGGAGGAGAAACCACTTTCTGTGTAATTGGTCTCTGTATTTGATCTGGAAAGAGAATAAATGTTTTTGAGAAGGAAATTTTAAAATTTCTGAATTGAAAATTCAAAGAACACGAAAAAATACTAAAAAATAACTACTGCAAGTATGTTTTTAACAATGGAATAAGGCAAAAAGGTGGTTGTTCACCTTATTGTGTAGGTAAGCCCAGCCGCCTGCAAACTTTTGGAGAGTTGCATGTCTTGGCTCCGTTATAGCAGAAGGGGGCAATGTCGGCTTTAGAAAGAGAATTTTTCTCTCGCCCTCAGTCAAACTAAATGCCATACCTGAGGCTAGAAGTAACACGGATTTCATATAGAGCAAAGAACTGCTTTGTCATAGAGCTGCTTCACAGGAGGGCTGACTTTTCATCAATTTACTTAACTTAAGTTGTGAGACTATCAGATGGTATATAATGATTTTTCATCCTGATTCCAGCCCAGAGAATGTCATAGCTTTCATAAACTTCACGATTACATTAGAAATATGCAGTGATTTCCAAACTTTACAGCAGCTATTGGGTCACACTTTTCACACATTTTAATTTATATTTTCCATTTCATTCTGGGATTCAATGATGTTTAAATCTCTCTTCCATGAATTTCTAGCATTCCTGCTAAGAAATAAAAAAAAAAGTCTTGATTATTTTTTCCTTTTCTTTCACACTGTTATGCATGTATAGCAGACATTTGGATCAACTCACTACAACCATTTAATATGAAACCCCTGTGTTTGACTGTATGAAAAAGCTGCCATGCTGGTTCTCAAGAAATATGTTGTTTCATCAATTCAACATAATGTTATCAAGGTGGTAGAAAATAGCTAATTTGACATATTCGTACATACTTTCAGAAAACAGAGAGAGATGAATTGTCATTGTTGTATAATTGGGAATATTCAATACTGTTTTCAGAAACAATTATTTTTTTTCTTAAAGTTGCATTGATTGAATGTCTTATTTATTAAATGATTTGAAACCCTCATAGTCCCTCAGCCAGTTTTACAGCTGCCTTCTCTGTGCCACTGAGACCAGAGCCAAGAAAAGGAAGCGAAGGAGAAGTACTTGTGTCTTCCTCTAACTCTTGTCACTAGCCCAAAATAAAAGCTGCTAGGAAACTATTCTCTTAAAAGAGATGATACAAAAGATCAGGGAGACAGTGCATGAGTGTGAGGAAAGCAAACAGAACTAATTCCAAGAGAAACCCTCAGTGGTTTGAAGGAAGTTGCCACTTCATCTGCAGAAGAAAGGAAGCCCAGGGAGGAGGGAGCACAGAGGAGTCAGCATTAGGAGGGGCTGATAGGGAGGCAAGAAAAAGGAAAGAAAGAAGCAGAGTCATAGGAAATGAAGACTGAGTTTTTTTTTATTGTTAAGCTGCAATGTTGCCAGCAGAATCTGCATGTTCTTTCAAGGGGATATGTAGTTGAGATCCTCATGTGGAATTATATTATGAGGAAAGGGAATGAACCATCTGTGATTTTTGTCATTTACTGTGAGCAGAAAACCTGAACATTAGCCTGATATGTTTTGAAGCTTCTGTTTTATGACATTACTATAAAAAGAACCCAGATTATACCAAGGTGAAGACAAATCACCACGAGGCATGGTGCTGGGAGGGTGATTCTTCTGCATTTAGGAGGCAGCTTTCCTCCCTTTGAGCCTGCCATAGCTCTGCACTGAGCAGCATGCAGCTGTGGGAGGTGCTGTGTGTGTCGGAAGATGTGTTAAAACCCAAGGTCTCACAACTTCATCAGAATTCCATGGCTCTTTTCATGGCACTGGGTGTTAACTCTGTAAACTGGCCAAACACATATTTAAGTAATTATACCCCGCCTTCTGCAGAACACGTTAGAGGTAGTTTGAATTGGAAAATATTTTTCTGTTTTGTTTTGTTAAATGGTGGTTTCTTAAGCAGCCTTGTAAAAAATGGTTGTAGAAAATATTTTCTAGCTTAGTTCCATCCACATTTCAGTAATGGGTAGATGACCAGTCTCAGCTATCTTTTATACTATTACTTTTTTGACTGAAAAAAATTAAAATACTTCTGATGAAACTGTGTTTAATTCTAGTTTTCCTTATTCTCCTCAAATGTGTAATATCAGAAATTCTTAAGCTATAGTTTAGGAGTTGTATAGAATTGATCAAAATCAAAATTAGAAAATGCAGTTAACATTAAAAATGCATTCAAATGTATAATATGCAAGAAAACTGGGAATAAGTCAATATATGTTATAAAACTACTGTATCACAACACATAATGGAATCCAGGGGAATTTTTGTTTGAGCAGAGTCTTCAGGACTCGATCTCTTTATTTTTTTTTAACAGCATTGTCAAGGTGCCTTGCACCTTTCATACAAGAAATACATCCTTGTCCGTTGGAGCTAAAACAATTTCATTTTAACATGACTGCTATTACATCTCAAGATATGCCTGAAATAAGTTACAGTAATTTCCGGAAACAAAATAACACCTACACCAGGGTTTTCCAGATTTAAAACAATTTCCAAATTGTGTCCACGTTTTTTGAATGGAGATAACGTAAAAAAAGATGTGTGTAATAGCATTAGATTAAGTCTGCAGTGTCTTTTGATAGTGCTTTTAAGACTGAGGACAAGGTTTACAACAAACTAATCTGCAGATGAACTGCACTGCTTATCTGTTGGGGTATCACTTAGTAAGCCAGCTAGTTCACTTGGGGGAAAAGCCTCCAGCACATTTGCACACTGCTTGGGCCAGATTACCTGCAGTTTGGATGGGCTCTGCCTTTCCATGCTTGGTGAGCTGTTTTCTTGCATGGGTTTTTGCTGGTGTCTGACAGTGCTAGAAGATGGATGTTAGGCAGACAAACACCATTTCTTGAAAGGCTGTAGTGTTGTCTTCAGGAAAGGAAAATCAGCAATCAGATTGAACTAGGCTGGTTACAGGGCAAATAAGAACTTGGAAGCAAGGTTTTGGAAATGCTGCTTTTTAGGTCCCTGCTGGCAGCTACCAGAGCAAGTACAGCACAGATATTGACTGTGAAGTTGTAGTGCAGCTTTCACAAGAACTAGGATTTTTGCCCACACTTTGAAGATTTTTCTTCTGTGCCATAGAAACCTCTTGGGAAGTAATGTGATGAATCCTGCTTTCTATTTCCACTTGTCAATGGAAGCTCAGAAGGTATTGTCAAGTCTAGCGTTTCACATGTTGCAGCTTCTGGGAATTTAGTCATAGTGGTTTTTGTAATCTTCCCCAAAAAAATGACTAGATCACTTCTTCAGACCCTTAAACTTGAGCTTTTAGAAGATGGGTGAGCCTCAGAAAGTCTAAAAAAAATCACTTTATTACATTTAAAAATGTAATTTTAGCCATTGTATGGTCTACACCTGTGTCTATCTGCTAATGAACTCCTGAACTACATTTTGGCAATAGGTACATGCTCTCTTCTAAAAGGCTTGGCTTCCTCAACTGAAAGTAATTAGTAAAAGAGAGTAAAACAAATTTTGCATTTAAAAACTATTATTTTTCCATGGGACAAAATTGTATTGGGACCTTAATGCTCAATAAAGAAAAAAAGAAGACAGACATACAAATAAAAAGAATTTTAAGAAATGAGTTGCAATATGAAGTCTAAATAATTGGCATAATTTTTCAGAAACATATGACTAATAAATATATTTTCTAAATTTAGGCCATTAATTTGCATATTTAATTTTAAGTATTCTCTCTAACAGGAAGATTTCAAATTGATGTTCAGGTCTCCTGTGCTTAGCAATCAGGAACTGATCTTTTATTATGCGCCAGTACACAAATGGCAACTGATCTGAGCCTTCAGTTGATGGTCAGTATGATCTCCCTAATCTTAGGGAGTCCCTAAAACTCATCATACAACTTCTGATAGCTATCATGCTGTAACAAAAAGAAATAGGTTTAGAGTTGATAGGTGCTGTAACAGAGAGAAAAATACATTAGCAGGTATGGGAGATGACATATTTAGGGATGGGGGGGGTGTATTGGGTTTGCAATTGGTTTAGCCAAGGCATGTTTTGGACAGCAGCCCCAGTTTTGAAGGCAGCAGTCCTCCCTGACAAGTGTAGGAGGGTGGGCTAGTCTTCTCACTGTCACCTGAGCAGCAGTCCCAGGCACACCGGTCCCTATGAGCTGTGGGCAGGAGCCATACAGGGCAGGATGAGTAGGACTGGCATCTCTACTCTCATTTGAAACTGCAAGATGCCAGGGATGTAACTGCTGTTCGCAACTTCATTCCTAAGCATAGGTTGTGTATGCTTATGGACTTCAAAATCTTGTAAGCCTTGTGTTTTCTCACTCTGTAACTTCATCTGTGTAACACACCGAGATTGTGAGTTTTTATGAAAAACAAAGGCTTAATTTGAGAAACATTAATGAGGCTTTAACTCTTTTTTACCCTCTGTCAATATACTGTGCTATGCTTAGGAGAAGGTGTAGTGTCACCTAAAGCTTTCCCCCCTTTCCCAGCACATTTGCCAAGTGAAATTTTGTGGGCAACAGAGTCACAAGCATGGGTTAAATGTCTAAGAAATAAGCTTTATATTATTACTTTTTAGCTCATTGTATTTGCACAGCACAAGTGGCCTGCAGATGTGTGGTAAATCTGATCCTCCAGCAACATGTTAGACATGTAGAGTTCATGCTCAGGCAGCGGGAGTGCAGTAAGTCCAGTGCTTCCAAGAGAGTGCATGGTGTGCAGTTATGTTTTAACTCTGAAGTATCCTGAACAAATTGCATTTTATGGAGTTCTGCACTATAACCCCAGGCATGCCAGAAGGTGTGGTAACAGGCAGGAGTTAACTGGGCTTACCTACAGATCTGATTAGGCTATGACATGTAAGGAAAACATTAAAAAGCCCCTAGATAGAATTCACAAGGTTCCATCAAGGAAAATAATCCAAGAAAATCTCCCGGAGACTACACTAAGAATTGTCACGGATTTCTGAGTACTTTCTGCTTCATGCTCAAAATATTTTGCAATTAGCAAAACCTAAGATATGATATGCTGATTAAAAGAAATGCATCCTAATGATTTGTTTTGGAATAAGAAAACAAAAAGAACATGAATTTCCTTATCATGTGCTGTGCTTTGGAAAGAGCTTGGCTCTAACTTTTGCTTATAGGTGTAGGGCATGAGATGGAGTAGGACATTAGTCTACTTAGCAAATGGCTGAAATATTGCATTTATGCATAAGTATGTGTTAATGAGGATGTAAAATAACCTTGAAAATTGCAATATAAAACAGGAGCAGAGGATATACAGATCTTACTTTTATTTCTGATGGATTTCTACCTCTAATGTTGCTTGAATTCTAAATCTCTGCAAAGCCCATCAGGTTTACATGTACTTTGTTCTAAGTTTCTTCCCAGCAGCTGAGTGAAGGAAAAAGGTCCTTTGCTTCAAATTCCATTTTAAGATCTATTTTTTCCATCAGCACTCCTTATCTGTTTCTGCAGTTCCTTCCTCAGCTGCAGCTGTCTTGAAATATGCTTTGAATTAACTTAGAGTTTGAAAAGTACCAAGGGAAGCCCTTTGTTTGCTACCAGGGCATGTGTGAATCAGTATGCTGATGGTCTTTTATGCAGAGACTCAAAAGGCAGATTTTGGACTTGACTCCCTCTTTCTTTGACACTAACTGATATGTCACATGTAAAATGAACAGATTGTGATGATTTATTGCACTGCCATATATTGCAGTTTTACCAAGGGTCATTGACCAGATCAAGACTCTAACGTAGTACAAAGACATGATGATATTTGTGTCCCCAATAAGCATGTATGTATTTATTTGCACTAAAATAATCTCAAATTCTTCCTGAGAAAGCATGGTAACCCTTTATTTTAGCAGGCTGACTTGGAATCTTGGAGCACATGTGTAACAATGCAGCTCTGTTGTGTGAGCATTTCTTCTCTCTCTGTACCCAGTGGGACAGTATTTTGTAGCAATGTGTTGAAATGGTTTCAAATGCATCATGGTCTTCTTTCCAGACTTTTTGAGCTTATTATCTTTAAATCCATTGCTGCCACAAGAGAATTGGGACTTGGCAGTGCTGAAGCATGCAATGCCATGAAATTTGTGAGCGGGACATAGGAGGATGACAAACTGGCTCATCAAATGTGAGTGCTCTCCTTGAATGTCAAAAGCCAATATCCCCTCGACACAAACCCCATTAAGTTGGTTAGGAAATATTGTCAAACTAAATAGTTTCTGGGTTTGTTTGAACCATGATTGCTTTAACACTGTCCATGGAATCTTTTGCAGTCTACTCTGATTGTCTCAAACCAGTTGAAGAGGAAGTTTTAACCACATTGCTTTAATTTCTTTTACTTTGACTTTCTAGACTAACATTTGCAAATGTGCTTTTGGAATCTTCACAGATACACTTGGGAGATCACATTTCCTAGGAAAATCTTTAGGATCAAATGAATTTTCCATATGGGGATTCTAGTCCTTAGAACCATCCCAACGAAATAAGGCACTGTACACACTTAAAATAATATTTTTCTCATTTAAGTGGTGAACAAGTGCTACTTCCTGACAGCACCTTGCATGTTGAACATATTGTTTTGTGTTTGTTCTGAATTCTTTTAAATTAAATTGGTTGAGTGATTCATGGTACAGAAATGTTTTGTTTCAAGCTTCTTTAAACTTAGTGACAAAAATTTGCTATAAAAGTCATGATGAAGTCTTAGTTCTAGTGACAAAGTCTGGAAATATTGCAAGAAAAACCAATTTTTGAGATTTGTGGAAACCAGTCTGCAATCATTTGTTCACAGCTTTCTCTTAAACCCTGTCACAGAGGTGGGATAACGTACTTCCAAATTCAATATTATCTTAGTTGGTAAAATTACAATAATATGTGCTCTTTTCCAGCTGTAAAAGCAGATACATTGATTAAGAGGGAAATGGATTCTGTACAAGGAAATAGTTTTTTCTCTGTTTATCTTTCCTGAATTTTGATGTGGTGTCCTGAAAATGGTAAGACAGTCCTCCCATTTTAGTCCTTAGATCCTTTTACAGTGCCAACAATGTGTCAAACATACATTTCTACACTCCAGATAATATCTGATCTCCTTGTCTGGACTCTTTGCAAACAAGAGAAAGGAATAACAGTTTTGAGGGTGAAAATTGTCTCACACACACACTCAAACTGACCAGATAAATCTTGTTCTAGAATTTTGCATTTCTCTTCTTTGATGATGAAATTAGATGACTAGATGACAAGCAAACATTTCTACTACAAGGTTTAAACTTAGGTGCCATAAATCTTATTCTAGGAATTTCAATAGGATTAGAGGAATTAATATAGTGACACCCACCTTTCCTAGTAAACATATAAACATTATCAGAGTAGGGACTGAAGAACTATAATTTAGATGTAAGTGTTGGTGGTGACTGTTAAAGAATTTCATTTTTGCTTTTCCTCATTTCTCCAAGGTTTCATTTGATGAAAAGAACCTACTAGTCTCTATTTTAAATATTTTCATGAATGGTTTATTATCCACTTTCTAGTAGACAAAATTGTTCTTTATGTAATACCTTCACTACTGTATTTAACATCCTCCCAACCATCTTTGTCTTTTTGTGTTTACTGTCAGCTTTCATTTTTCTAGATTAAACAAACTAGGCTTTTTTGTAGTTGTTGTTCTGGTATACTGCAATCCCTAACTTCCCTAACATACCTTTCTGTATTCCAAGAGCTATCCTGATGTTGGATACCGAGGGGATCCAGTGGATCTTCTTTTACTGTGTTTTTGCCAGATGATGAGATCTTATTTCATAACACAAATGGTTGTCATTATTTACTAAATTTTATTGGTTTTCTCTAACTCAATTTCTCAAATCTGTGTTTTTGTGTCCTTTTACAGTCCTGCCCTATGGTTGCACTGAAGCTTAACTTTATTATGATTGCATTTAACTTGCTATTTTATGTTTGCGGGACAGAATGATTACTGAAAATATGAAATAGCCAGCTCCAGAAGGCCATTTGTAATGTCCTCACATTTTAATGGTTTTTGCTTTCAGCACAGTTCATTACTCTTTTCCCTTTAATTAGTTTCAAATGCGTTCCAAGTGCTATTAAATCTTCTGTTTTCTATTGATTTTTAGTTCTCTATGCAGACCAAATTTTGTTTGCCTTACCAAGTGCAGTTATCACACTAGTTTTACAATTATAGTTCACTCTATTTTTCTTCTTTCTGTATTTTCATTGCATTTATCTCCTCCATATATATTATGTCCCGGTAGCAGGCTCACAGTTGAAATTATACCATCTTTCCTTTTTTTCTCAGTACACTTATTTGAATAATTTAATTCTTTCTTGAGACATTCATGGTTCTTAAGAGGATAATAGCTTGTAACATTACTATAAGATAACTAACCTGCAAAAATGGAAAATGAAGGGAGAGAAGAAAAAGATTATTTGTGAGACTGCCTGTTGTACAGCGTCAACAAATCATCTCCTTAAGAAACCTCATTTGTATGAAATGAAACCGTTCTGTTAGTGTCTGTATTTCAATTTCTTTCAATTATTTGCCAAAATGCCTCTGAGGCAGCTTCATACCATGAATGTATGGACAGATTTTTATTGTTTTTTTAATGGTATGATTTTTTTATTTACTATCTAGTTAAAGCTGTTCTTCATTCATCTTGGAGGCTGTGCCATTATCTAATATGTAGAAATGTCCTTTTTACTACCAGCAAAAATTACTGAAAGCACCTGGTTTGGTGTAGAATGTTGTGAGACTTATCAATGCAGCTTTACAACACTGTGTCATATTTATGAACTAGCCAAATTATTATCCACAGAATTTTACTGCAGGATAATTATATTTATAGATTATAAAAATATGTGTCACTTCAGCTTGGTTTTTGTTTCCAATTCTCAAAAATGAAATTGCATCAAATATCGGAAAGATCTAGACTTTTTTCTTTCTGCCTTCAGTCACTTTCTCCAATACATTGGATGAATACTCTGTAACTGGACTCTTTTGGCTTCTTTTGCTACTGAACTAAAGCCAGATCTATGAATTAGTTCATCTTTTACCTCTTTTAAAATGAATGAAATCCCAGTGAAATTCCCTTAGTATAAAAATATTTCATAAATAGCAGATTTAAAGGCAATATAAATACCATTATTTGGATGATTACATCTCTTCTTGGTAAAGGAAAAGAAAATATTTTAAAGTGAATCATTAGCTGCCCTTTACAGTTCTCTGTGCAGAGGCCATTGTTAATAGTCAATGATACTTGGAAAGACAGCAGAACTGGATAGAAATCACAGCAATAAAATATAAAAGCTCTTTGAGTAGGCTTGTCATTCATCAGTTAAAACCAATTTAAAAAAAAAGACAAAAATGCGTGCCAGTAATAATGCTTGACCTAATCATTAATATGGCAGTCTTTGGTTAACATAACCCATGCAATAAGACCATTCACGAAAATCACCTATGTACTTAAAATGTAATGGAATAAAGGAGACAGGAACAGAATAAATTTTCAAATTGCTTTCAAGAACTGGTGCCCTTGTAATTAAAACTATTTGGAAGATGCACTACACCAAAGGATATGGTGCATGTAACTCCTCCATTAACTTGTGAGCATCTGGAGATACAAACAGATGAATGAAGTAGTTCTACCAAAATCACTTTGATGCTTTATGATATTTAGATAAAATTTGCTTGAAGTGTCATAACATTCATTCTGGGCTGGAGTACTGTATCACCTATAATCTGATCACTATATACATATATTTCTTTTTTTAGTGGAGGGCAACTAATTATTTAAAAAAAACCAAACAAATTCACTGTAATGTAACTTACCAATCTGGGTGTAATTGATTCTATACTAACTTGTTTGGTAGTCAGTTTAGGCATCTTGCTGAGCTGCTGTGATGAGTTTTAGCTAATACAGCTTTTACTGCTATTATTTCATACTGAGTATTAGATTGTTATTTGAATAGTCAAATCACAGTCAGTGATTTAAAAACAATATATGTATATTTCAAGAAGGATGCTTGGCTTCAAGCTAGCATTGGAAGTTATTTAAAAGCCCATTAGCCATGGCCATAAGGGCTTGCTTTAAAACTTCCAATAAGCATGTACCTGATAAAAATACAGATATAGAACTCTTCCCCCACCCCCCAGCCCCAATCTAGTTAAACAATAGGTTTAACAAATAATGTTTTGCTGCTGAAAGTGTTAGCTGCAGGGTACAGCTTAACCATTGATACGGTCCTTAGCATAATATTTTTAAAATCTTACTGAAAAAGATGTTTCACACAAATTCAAATTTCTGTCTAGAACAATGCTAACAGTGTGCATGGCCTGAAACAGAAGGGACAGTCAATCCACACTCCTTGGTCTAGTAACAGGTGCTTCAGTCTTGCAGTCCTAGAATATAAAGCATGGAAGGTGTTAAATCTGCCTCATGAAGCTCTTCTTTTCCATGTGCACCACCTTCTGCTGCCCTGGATATGGCTTTCCTAACCTGCAGACAGTCTTCCTATGCTGGGACTACTGAGACAGGATAAGAAGTTGATGTCTCAACCCTGTCCTCAGTAGTTACTTTCCCCCTGAAACTGCAAGTTTATTTTTTTTTTTCATTTCAATTGCTTTGTCCAGGGCAAATGGGAAAGGTAAAGTGGTGGGATGTCAGTGTTGCCTTTGGGATGCTGTTTCACACTTTTGGACAGCTTCTTGTCAAAAGCGTTGCTCCCAGATTTTCTCCATTCTGATTTCTAATTACTCTTACTTATATCTCACTGAATGAATTATTATCCTCAAAGGCAGTAATTATTCTTTTTACATCCTAGTAATTTACACTCAGAAAACTTAATTGCATATTTTTTTCTTTGCCGTGTTCTTTTTTAGTCATATTACATGAATCTTTCTGTTTGATTTTGTATCCAGAAGTTACAAAATTCTATCTTTTCATCATCTTTTTAAAATTTTCTGTAATTCTGAACAAATTTATGGTGTTTTTCTAGTTAGGAGCCATTTAATTCTGAAAACTATTTACCAGGACCAGAGAGAGAGACACAAAGATTAAACATGTAGATCACAAGAATCCTTCACAGAGAGCAGACTGATCTGATTTTCTGTTACCTTATTTCTTTACAAATTCATGTCTAATTTACTGATTTGTGGATTCCTCTAGAATTGTTCTGTAGATTTTTTTTAAAGTTTTTAAAAAATTTATTACCTTTGTTTCAGGTAAGAGTATTTCCCCCCTGATAATGTTATATACATATATATGCTTGTTTCCAAGTTAAAATTTTTCTATGCTTGTTCCACCCCCTGCAAAATTTATATAGACCCCACTTCTCTCTTGCACTCTAATGAGGCATATGAAAAAGTTCTAACTATAAGTCAATGGTAACTGCTTAAAACACACACAAGAAGACAGAAAGACCTCTGATTCTGTTAAAAATGTGGCAGAGATGATCTAGATCTCAAAGAGGAACAGTCTCCAATTGGAGGGTCACCAAATTGAAAGCCTGGTCATAGGCCAACTTAAACGCAAAGGAGGGTTTCATAAGACAAGAGTAGCACAAACAATTACTAGTAGGAAATAAAAAAAGAAAATGTAAGGCATTTTCCCATTGATTTTAATTTGAAAGGATTAAGTCCTCTAATTATGGTATCTCATTTCATGTCCTTTCCTTGCAGTTGGCTCTTTTGTGACTTGGGAACTGCTCAGATGCTGCCATACTGGGCTTGAAAGTTCATATAGTCTTCCCTCCATTGGCCCCATCTTGTACTGCTCTAGGTGAAATCAGCCATGTTTTTCACAGAAACAGCAGTGTTTGTTCTCTCTTCAGAAGAGAGGGAATATTTCACAAAATAGTTGATCCACACAGGGCAAAAATGCATTTTCTTTATAATGTCATTTTAAGCTTCACTTATCCCTGCTGCAATGAGAAGGTTCATTTTGCAAGCACATTGGCTTTGAGCAACTAGGTAATTTGGATTTCACTCATTCTAAATACATTTTTAATTGATTGTAGAGCTTTAAGTTTTGGATTTAGAGTGAACTATGCCTAAATTGGATGATATAACTTTAATAAAGGGAAATACAACCAAGCTACATGAGAGTATCATTAACACATCCATTATGTTCCTGAGAATTGAAAAAGAACTCCCAGGAGACTTCATAAGTTAGGAACCGAGCTAACTTATTTAAAAGATCTGTGTCTGTATAACTATGCTTGTTTAACTACAGTCTTGAGATCTGGACTGTGTGAAGAGAGTTTTTTATCCTTGTAAGTCTAAAAATAACATTAGGTATGAGTGAAATGTTAGTTTTCTCTAAAACTTTTTCTTTAGTCATCAATAAGCCTGCCTAATTCGTTCTCTCCCTCTTCCAAGCTTTGAGCAATGAAGAAAGTTATTAACTCTTCGGCTAGCAAGATTTACACGGAGTTAAGGGTGTGGTTTATAGTGGTGTGGTGGTGTGAGATCAGCTTCACCTTCAAAATGTCTAAATGTTTGAAGTGCTTGGCTTAAAGCCTATTTAGGGCATAAGTCCTACTATTTTAGCTAGACAAGTGCTAAGACAGAGGCCCCCCAAAGAGGAGGGACTCTTTATCAGGGAGTGTGTGTTGAGGAGTAAGAGTTTTAAACTGAAAGTCAGTAGATTTAGATCGGCTATTAGGAAGGAATTTTTTACTGTGAGGGTGGTGAGGCACTGGGGCAGGTTGCCCAGAGGAGTTCTGGATGCCCCATCCCTGGAAGGGTTCAAGACCAGGTTGAATGGAGCTCTGAGCAACCTGATCAAGTGGAAGGTGTCTCTGCCCATGGCAGAGGTACTGGATCTTTCGTAGAACAATATTTTATAAAGATTTTCAGTTGTCCTTTATTCAGCTTCTTTTATATAATACCTCTGTAGTTCCATAAAAAATTTACTTACAGATGACTCCAGACATTCCTCTTTCCTGTAACTAAATCTCTGAGTCTCAGAATGAGTCTTTAAAAGTCTTTAAACTTGAATGGCTATAAAATAAATTATTGCCTCATCTTTCTTGCTGTGGATATTAATCTCTTCCCAAAAGATGTGGTGTCAGTTAAACATTCATGGATAAAAGTTCCTCCCATAAATTTTAGATGGATTGAAATACTTTTACAGTGCAAAATTATTATGGAATAATTTTATATAGCCCTGCCCTTCAGTATTTCAACATTTGAAAGGAGGTTTCAGACATTTTAGTAATTGTAGCATAAAAGTTATTAGGAAATACTCAGTAGTGAAGATGTTCTTGTTAAGTCTTAGAAAAGCGATCTAGAGTCTTTATGAAGTAGACAGTTTTATAAAGGATGGCTTCAGGATAAAATGTGGGGTATAAAATGAAAGAATTTCGCTTGAAAAGATAAGTGACAGATATCACTTGCAACTTGGTGAATGTCCTAAAATCTTAGTGAATGCTAACACCTTAACATCACTGCATAGTAATATATAGTTTAAATAATAGGCAGTATCTTTATTTTGCATAGATTGATCTCTTTCTAAAATGTAAACTAAAGAGATTATATTTCCTTGTGAAAATAATGTTTATCCCATGTAAACCCAACTATCATTCCACCATCATAACAATTTGTTGTTTTTTCCTCTTTTGACTGAATGGTTTTGATCACATATGTTGCATATTTTGTAGGGTTTTTTTGAAGTATTTTTTCAGATGTGCTGTGTGAATCAAAAAAAAAGGTTACTAATGTTTCACATATACCTGTATACCTTGTTCAAAGGCACAATACAAACCAGAATAGAGTAGAAAGATAAAATGAAATTTAAAAAAAATAATTCTTATTTTTCAGTAGATGACCTCCTCTTCTATAACTAAGGTCTCTAATGGATTTACCAAATTAGAGCTTTTATAGTAGTTTTTTTCAGTTGGGATTAATTTTTCCTCTGATTTGATATAAAACACATAAATATGTGTACCATAATTTTTTTTCCCCACCAAATGATGAACACAAATTCAAGTCTTTAATATATAAATTGGATGACAATTTTATTTATGAAAACTGATCAACTTTCTGGGCCCATGCTTACTCTTCTGTAGAATCTGCATCTAAGGCAGCAGAAATCACTGATGAGGCTTCCTCAAACAGGGATTTTATTGCTCACGTAAACTACAATTCACAGATGATTTCTAAATGGATGTAAATGCCATAGCGCACCAGGTTATATACAGTAAAAGCCTACTGATGCTCATTTTATGCTACAGACCTGGTTCAGTGCTTTGGGAAGAACCCTGAAAGGTCATAGAGTCATAGAATCATGGAATCAGCTGGGTTGGAAGGGACCTCTGAGATCATCAAGTCCAACCCTTGATCCACTACCACTGCGGTTGCTAGACCATGGCGCTAAGTACCACATCCAGTCTCATCTTAAAAACCTCCAGGGACAGAGAATCCACCACTTCCCTGGGCAGCCCATTCCAATGCCTGATTACCCTCTCTGTAAAGAATTTCTTCCTAATATCTAACCTAAACCTTCCCTGGCAGAACTTAAGACCATGTCCTCTTGTCTTACTGCTGGTTGACTGGGAGAAGAGACCAACCCCCCCCTGGCTACAGCCTCCTTTCAGGGAGTTGTTGAGAGTGATGAGGTCTCCCCTGAGCCTCCTCTTCTCCGGGCTGAACAACCTCAGCTCCCTCAGCCTCTCCTCATAGGACTTGTGCTCGAGTCCCTTCACCAGCCTTGTTGCTCTTCTCTGGACCTGCTCCAGCACCTCAATATCCTTCCTGAACTGAGGGGCCCAGAACTGGACACAGTACTTGAGGTGTGGCCTCACCAGCGCTGAGTACAGGGGAAGAATCACATCCTTGGACCTGCTGGCCACACTGTTCCTGATCCAGGCCAGGATGCCATTGGCCTTCTTGGCCACCTGGGAACACTGCTGGCTCATGTTCAGCTTCCTGTCAATCCAAACTCCCAGGTCCCTTTCTGCCTGGCTGCTCTCCAGCCACTCTGTGCCCAGCCTGTAGCGCTGCATGGGGTTGTTGTGGCCAAAGTGCAGGACCCAGCACTTTGCCTTGTTGAATCTTATCTCGTTGGAATCAGCCCAACTCTCCAGTCTGTCCCGGTCCCTCAGCAGAGCCCTTCTGCCTTCCAGCTGATCGACACTCCCCCCAACTTAGTGTCATCTGGAAATTTCCTGATGGTGAACTCAATCCCCTCATCTAAATCATCGATAAAGATATTAAACAGAACTGGGCCCAACACTGATTCCTGGGGGAAACCACTAGTGACCAGCCGCCCACTGGATGCCGTTCACCACCACTTTCTGAGCTCCATCCTCCAGCCAGTTCCTAACCCAGCACAGAGTGCTCCTGTCTAAGCTGTGGGCTGCCAGCTTTTTCAGGAGTATGCTGTGGGAGATGGTGTCAAAGGCTTTGCTGAAGTCCAGGCAGACCACATCCACAGCCTTCCCCTCATCCATGAGGCAGATGACTTCAATCTTTCTCTTCTTGACAAAGGAGACTGTAAAAGCTATGCTGTGATCCATAAAATTATATAACATTTATATATATATATATAAATATATATATAATGTATACTTATTTTGATATAATTTGGATAGTATTTTACTACTGTATAGTGTCAGACATTATGAAGATAAACATGTACCTTAATGATCTCTGAGGAATTTCACAGAATCATAAAATGATTTGGGTTGAAAGGGACCCTAAAGACCATCTAGTTCCAACCCCACTGCCATGGGCGAGGACACCCCCCACAGGGACAGCTTCCACAAGACAAGGTTATTCAAAGAACCATCCAGCCTGGTCTTGTACACTCCCAGAGACAGGGCATCCACAACTTCTCTGGTAAACCTGTGGCTCACCACCCTCACAGTGAAAAATTTCTTTCTAACATTTAATCTAAACCTACTCTCAGTTTCCCAAATCTTTGTTCGCGAAGCCTAGCCATGACTCTCAGTTTGAAGCCGTTCCCTCTTGTCCTGTCACTACATGCTCTTTCTACATCTTTCTTGTAGGCTCCTTTCAGGTACTGGAAGGCCACAATTAGGCCACCCTGAAGCCTTCTCTTTTCCAGGCTGAACAATCCCAACTGTCTCAGCCATTCTTCATGAGAGAGGTGCTCCAGCCCTGTAATCATCATGGTGGCCCTCCCCTGGACTCGCTCCAACATGTGAATGTCCTTCCTATGGTGGGGACCTCAGAGTTGAACACAGCATTCCGGGTCAGGTCTCACCAGAGTAGAGCAGAGGGGCAGAATCCCCTTCCTTGCCCTGCTTGTCACACTGCTTTTAATGCTGCCTAGGACACAATTGGCTTTCTGGTCTGCAAGTGCACATTGCCAGCTCATGTCCATCCTCTCATCCATCAGCACCACCAAGTCCTTCTCGGAAGGGCTGCTCTCGATCTGTTCATCCCCCAGACTGTGTTGGTACTGGGGTTTGTCCTGACCCAGGTGCAGCACTTCTACTTCTTGAGCTTGTCCAGGTCCTTCTGGATAGCATCTTGTCCTTCAGGTGTGTCAACTGCACCACTCAGCTTGGTGTCATCTGCAAACTTGCTGAGAGTGCACTGGATCCCTTCATCTATGTCATTTCAAGGGGGATTACCCAGTTGCCTGGAGTTACGCTCTACCTGCTGCTATTTAACAACAACATCTGCTGTCACGTTTGTTGCTTGTGAGTCCTCAGAGGACCTTTGGAAAAAGAGTGGGGCAAGTGAGTTTGCCATCTGTTAGTGTTAAACTTATTTTCTTATTGAGCTCATGAGAATAGAATCCATCTCTAGACTTTCTGAAACCTTAATTTGTTAGATGATCTAAATTGTTTGTCATTGCTCAGTATTTCTTTACATTAAGCTTCTAAAGAACAGAACACTCAGTTATCAGAAAATATATTATTTATTAACTATACTCATCACATTGGGAAACAAACAACCAAACAAATCTCTTTGTACTTCATGGCATAGTCGGGCACATTTTTCTAACATGCAGTTCAAATATGAAGAAATACCTCATAACTATTTACACTTATATTATAAATGTGAAATCAATCTCTCTGCGGTCTATGGAGAGCAATGGAGCAGAAGAAAACCATGCCTCTACCACAAATCCTAATGTATGACAAAATGTAAAATAGGTTCACAATTTGAATATTTTCACCAACAGTGACTGTGTCTCCCAAACAAAGCTGAATCAGTGTCTGCTGGGCAGCCTGGAGACAAATACTGTGGTGTTTCTCACTCTGTACCTGTTCTAGCAATAATATGGGAATCCACTTCTCAAATATGTCAGCTAGCATCACATTTACTAGTCAGGAAGTAAAGACAAAGACTGAGCCAAATCCAGTCTGTAGGAACTGTATTATGTTTTTAACTGGTTCCAGGATGATTCAGGAACAATAATAAAGATCATTTCTTATTTGCTAACAAATATATTGTAAGAGCTTCTAATTTCGTTATTGCTTGATTTGGATTATTCTGGCTTTCTGTGTTTTGAGGTCTCACGATTTCAAAAGAAGCTTTTCATGTTTATGTATTTCTAAAACAATTAAACAATTCTTACATACATATACCAGACTTTAGTGGGGAGATTATAGAGGACCCTCGATTGTATCAGTTAGCTAACAATTGGCTTCTGCAAATATTTCTTGTCTGAAAACAGGAAGTTAAATATCTTTCATATCATGAAATTAGGTGAAAAGACTAGTAGTTCTCCTAAACTCTCAAAAATAAGAGGTATGTGTTAAAGGCTAACCAAAGAAAACCTTCCTAACTGTAAATCTGTCTATTTTTCTGCCCATAGTGGTTTTTTTCAATATTTAAATATTAATGTCCTTTGCCAAGTGCATTAGGACTCAAGTGATAAATCTAAAACATACAGTTGCTTATCTCAAACATTAAAGTTAGGCTGATGGTCTCCTGAGAATTGGGGATTGACCATGTATATACATTATTCATCCAAGATGGTTACATGTCATTAAGCCCAGACTCATTTTCATTTCACTTCCTCATGTGCTGTAGGCAGCAAGACTAGGTATATATTGACATTTGCAAAGTATATTGCAGATCAATATGATACACTTTAAGGTAATTGTCCATACAGAAGGTAGTCACAAACTTGTGAGAAAAAGCTACCTTTCGCGAAAAAGTTAGTTTTAGCATTTTACCTACCCATATACCCCGAGTTCCTGCCATTTCTGTGGTAAAATAAACGATTCTCTTTTCAAAGCTGTCTGTTTTGAAAGAATGGATTAAACAATGTTTCTTTATTTCTCAGTTGTTTCCTTTGTTGTGCATGGTAGCCCCTTTAGGCTTTCTGAAATCAGACTGCTTCTTTGGTACAACTCATCAGTTTGTTATTGCATCAATCTGCATATTTGTTGCATATTCCACCAAGGGCATGGGCTAGAACAGAAGGAGATCTCTGCACTGACTTCGTCATTCTAATCTTTAATGTAACATTTAGCAGTATGTTTAGTATGGTGCCTTCTATGGTTCTTCTTGCTGCACTGATGCTGTGTCTTCTAGAACCCTAGAGCTAAATGCAAAGCGGTATTGCATTGCCCTCTTGATGTCTCTCATTTTAGTGTGTAGAACAGCACAATCAGACAGTACTACATGAACAAAATTTTACAAAAATGCATCAGGTGATTTATGTTTTACTGTGTCATTGACTTGACATAAAGGGAACCTGCCAGGCTAGAAAGTCTGGCACAGAATGGGACATAAAGCTCCTTGGTTTCTATATACCGCTGTGCATTCATGTCTGTTTTCTTCAGAAAATGACAGCACACTGAGCGTCTCAGAGCATGTAAATATACCTTATCTGCAGCTGAAGCACAAAGGAAATCTACACTTATTTATATGTTTGCATGTTTGAACTATGACGAAGGACTACTATGCTTTTTGGATATTTTTTTAAAACTATTTTTTTTAAGCTGATACCAAAACCACCACCATAATTATCAGAAAATTCTGCCGAACAATTCCTCCCTGCTTGGAACTAGGGATGCCTTATGTGACTGCAGTGATCACACACAGTATGTTGTGATGTTAGCATTTTGTTTATAAGAGAAATATATGACCTAGATCTGCTCTCAGAGAAGTTAGTTGGTGATTGACTTGCTATCAACACGAAGGGGAGGAGGATTGGGTTAAAATTCTTACAGTGCAAAATATATGAGATCTCCTTTGTATTTTTGACAGATATGCAAAACATTCATTTTTGCTGTGCTTGGTAAAGAATGCTTTTGTTTATAGGAATAGCAATGCCAAGACAATTTCCCAGTAAAATGTTCTGATTTTATTATTTGTGACTTGTATCATAAGTTCTGCTGGAAGCCACAAATGCATATTAACAGTCACTGCCCTATGGAATTAAAAGTCTAATGAAACAACAGATGGTGGATGTGGAGATTTGGAGGAATGAGAAATGAAGGTGTTTTTTCACTGTAACCTTCCAGTTGATTAATCATGCTGGGAATGGAATTAAAAAGTCCAGTCCTGCCACTTCAAAGCAGCAGAACCCCCACCAAATCCTGCCACTGGTCTCTCTTGGCATCTTGGTTTATTCAGTTCCAACGCCTGAACTGTACATGCACCATTTTTATTTCTGTACTAAAAGGCCTCCAAGAGAAAGGCTATCTGTATCAATTATTTCTGTGGAATGAGTTCTGCCTCTCTTACTGGGGAGTTCACCCATGCAGTAAAAGTTCTTCTATCTGTAACACATCTCCTAAGAACCATCCTAGTGCCAAAGTGCAGGGGATAATGAAGAAATTATTTTGGAAATAGCTTTTAAAAAAATTCAAACCTGTTTATATATTTTTTTTTATTACAACTCATGCTATTTTACTGAAAAAATATTTTTATTTTCATAGCTGAAAAATGTGTAGTAATTATATTAACAGGAAAAGCTTCACAATTTTGAATATTTTTGTTTAGAACTACATCATTTTAATAGGGCTTTTAGAATGGACCCCTGAACTATGTCCTATCTAGGAAGTCAGTTAGTTTGTCCAGTCATCAAAGCGAAATGACAAATAAGTATGATTTCATAATTATAACAATATTAGGTGGGACACTCATGAACACTGATAAATGTGTCGGGAACAGAATTTGATGACTGGACAAATAACGAGCATCTGAGATCTCAAAGTTTTTCTGGCGATATTATATAGGGTCCTGTATTTGTGACCATTTTCCAAGGTAAAGGTTCACTGGCCTTGAGGCCATGAACAGTGACCAATTTTCCAAGTGTCTACAGTCCAGTATGTCATGAAACTCTTATCGTGAATAACATTCTAGTTAAATATAATATAAATATTTTTTTAAAGTCCCTGAACATCAATATACATGACATATTTTAAAGACTCCCAAAGAGCCTCTTTCTGAATCGTTACAGTCAATTGGACTCTTAACTGGTGTAGTAAGGAGCTGAGAATCTGAGAATTAAACTGCTCCCAATTAGGCTGTAAAATGTATTTTATAAATGAGAAACACACTAGTGACTTGAAGCCAACTCAGAAACAGAGCATTACTGTTTCATATACGGGACTGAGATGGAAAGGTAAAGGGCAATTTCAAGAATAGCAATTTTGTACTTCATATGCTTCTATGTCCAAATAAGCCATTATGTTATTTAAAATCCACTATAATGATTGTGTTTGAATGGGGTAAGAACATGACAACCCACTTTAGCTGCAGATGTCCAAATACAGTCAGTGCATGGCTTCTTTCTGAGGAAGTACATCCAAACTTTACCTTTCTCAGGGCCACCCTCTCATTTCCAGTCTTGTTGCAATGACTCACAATTCTTTGAACTCTGAATGCATGTAGAAGATGCCTGAATTATTTCATTAAACATTGTGTGCCCTGAATATTTGTTCTTAGTGGTTATTGCTCATCTGTCAATAATCAAAAGCCAAAAACAATCAAAATTGTTTAGGAATGAGTTCAGATATCCAGATTCGAAGGTCTTTGAAACAGAAAGAATGTCTCTGAGCTCAGAGATATGCCCTGCTTAAGAGAGATAACGCTGAGGGTCAGAAAAAATCTCCAGTGATGCAGCTGTGCCTCTGGCTTAGAGCTGATGACTGGGTCCGTGACAGCAAACTAAGCATGGAAAAGATACAGTTTAACTAAAGGCCATGGCTTACAGTCTGCCCTTTACTTAGCAGGGGAAGTGCATTTTCTGTGCTCCTGAATGCATCTTCCTGCTTAGTTTTAGCCTGAAAAAAACCCCATTTTGTGGACTTCAGGGTGGCTTTGTAATGATCCAAAGGTTTTTCTTCTTTCAAAAACTTTTCCCATCATGTCTTATTGTCACTGATCTTTTATTTGATAGAGCCAAAGTATGGTGATACAACACTATGTTTTGTAATAGGTCTCCTGTTTACTCAAAACTACAGATAAATGGTCTTATTTAGAAAAATAAACAAAATGAGAGCTGTAGAAATGATCCATCTCCATAAAAAAAGATAATTAAAAGACCTGAGATTTCCTCTACTGCATATTAAATAGCATAGATATCTGAAAACTTTCCTTCTGTCTTCTACTACCTTTGATATTCTATATTATCACTTAAATACTCATAACTTCATTCTAGGAGCAGCTATGTGCAGTATTATTGATGCTTTTGTGCAGGGTGAACTGTTTCTTCTGTCCTTGTGATGGATTCAATTTTTCTGTGTTCAAGACCAAGCTGAGGCCAAACGACTCTCTCTTGCAGCAGCCACAACGAAAGGCATTAACTAGACTCCTTTTTTACTGCAGATGTTTTGTGTATTGTGTTCATATTTCTACAGTGCTTCAGGAGAATGAGAAGATGTTTTCTTTGACAATCTCAGCCCCACTCTATAGTCATTATCCGTGTACAATGGCCTGTGCTGCAGGTCTTGGGATGTTCTCAGACTGAGAGTTGGGAGGTTACAGAGGAAACAGGCACCAAATGGAACTAAATGGCACATGAGGATACTTCATTTGCCTTGATAGTGCATTTGGACAGTTTTATGACCCAGAGAATCACACTGAGAAGTACAGTTAACAAAACGGTCAGTTAAGTGTGGCTACAGCAAAGGTGTGCTAGAAATGACAAGCATTTAGTGTAGTTCCCTTGCCTTCTGTGATTTGGAAATTGCTGACCTCCATAATTGTGACAAAGGACTAATTTTCAGCATTACAGAGATGTGTTCCCTGAGTCTGTTCTTTAATGCTCGATGTGGTTTGATATCAGCTAAGGCCAAGTACTTCTCAAATGGCTACAATGTAAAATGAAACAGTCATTATTATATGCTTTCAACATCTATAGCTTATTTTTCATTTATTAATGGTAGTGAACAAAGATCATAAAACCATAACACCAGAAAACACAGATGACTATGAATGGAGACTCAAAAATATTCATATTCTTATCTGGAAAAAAATACAAGTTTGAATGTTGGCAGAGTTGCTTACTGACATAATACAATTTAATGGTTATCTGTTTTATTATTTGTAAATATAGTGGCTATTTTTATTTTTAAGGTACTACAGATTTATGTAAACAAAAATTTTAATCATGTGTCTGTGTCTGATTTCTTTTACTTTTGAAAAGTGGGGCTGAGAAATATTTTTCAAACAGCAGTAGAGATGGCTAAGATTTAATAAAATAGTCAAATATTGTATAAATATCCTGTTTTTTTTCCATTGATCTTGGGTATACTGCTAAGTAGAATAAAAGTAAAAATATAGAGTCTGAATTTTTGTTGAAAAACACAGCAGGTTCTGAGATTTGGAGTAGTAAAAAATAGAATTTCCCAAAAGATTGATACTTTTTTGTTTTACAGTATAGTAGATACGCTGATTCGGCTGTAATGATTTAACTGATTTAGATCACGAAGACAAATGCTTTGATGCCACAGAGAGAGGTGCATTAGTAATACTCTTTATAACTCTATTGGTTCAGTAGCAGTCTCTGGACTATTGACATTTTCTTGGCAAGGCCAGTGCTAATGCAATATATTGCAAAAAACCAAACCTCTTTCTGACTCTTCTGCATCAAAGACAAGCTGAAAGAGGCACTTGTTCAGAGCAAAGGAAATATGAGGACATATAATGACCTTGACATAATTTTTCAAGGCTTCTGCTGGAACCAGCCACTTTATGAAGGTTTGCCTAGAAATTCTGTGCTTAAAACTGGCTATGTGGCTCTACAGAAAGTTCATGGTGACATATTAAGCTCTTTTCTGCATTCAGTTATTGTAACAAGAGATCCCAATCAGTGTGCATCAACGTCCATTCTGCAGTGGAAGTGTTAACCAAAATATGTTCTTATTCTTGTATTTCTTGACCAGAGAATTCCCTACACTGGAAGTCTTCTTTATGTGTCAGGGAACTTTGTGACTCTCTGTCTGAAGTGATCACACAAACCTAAGGGGAGAGACTAAACTGATGTTTTGCAACCAACTCACCATCACATCAGGGGAATAGACGGCACGTGAATTGCCTCCTGCCCAGGGATTTAGTGCAACTCAAGAGCTGCTCTATGTTAAGCAAGAAAAATGGACCATGGGAGGCAACCTACCAGCCAAAACTATAAGCTGGCATTGCACCTTGACTAACTTTCCAGGTTTTGTCTTCTCTTTGGGACGATGAACTTTGAAATTAAATTTAAACAAGCTTTTTTATAACCTCAGATGCAGGTAAACGAGGAAACAAAGGTTAATATCTTCCCCCCAAATACGAACAACTCTTGGAGGACAAGAGTCCTCATTTCACTAAACTTTCATGTTAATTTAAAGTGTCCTTTCAGTTTCTCCATCTGACTCAATAAGTTACTGATTCACACAACTTTTACTAAAAGATCGAATTCGTGGGCCCAGAATATTTTTGCTCTTTTCTCTCTTTTTCTGTTTTTCTCTTACTTCAAATTTCCAAAACTGCATTTTATCCACATATAAATGCACTATACATATTTATAGGGGTGTGTATATATGTGTATATATAGCAGTGAGTATATATAAAAGCAATTGAGCTTTACTTCTAAATCTTTTCTTTTAAAAGAAAGCTACTTCTGAATCATACACAGTGATCTTTATGGTGCTATACTTGGGTTGTACTTGAACATAAAATGTCTACTCATGAATCCAGTTAAAAGTGATTGTCAGTCTATATGAGCTGCCTTTTACAGAAAGGCTCTGCTTCTGCTGAATTTGTCTCTGGGTTACAGCAATGCACTAATACCCTGAGAAGGATTGAGATGTTTTTGCCAAAGAAAAAGATGAGGCAACGGCTTTGACCCTGCTGATTTAATTGGTTCTTTCCACCTGTTCTAAGATTTGTCTCAGAAATTGCGCAGGAAATTCTTGAGGGCATCTCTTTATGTAGGCCTTACTATTGATGATGATCCATAACAGAATGTTTAACTTGGAGTAGGGGGAATTTTCTAGGACATTATTCCCGTAGTTTTCTCCTACTTTCTCTGTGGCATATTATTTAGACTTGAACTGAATTTGAATTCAGTTACGACAACTGAATGACTAAAACTACCCTAACTGAGAAAACATAAACCCTAAGTGATACAACAGAATTGCACCACTTTGCTTTCCATGATAAGTTAATTTGCATTTTATGTATGAATTGAAATGCTCAGAGTATAGTAAGTTAACTGGAAGTAATAAAATTAACATAAAATCCTTAAGGTAAAATACGCTAATGGAAATATTAAAAAAAAATTTAGTAAAACAAAAATAAGTGTTAGAAACTGTTATTGAAATAATCTTTTTCCATATCTTTGAAATTAGATGTTATTAT